>NC_140174.1:83974896-84017396 GCF_963971535.1 Notolepis coatsorum | reverse complement strand
GCATGGTTGCCTCTGCCGTCGGAATATGGGTGAATGTGAGGAACAAAATTGTAAAGCGCTTTGGATAAAAGCATAAATGCACCATTTACCATTTATTACTACTATTACTGCTGTTACTACTACTACTAATACTACTACTACTACTACTACTACTACTACTACTACTACTACTATTACTACTATTATGTAGTATGATGTTATTTTACGTTTGACATTAAATGAATCCAGAAAACCTAGGCCATTGTTCGGCAACCTATGGCAAATTTGGCATGAACTAAATTATCAACTGTGACCATGACCTTCTTTCACCACAATTTTGTCATGATTATTTTCAGAGCCTATTCAGGCTGCCCTCTTAGTGCTCTCTCTCTTCCTCAGAGCAGCAAGAACTGCGCCACAAACAATACTATCCAAAGTAGGACACAAAACTTGCCGGAGTGTAATCACCATTATGAATATAATGACGACTGACAATGAGTGCCTTTCTAACTTTTGAAGCTTATTCTGTCTACCCTATCAGATCTCTGTCTCTCTCTCTCTCTCTCTCTCTCTCTCTCTCTCTCTCTCTCTCTCTCTCTCTCTCTCTCTCTCTCTCTCTCTCTCTCTCTCTCTCTCTCTCTTTCTTTCTCTCTCTCTCTCTCTCTCTCTTTCTTTCTCTCTCTCTCTCTCACTCTCTCTCTCTCGCTCTCGCTCTCGCTCTCTCTCTCTCTACGATGTGATGAGTCCCCTGGTTTCTCTTGGTTTCTCTTTTGTAAACACAGCCTGGAATAAATTGTATTTAAAACTTTGCTGATAAACTTCTTTTTTATGACACTCGCTCTCCCTCTGTCTCTCACTGTCTCCTGTCTTCTCTCTCTTTCCTGTCTGTCTTTCCTCTCTTCTGTCTCTCTCCATTTCCTTCCTCTCCTCGCTCTCTGTCTCTCTCCTCTCTCTCTCTCTCTCTCTCTCTCTCTCTCTCTCTCTCTCTCTCTCTCTCTCTCTCTCTCTCTCTCTCTCTCTCTCTCTCTCTCGCTCTCTCTCTCTAGTTGACCATGTGGTTCCTGAGCCAGGGACTAGCCTTTTGACAGCGTATGATCAGTGGAGGGATATAGCAGACCGCAGGGTGTGCTGTGACTACTCTCTGCACATGGATATCAGCCGCTGGCATGATGGCCTTTATGAGGAGATAGAGACTCTAGTCAAAGACAAAGGTAGGGTGGAATGTGTGTGTGTGTGTGTGTGTGTGTGTGTGTGTGTGTGTGTGTGTGTGTGTGTGTGTGTGTGTGTGTGTGTGTGTGTGTGTGTGTGTGTGTGTGTGTGTGTGTGTGTGTGTGTGTGTGTGTGTGTGTGTGTGTGTGTGTGTGTGTGTGTGTGTGTGTGTGTGTGTGTGAAGGAGACTAGAGGAGACATGTGGGTCAGACTCAGGTTGATGTGTAACAAACACTGACAGATTATGTTTTTTGGATGCGGAAGGAACCAATTGTGCAGCCAGAACAATGTTATCTTGTCATATTAAGTAGCTAACGTTAGAGCTAACAGCTAAAGCAGATTAGAGCTTTGCTCTCTGGAACAGCTACAAACTGTGAATGATGTCAAACATATTCAAGAACACTGTCTGTTGCAAATAAGGAGAGATTCCTTGAATTTTTTTATTTTCTGACTTCCGGTTTAAGATGAGACTGTAGACAGCTAAAAAGAGGAGCTCCCGGTCAAATAAGTTCAAAAAGGAAGGAAAGAAACCTAAAATTACAACTCGAAGTAGGAAGAAAGTGGGTAAAGTCAACAAGGTCACAAAATACAGCATTGGAAATAATACAGCCAGACTATTTAACACTAATTAACATATTTACAAGTAGGATTACGTTTTGTAAATAAGGAGACAAAATTGCCAATATCTCAATTTCGACCTATTTCAGAATTGCTTTTTTTGAGGAATCGTGACGGCCTTAAAGGCGGGTTTGACCGTGCCAAGTCACAAATGGTTACGTTAATCAATGTATACGCACCACCAGACCAAACAAGAGGATGTTTTTCGAGATATTGTTTAATATTATAGCTGAGTACGTGAACATACAACTGATAGAACTAGGAATTACAGATATATGGAGGGATATGCACACACTAGATAGAGACTACACACATTATTCACACCCACACTCAACCTAATCTAGGATAGATAACTTTTTCATGACAACAGGAGACAGACACAGGGTGGAGGACTGTAGAATAGGAGTTACAGACACAGGGTAGAGGACAGTAGAATAGGAGTTACAGACAGACACGGGGTAGAGGACAGTAGAATAGGAGACAGACACAGGGTGGAAGACAGTAGAATAGGAGTTTACAGACACAGGGTAGAGGAGTGTAGAATAGGAGTTACAGACACAGGGTAGAGGACTGTAGAATAGGAGTTACAGACACAGGGTAGAGGAGTGTAGAATAGGAGTTACAGACACAGGGTAGAGGACTGTAGAATAGGAGTTACAGACTTGTCGGACCAGAGGGCTGTATACCTGACAGTGAACTTAACCAGTAGAAGGAGAATCACGGTCTGGAGGTTGAATGTAGGTTCAATAATACGGGACTAGTAGAGGAAATAAAGGGAGATGTAACCAGATATAGGGAGGAGAATGTTAATGGGGAGGTAGACCCAGCTATTTTGTGGGATGCATTGAAGGTAGTAATTAGAGGGCACAAGAGAGACTGTACAGTAGACGTATCAAAACACATTGGACAAACAAGTACATTCAGTCATACTGTAGATTACCATACAGCAGTCAAACAACAAAGGACCAAAGGAAATAAGTACAAGCAACATCTAAAATATAAGTATAATATTAGAGTTCAATACTTTCTAATATTCTAATGGCACAAGCAGCACTCCTCAAACGAGCTAAGATAGAACTTCATAAAAAATGAATAGGACAACTAAAATAATTAGAAAGACAACATAAAAATATGAATGAGGCGCTATACGGGGGCTATATGTGGGCTAACTTGGGCTATACGTGGGTTATGTGGGCTATGCATGATCACTCACTCACTCACTCACTCATACATGGACATTTTGTGGGACATTTTGTAGGACACAAGTCATGTAGATGCTTCTAGCAACGTGTCTTTGTTCTATTCTAGGAGTGAACTCCTTCCTGCTCTTCATGGCCTATAAGGACAGATATCAGAGCTCTGACTCGCAGGTGAGAGAGTGTTTTCTGTTTCAATATTTACAATGGAAAACAGGATCATGTGGATAATGCTGTTTGAGGTGATGATTTAGGGGCAAGCTGTGTCTATGTTATAATGCTGTGTTTGATTGATTGATTGAAAACTTTATTAACAGATTGCAGAATGGGTACAATACAATACAGCTCAATACAAACAACTGCTAAGAGGATGAAGACCAGAAGACCTTTCAATTCATCAAGACATTTATGACATACAAGACATACAAATATATGGTACTGTGTAAGAAAGAGAGAACATCGTAAAAAATATATATCCGAAGGGGAAGAAACTGTACATTAGAGGGGGTTGGGGAGTGGGGGGGGATTTTGACATTTACACGGGCCAGTGTGAGGGCTGGCCCAGCACTGCGCGCCTCTCAGCACCAATTACCATCACTCACCTGAGAGGAGTTTCCAATCAGCTCCTCGGGAAGTCTCTTATACACAGGTTTGCAGAACATTCAGTGGCGGGTCATTTTGTCACTACTGCTGTTCCCTCTCGTGTTCCTCCAGTGTGAGACTTTTCGCTTCTCCGCCGTCCCTTGGAAGTTGTTGCTGTTTTCTCTCTCTGCCTCCGTGGACCTGTGCCTCGTTTTCCACTTCGACCTTGCTCCTGGTGAGTCTTTTGGAAGACTATTTTTCTATGAACTGATATCCTCGTTTTTGTCCTGGACTCACTGCCTTCGTCCTTTTTTGTGTGTTTCCTTAAACACTGAAGAATTGTTGATTTGTTTTGTTTCTGGACTCTGCCTCGTAATTTCGACGTTTTGGGACTAATGACATTCTCCGTTTCTTTTTCCCCCACGAGTGGGATAGCATAGAGCTGCAGAGCCGCAGAGTCAACCTTGCTCGAGGCAGTGCTGCAGAGCCGCAGAGTCAACTCTGCTAAGGGCAGTGCTGCAGAGCCGCAGAGTCAACTCTGCTAAGGGCAGTGCTGCAGAGCCACAGAGCCCCAGAGCCCAACTTGGCTAAAGGACATTCCCCTCAAATGGATTAACATTATTGTTACACATTTCTGTTTTGTGAAAATAAATACGCCCTTCGTTTTTGGCTAACTCTGAACTTACCTGTCTGTGTCGTGCTGTTGGGGTTGCTTACAAACCATAACATTACGACCCGCCCATGTCGACCCCAGCCGACACAGACAGTGTTAGAGCAGCCTTGGCAGGTCAGATCCAGCTGACCAAGCCCACACTCAACAGCTAGAGGCGGCTGCTGTGCAGGGCCTCCGGGCCCAGGTTCAGCCACTCCAGACTTCTCTGGACATATTAACCACCCAGCAGACTGCACAGAGTAATCAGCAGGCAGATATTCTACACCAGTTGCAGACTCTCAGTTCAGCACTTAACACCCTGCTTTTGAACCCACCATTGGCAGGAGTCCCAGCCGGACTACCTCCCGCCGCCGCGGCTGACCCTGCACCTTCCAACCCCTCTCCCCGGGAGCCCCATCTCTCCAGCCCACGACTGTTTGACGGTAACTTCGAGGACTGTGCCACGTTCATCATGCAGTGTGAGTTAGTTTTCATTCATCAACCCAGCAGATTCACGACGGAGGCAGCCCAGGTGGCTTACATGACTAACCTGCTCACAGGCCGAGCAGCACAGTGGGTTACTGCTTCCTGGTCCATGAGGGCTAACTTCTGTTTTTCCTACTCAGATTTTGTGGCAGAACTCCGAAGGGTTTTCCACCACCCAGCTTGTGGCCAGGATCCTGGAGCCCGGTTGGGCACCTTCCAGCAGGGCAGTGGCAGGGTCACCGACTACATGCTGGAGTTCAGACTGGCTGCAACCGAAAGTGGTTGGAACGACCGGGCGCTTTGTCTCACTTTTCTGAGGGGTCTCAACGAGGCTGTGAGGGACCAGCTCGCCACCCGGGAGGAGCCCGATTCGCTCAAGGCCTTGCCATCCGCATCGACGGACGCCTCCGGGAGAGAGGGCACGAGCGAGCCAGACTAGGACCCCCAACCGTCCCCCAGTTCTCCCGCACTGACCAGGGAGGAACCCATGCAGCTGGGACGCACACACCTTAGCCCGGCCGAACGGGAGGCCTGGTTCAGGTCCGGCCTTTGCCTCTACTGCGGCCTTGTGGGACATCGAGTCTATAATTGTCCTACCCGGCTAAAAGACTAGGCTTGCTGGGCCCCCGGGAGATCCTAGTGAGCCGTTTTTCCTGTTCCCACACCCCTGCACCACCGAACCATCTAACAAGCGTTACCCTGGCCTGGGCGGACCAGCGGGCGACGGTGGGTGCACTCGTTGACTCGGGGGCTGATGAGAGCTTCCTGGATTTTGAGTTTGCCACCCAGGCTAACATTCCGCTTGAGAACCTCGAGAAGCCCTTGGAGGTCTTCGCGCTGGACGCGCACCGCCTGGCCAACATCACTCAACACACCTGTCCTGTCCTCCTCACCATTGCTGGTAATCACGTTGAGAGACTCCAGTTCTTTATTACCAGGTCCCCTTCAGTCCCAGTAGTTCTGGGTCATCCCTGGCTCGCGCTGCATGAGCCCCACATCGCCTGGTCCTCCGGCACCATCATGGGGTGGAGCCCCTCCTGTCATGCCCAGTGTCTTCAGGCTGCGTCCAGACCGTCACCCCGGAGTTCCCCTAGTGTCCCGCCTCCTGACCTCTCTACTATCCCTCCTGAGTACCACGATCTCGGGGAGGTTTTCAGCAAGTCCCGTGCTCAGGCCCTTCCTCCTCATCGGCCTTACGACTGTGCAATCGACCTCCGCTCTGGGGCTTCCCTTCCCGGCAGCCGCCTTTACAGTCTGACCATCCCAGAGAAGGCAGGGATGGAGGAGTACATCTCCGAGTCCTTGACAGCAGCCCTCATTCGGCCCTCTTCCTCCCCGGTGGCGGCCAGATTATTTTTGTTAAGAAGAAGGACGGAGTCCTCCGGCCCTGCATTGACTATCGCCAACTTAACGAGATCACCATCAAGAACAAGTATCCTCTTCCTCTCATGAACTCCACCTTTGAGCCCCTCACCCAGGCTACCGTCTTCACTAAATTGGATCTCCGGAGTGCCTACCATCTGGTCCGGATCCGAGAAGGCGACGAGTGGAAGACCGCCTTCAAGACTCCCAGGGGTCATTACGAGTATCTGGTAATGCCGTTCGGCTTCACCAACGCCCCGGCGGTATTCCAGGCGCTCATGAACGACGTCCTTCGTGACATGCTCGATGAGTTTGTGGTGGTCTACCTCGACGACATGCTCATCTTCTCCAAGACTCTCGAGGAGCATGTCCATCATGTCCACCGAGTACTTGAGCGCCTTCTCCGCAACCGGCTCTTCATTAAGGCAGAGAAGTGCCGTTTCCACTCTGAGTCTGTTGATTACCTTGGCTTCATCGTGGAGAGTGGCCAGACCCGAGCCGACCCCCGCAAGATCCAGGCCGTGGTAGAGTGGCCGGAACCCTCTTCTCGGAAGGAGCTACAAAGCTTCCTCGGTTTTGCGAACTTTTACCGGAGGTTCATCCGGAACTACAGCCAAGTGGCGGAGCCACTTACCAAGCTGACCTCTCCCTCCCTGCCGTTGACTGGTCTCCAGCGGCCTGCGCTGCGTTCCGTTCCCTCAAGAACAGATTCACCACCGCCCTGGTCTTGCTCCACCCAGACCCCAAGAGGCAGTTCATCGTGGAGGTGGACGCCTCGGATACTGGACTAGGGGCTATCCTGTCTGAGCGGTCAGCAACGGACCAGAAGGTCCATCCATGCGCCTTCTACTCCCGTCGTTTCCTTCCTGCTGAGAGGAACTACGGCATAGGGAATCGGGAGCTGTTGGCAGTGGTAGCTGCCTTGGAGGAATGGCGTCATTGGCTGGAGGGGGCAGAGGAACCGTTCACCATTTAGACTAACCATAAGAACTTGACGTACATCCGCGCATCCAAGCGCCTCAACGGCCGGCAGGCAAAGTGGGCCAGCTTCCTCAGTCGGTTTGACTTCTCTTTGACTTTTCGCCCTGGGTCCCGCAACACGAAGGCCGACTCTCTGTCCCGGCTACACTCCCATTCTCCCTGAGGCCAGGGTGGTGGGAGTGGTCGCCTGGGGCATCGAGACCCTTTCGTCGCCTCTTCGTCCCCGACTCTGTCCGGTCCCGGGTTCTCCAATGGGGCCACACCAGCCGGTTTGCCTGCCACCCCGGCGTCCACTGCACCTTCTCCTTCCTGGCTCGTCGGTTCTGGTGGCCCACCATGAGGAACGACGTCAGGGAGTTCGTGTTGGCCTGCACGGTCTGCGCCCGCAGCAAGGCCTCTCACCAGGCACCCGCCGGCCTGCTGCAGCCACTTCCCATTCCGAGCCGCCCTTGGTCCCATGTGGCGTTGGACTTCATCTCTGGCCTTCCACCCTCCCAGGGAAACACAGTAATTCTAACGGTGTGTGGATCGTTTCAGCAAGGGAGTCCATCTCGTGGCCCTTCCCAAGCTTCCATCTGCTTCCGAGACGGCGGACCTCCTGACGAGCCACGTGTTCCGCCTCCATGGTCCGTCGTCTCGGACCGGGGGCCTCAGTTCACTTCCCAGGTATGGCGGGCTTTTTGTAAGGGATTGGGGGCCACTGTTAGCCTTTCCTCTGGTTATCACCCACAGACTAACGGGCAGACGGAGAGAATGAACCAGAGCGTGGAGTCTGCTCTCCGGTGTGTTGCCGCCAAGAAGCCTGCATCCTGGAGCCGGTTCCTCCCCTGGGTCGAGTACGCCACCGGCCTCTCGCCGTTCTAGGTATCTCTGGGCTACCAACCCCCTCTCTTCACAGCACAGGAGTTGGAAGTGGCAGTTCCCTCCGTGCAGATTCATCTCGACCGGTGTCGTTGTGTCTGGGAGATCACCAGGACTGCGCTGCTCCGGGCATCGGAGCGCTAACCGACGCCGGATCCCTGCGCCGACATACCAACCAGGGCAGAAGGTGTGGCTATCATTCAGTGTCGGGTCGTTTTGTCACCACCAACTCTACTGCTGTTCCCTCTCGTGTTCCTCCAGTGCGAGACGTTTCGCTTCTCCGCCGTCCCTTGGAAGTTGTTGCTGTTTTCTCTCTCTGCCTCCGTGGACCCGTGCCTCGTTTTCCACTTCGACCTTGCTCCTGGTGAGTCTTTTGGAAGGCTATTTTTCTATGAACTGATATCCTCGTGTTTGTCCTGGACTCACTGCCTTGTGTGTTTCCTTAAACACTGAAGAATTGTTGATTTAATAGTTTAATAGTGTTTCAAGCCCTGTGCTAGATATCATAAACACTTCCCTTAGAACTGGTATTTTCCCAGATGCCTTTAAAACAGCAGTTGTAAAGCCATTACTAAAGAAACCTAACTTGGATAGTAATGAAATGGCAAATTATCGTCCAATATCCAACCTACCATTCATTTGTAAAGTACTTGAAAAGATAGTTTCAGTTCAAATAAATTCCTTTCTTGAAGAAAAGAACATCTTAGAAGAATTTCAGTCAGGATTCAGAAAATATCATATCACTGAAACTGCCCTCACCAAAATAATCAGTGACCTCAGGCTAAACTCTGATGAGAATAAGATCTCCATCCTTATCTTGCTAGATCTCAGTGCAGCATTTGATACAATCGATCATGATATTCTAATCGATCGTCTTGAAAACCATGTCGGTTTCTCAGAACATGTGCTAGGCTGGTTTAAAACATACATCAGAGGGAGGAAATTCTATGTTAAACTAGGAGATCACATGTCTGATATATACGACAACAACTATGGAGTTGCACAAGGGAGTTGCTTAGGTCCTTTACTCTTCTCCCTTTACATGTTACCGCTGGGTGATATCATCAGAGAACATAATGTAGATTTCCATAGCTATGCGGATGATACACAACTGTACATATCTGCTGAACCAAATGATACAGCGATTAGCTCCATTACAGACTGCTTACTGGCAATAAATAAATGGATGAGTAAGAACTTCCTGAAACTAAACGAGAACAAAACTGAAATTCTAATTATCGGCCCCAAAACTAAAAAAGAAACATTAATAAAGAACCTGGGAGGACTAACCCCTTGGATCAAATCTGAGGTCACTAGTCTCGGGGTTATCATAGATTCAGAACTGAACTTCAATTCTCATATTAGCAAAGTGACGAAAACATCGTTCTTCCATCTCAGAAATATAGCAAAAGTACGACCATTTATTAATCAGAACGATGCTGAGAAGCTAATTCATGCATTCATATCTAGCCGGTTAGACTACTGTAATGCACTTTTCACAGGTCTCCCTAAGAAAACCACAGAGAGGCTTCAGCTAATCCAAAACTCTGCAGCCCGACTGCTAACTAGAACCAAAAGGAGAGAGCACATTAGTCCAGTCTTAGCTGCTTTACACTGGCTTCCTGTAACATTTAGAATTGACTTTAAGGTCCTTCTCCTTACATACAAAGCTCTAAATGGACAGGGACCTAGCTACATCGCCAACACTCTAATAAATTACACACCAGCAAGAACACTGCGATCATCAGCTGCTGGACTACTAGAGGCTCCCAGAAACAGTCAAAAGAGGATCGGTAATGCAGCCTTTATCAACTATGCCCCAAAACTGTGGAACAAACTACCCCAAAACATCAGAGAAGCCAACTCGCTAGACATCTTTTTTTCTTTTTTTTTTTCTTTTTTTTTATTATTATTGCAAAACAAAAATTATTAAAAGTCAGTACTCAACACACAATGCATAATGAAACTAACAATCAAGGTGGCTAAAATGACATGCAAGTACAGAAACAGAAAACAAACAAAAAAGTCTATAATAATATTTTACCGTATACAGTATATATCCAACGAAATGACCAATTATACCAATGCCTTATACAGGATATACCCCTAATACCTATTTTCTAAAACCCTACACACATATGCTCCAGCTCGAACCCCCCCCCCTCCCGGACCCCTCCTTGGATAGTACCTCCATTATCCCTCACTCCTAACCAGACACTACCATTATAAGCTAGCTTTTATTCTCTCCACCACTTCTAACCACATTGACATTTTGGATTCGTTGAGACCCAGAATTCTTGCTGTAGATATTTCTTGATAAATCACATCGAGATATGTAAGAAACCAAACCTTCCGGCACATTTTTTCTGGTTGAAACCAGCGTGATGCGATCAGTTTTTTAGCTACTGTGATACCCGATAAAACCAATCTCTTTAGCTGTGGATTTACTGCAAACTCAAAAACATCATTCAATAGTAATACAGAGGGGTGTACTGGTATATTCCAAGATACGAGTTTTGATAATTGATGGGTCACATCTTTCCAGAATGCCTTAACTGGTGGGCAGTCCCAATACATGTGCATAAATGTCCCTTTGTCTCCATTTGTACATTGGGAGCATTTTGAGTCTTGTTTAAGACCCATTCTGTTCAGTCTTATAGGAGTCAAGTATGTCCTGTGAATATAGTTAAGATTGATTTGTTGATGGTCCGGGTTCCTTGATGTAAGACGGACATTTGCCCATGCTTCTTGCCAATCAAAGTCACTTTCCAGGTCTGGTATATCCCTCCTCCAGACAGAGTCTAGTTGGAGGGTTTCATACGAGGACGTTAGTAATTGATAATAAAAACCTGATACAAAACCTCTCGATGTTTCTCTTTCATAGAAGAATTTGTGGTATCTGTGGTGTTCAACTGGTATGTGTAATGGAACACCGTGAGTCTTCAAACATAGGCGTAACTGTATGTAAAAAAGCCATGTGGACTCGGTGAGGTTAAACTTTGTGCATATTTCTCCATAACTACAAAAACCTTGGTTATTAAAAATATCCCCTAATGAGTGTATGCCTTGCTCTTCCCATATAGGGAATCTTATAGGACGTTTTTCAATTAAGAGTGCATTGTTATTGAATAAGGGAGTGTGATTATGCCATTTTTGAGGGTTATGATATTTTTTTTGTTTCTCGCCATATCCGGATTGCATGGGTAATTATGGGGCCAAATTTCCGCTCACAGTGCTTGATTGGTAGTTTAGTGTGTGCTAAGTCCTTCAGTCTATGTGGGGCTACTATGTTTTCTTCAAATTTTTTCCAGGATACCAATGCCTGGGGATCAAACCATATTGTCAATGGTCTTAATGTGTATGCCTTAAAATATTGTAAAAAATCTGGAACTGCCATGCCACCGTCTGCTTTATTTCTCTGTGCGGTGGATCTTTTTATGCGAGGTGGTTTGTTATTCCAAATAAATTTGTATGTGGAGGAGTGTAATCTTTTCCAGTAACCCTCTGGAGGGGGTAACGGTAGCATTGAACTGATGAAGTTGATTCTAGGTAGTACATCCATCTTAACTATTGATACCCTTGCCTGTACTGAGTTTTTAAGTTTTGCCCACCTGTCCAGGTCGTCTTTGATTTTGTTCTGTATTTTTGTGTAATTGTGCTTCACCGTTTGTCTTATGGTGGGAAATATTTCCACACCCAAGCATCTAAAATGTTTTACCATAGGTATCTCACCTGGGAGGGTTGTATCTTTTTTTGCATGGGTGTTAAGTGGAAGGAAAGCCGACTTCGGCCAATTTATTTTAAATCCCGATAAATCACCAAAGTTCTCTATCAACTTGAGTAGATGAGGCAATGTGGTGTTGGGGCTTTGCATGAACAATATTACGTCGTCCGCATATAGACTAATTTTATGTTGTGTGCCCTTGATTACGATTGGTTCTATGGATTGGGATTGTCTTATATATTGTGCTAAAGGCTCTAATGATAGATCGAATAGTCCGGGACTAAGAGGGCAACCCTGTCTGGCTGAGCGTGATACCGGAAAGATTTTGGAGATGAATGTACCTGTTGTAATCATGGCCGATGGGTCTTTGTATAATACTTTAATCATATCAATGAATCCTTTTCCTAACCCCATCCTTTCTAATACTGCCCATAGATACGACCATTCCAGCCTGTCAAAGGCTTTCATAGCATCCAGGGACAGCATCGCCTTAGGTATGGTGTCTTCTTTGTCTGCATCTAGTACGTGCAGTATTCGTCTTATGTTATCAGTGATCAGGCGACCGCTTATGAAGCCAGTTTGGTCCGGATGAACTAAAGACGTCATATGCTTTTGTAATCTGATGGCTAATACCTTAGAGTACAGTTTGACATCGGTTCCGAGGAGGCTTAAGGGTCTGTAACTACCGCACTCGGTGGGGTCTTTGTCTTTTTTGAGAAGGACTGAAATGAGTGCAATATTGTCGTGTTTATGGAAGCTCCCCTCCTTGACTGAGTATAAGATCATATTTAGTAATAAGGGTCCAATTATGTCCCAACAAGAAAGGTACATTTCTGATGGGATACCGTCTCTTCCAGGAGCCTTACCATTTTTCATTTCGGATATGGCCTTCTTGAGTTCCTCTAGTGTGATCGGTGCTTCTAACTGTTTAGCGTCATCCTCCGAAAGTTTAGGGAGAATAATTTGATTAAGATATGTGTCCATTTTGTTTTGATCAAAGGTCGTTTCTGATTTATATAAGTCGGAGTAGAATTCTTTAAATGTATCGTTTATTATTTTAGGGTCTGTTTCAAGTACTTGTTGTTTTCTAATGGCAGTTATATCTGCAAATTTTGCATTAATTCTTAATCGCATGGCTAATAGGTGACTAGGTTTAGAACCTTGGGAGTACTGCTGTTGTCTTGTGCTGCGTATTTGCATTTCCGATTGTTGTCTGTATGGCATTGATCTCTGTTTTTAGTACGTTAACTTGATTTTCTAGTCTAGTTGAGTTGTTGTATTTTAAAGAATTAAATAACGTTGAGTAAAGCGTTTCCAGTTCAGACAGTTTTGTGCATTGATTCTTGCGCATTATGGAGGAAAATCTATCAGTGAAATCCTTGATCATACCCTTTACCGACATCCATATTATTCTGGGGTCTTGCACCGCATTTGCATTCTCCCGTAGGAATACTGTGAGAGCTTCTTTGAGTTGTGTAATGAATTCCTTGTTATTAAGCAGCATCGAATTAAAACGCCATCTTGGGGCCCGGGAAGATAGTATACCAAATGTTGCTTTTAGTAGTAAATAACAGTGATCTGATAGTGCATTGGGTATCATTTCCACTTCATATTTATCAAATAGTCTCGGGGATGCAAAGACATAATCAATTCTGGATAATGTGTTATGTCTCGCCGATCGACAAGAGTACTTTCGGGTCGTGGGATTAAGTGAACGCCATAAATCATTTACACCTGTAATCTTTGACCAATCCTTTAATGCTTTAGATACATTTTTTTGTTCGCTGGAAAAGGCGAGGTAAGATTTGTCCATCCTTGGATTCCAAATGGCATTAAAATCCGCACCTATTATAAATGAGTAATCGGGATGGTTTAACATTTCATCGGTTAGTGTAGTGAAGAAACCCTCTTCGTACAAATTTGGGGCATATACCGCTGCCAACGCTATTTTCCTGTTATTGTGTACAATCCTAGCTATAGTTATACGTCCATCCGCATCCGACCATACCCCCTTTAATTCAATATTTAGCTTACGTCTGACGACTATGGCTACACCTCGAGTTCTCGTACCAAAAGAAGAGTGACTAATATTATGGTATATGTTATCCGCTAACGTATCTATTTCTTCCTCTAAAATGTGCGTTTCGCTTAGTAGAGCCACGTCCACATGTTCTTTTTTCATCAGTGTGAGCACGCTTTTGCGTTTGTGTTGTTTGTTTATCCCACCAGTGTTCCATATCATTATATTAAAACTAGCCATAATCTATGCATGTTTTTGTGTCGTTTTTAGTAATGCTTCTGGAGTGCGAAGCTACAATAGATGTACATCCAATTATTGAGGTCCCGTTGAGAGCCGAGCTTAAAAACATATATATATACAAATAAAAATCCCCTATTTTCCCCTCACCCAGAGAGTCGTACAGGCCTGTGTTCCAAAAACACATCCTCCGCGTATGACTCCCTCCCTTAGGCCACCGGATTGCCCAAACTGAGCTTTGTAATCCTAAACTTCCTATGCTAATTGCCATAGGATCTAACATTTTCATTCTAATACAATAGAATGTCGCTTTTGGTCTTGCGCCTTCCCTTACTGTAATGAAATATTATGAAAAATGAAAAAAGAAGAATAAACTTTCATCGATATATTCATTTGAACCCTCTACTAACTTATGTAGGAAACATCAGAAAAAAGGAAAAGATTGTAGAGAAACATTAACACCTTAATATGAAGAACAATGGGAAAGAACAATGTAAGATAAAAGAGAGAGAAAAAAAAGATAAAAATAAGGAGTGAGAGATAGAATAAAACTCAACGTGGAGAAGCCACTAGAACAGAATTGAGTAATTAGATAAAAGAGAAAAACAGAGCCTTTTGGAGCTACAATGTGCCAATCTCTACATCAGTGGAGTGATTACTTAAATTGTTAGAATAACCTTGTTGTGCTCATACGTTTAGGTGTGGTTGATTTCTTTTTTTTAAGTTTTATTAGGCCTGATTAAACTTCAGTCAATTGATCATATGCTTATGCTTATACACACCGGATGTTAATGTTAGAGTTGCAGGCCTTCGTTGTAATGGTGCATTATATTCTAGAAGGTTGTAGAATACACTAGTATATACTAACAGACTGTTGTTATGTTCCAGAATGATCTTCCTACCCAGGGTTCATGACTACTAGTATTTTCGGGAGATTTCTAAGTGACCCAGTGCAGTCGAGCGATAAGCCCAGAATATTCCAGATTGTTCTTATTGTCAATGATATGTTCTTGTCTCCACGGAGACCAGAGGTCTGAAAATATAATGCATTACGAATCACAATATGCCTTGGTGTAGCCGGCATGCATATCATCTGCTACTTTTGTTGAGCCCGGATAAAGTCATTCTAATACTGATATACACAGAGAAAGAGAGAGATGAGAAGGCTTATCTGTTTTCAGACAGTGTTTCATTCTGCCTTGGGGGTTCTGCTCCATGTTGATTCCAGTATTCCTCGGCTTCTTTAGGCGTGTGTAATCCAATCCTACGGCTGTCCCTGCCCACGATCGTTAACAGCGCCGGGTATGCTAGCCTTGGTCTGAGGCCAGACTTGAACAATTTCTGCATCACCTCCTTGTAGGGGAGACGCCGAGCGATGGCTTCTTTGCAAAGATCCTCGTAGATAAATATTGAGTGTTCACCATGTTTCAGCTTCCCCCTTTGGATGCGAGCAATTTTGATGATGTCATCCCTTATTGCCGTCTTCCGCAGAGTAACAATGATGACTCTTGGCCCGTTGCTTCTTTGCTCCCGAGTACCGATTCTGTAAGCTTGGTCCACTGTCGGCACTGTGTTTAGAAAGTTGTTACCCAAAATCTCTGATAGCACTGTTGGAAAGTTGTCGTCTGCGCAATTGACTGCTTCATCAAGTCCTACAATGCGGATGTTATTTCGCCTGTAGTAGCGTTGGGTTTCGAGTAGCCTCTCCATCGCTTCATCTTTAACATCTTGTATTTTCCTCCGGCATGCCTCTTCCACCCTTTTTATCTCATTTGTTACCTCTGTCATTCCAACGTTGATGGTGTTCTCGTTCATTTTGACTGCTCGTGTAATATCTGTCACCGTATTCTCCACTGTCGTGATTCGCTCGGACTGTACAGCGACCGCTCTCATAACCTCTTCGAGTTTAGCATCGACGTGTGCTTTGAATTCATCTTTGAGTTCCTCGATGTGTAATTTGAAAGCGACCATCTGTTCTTTCATCAGGATAGTCAGTGAGTTGAAGTCGGGTGGTGTAATTGTACTGCTTGTGTCAGTTGGTGGTATGGGTGCAGTGAGGGATCCGATGGATTTGTTTGCTATTATCTTCTCAAAATCACCTGCTTTATCTCTCACGGAGCTTGTTCCTGTCGTTCCTGTTATGTTGACATCTATTGTCTCCCTGTCGGGGCCAATAGTCGATGGTCCCGGTGTAATCTCCTCTATATTCCCCTTGTCGGGGCTTGTCACCAACGGATCTGCAGCAGCGTCGCCTTGAAAGTTTTTTTTTGAACGTGTTTCAATCTGCGCCGTTGGAATTGCCGTTTCTTGTTTCTTTCCAATCTTTTCCTTATCCTTAACCATGTTGTCTTTTGATATAGTTAGTAGAAGGTCTTATCAATACATACGATGTGGTCTAATCTCTTTTGGTATTGTCCAAATAAGGTTTTTAAACGAAATTAACGTTAACGGGAGTGGAGCTATTACCAAATGCGTGCGCTACATATTGCAGCTAAACCGGAAGTCAGACATCTTTAAACAGCTTAAAATCTCTTTGCTCAGGCATTTCACTGTGGGGTAATGCAGGCAAATATCTGAAGATAGATATCTGCTACCACCTAGTGGCAAGGGGAAATATTATTTTAGAAACATCAGGGATATCCTGACACAAATTGTACTTACCTGCACTATTCTTACCCTGCCTACTTTTATACACTGCCTATCAAATTCATGTGTCGGTTATCACACTTTTTACTTCTTACTGATGACTATTTTTAAACTGAATCATTTTAAACTATTTTTATTATTTGTATTACTGAATCAAACTGTAAACAGAGCTATATTCTTACCCTACCTACTTTCATACACTTCCAATGAAATTCATATGTATGTTAGAGTGATGCTCTGTTGTGAGGAGAAGATGACTTTTGACCTAAATCTAGCAAAGTTGTTTGCCATTCCAGTTAGGTACATCGTGCCAAGGTTGATTCTCCTAACTGGGCCATTTTCATCTGCTTGAACAATCTTATCACACTTTTTACTGTAACCTTGCTATTTAAATTTTTTATTTTTATGCTCGCTTATGCCTGTATTTTTTACTGTTGTATGTCCGTTCTATTTTATAATTTTTAGACTATTTTTAAACGTAATCATTTTAAACTATTTTATTATTTGTATTACTGAATAGAGAGCCTATTAGGATGTTAGATCCTAATGTGAAACACTGATTTACCATACCTTGCTATGCTCGCTCATGCCTGTATTTTTTACTGTTGTGAAGCACTTTGAACTGCAACCTCTGTATGAAAAGTGCTATACAAATAAAGTTATTATTATTATTATTATTTGTTTTGTTTCTGGACTCTGCCTCGTAATTTCTACGTTTTGGGACTAATGACATTCTCAGTTTCTTTTTACCCCGCGAGTGGGATAGCTTAGAGCTGCAGAGCCGCAGAGTCAACCTTGCTAGAGGCAGTGCTGCAGAGCCGCAGAGTCGACTCTGCTAAGGGCAGTGCTGCAGAGCCGCAGAGCTGCAGAGCCCAACTTGGCTAAAGGACATTCCCCTCAAATGGATTAACATTATTGTTGCACATTTCTGTTTTGTGAAAATAAATACGCCCTTCGTTTTTGGCTAACTCTGAACTACCTGTCTGTCGTGCTGTTGGGGTTGCTTACAAACCATAACAGCCAGTTTATAATTGCAGCCACCAGGTGTCTATGTTATAATGCTGTGTCTATGTTATAATGTTGTGTCTGTTATAATGTTGTGTGTCTATGTTATAATGTTGTGTCTGTTATAATGTTGTGTGTATATGTTGTAATGCTGTGTCTATGTTATAATGCTGTGTCTGTTGTAATGCTGTGTATGATGTTATAATGTTGTGTCTGTTATAATGCTGTGTTTATGTTATAATGTTGTGTCTGTTATAATGCTGTGTTTATGTTATAATGTTGTGTCTGTTATAATGCTGTGTCTATGTTGTTATGATGTGTCTATGTTATAATGTTGTGTCTATATTATAATGTTGTGTCTATGTTATAATGTTGTGTCTATGTTATAATGTTGTGTCTATGTTATAATGTTGTGTCTGTTATAATGTTGTGTCTATGTTATAATGCTGTGTCTATGTTATAATGTTGTGTTTATGTTATAATGCTGTGTCTGTTATAATGCTGTGTCTATGTTATAATGTTGTGTCTGTTATAATGCTGTGTCTGTTATAATGCTGTGTCTATGTTATAATGTTGTGTCAGTTATATTGCTGTGTTTATGTTATAATGCTGTGTCTATGTTATAATGTTGTGTCTATGTTATAATGTTGTGTCTATGTTAATGCTGTGTCTATGTTATAATGCTGTGTCTATGTTATAATGCTGTGTCTATGTTATAATGCTGTGTGTATGTTATAATGCTGTGTCTATGTTATAATGCTGTGTCTATGTTATAATGCTGTGTCTATGTTATAATGTTGTGTCTGTTATAATGCTGTGTCTATGTTATAATGTTGTGTCTGTTATAATGCTGTGTGTCTATGTTGTAATGTTGTGTGTGTATATGTTATAATGTTGTGTCTATGTTATAATGTTGTGTCTATGTTATAATGTTGTGTCTATGTTATAATGCTGTGTCTATGTTAATGCTGTGTCTATGTTATAATGCTGTGTCTATGTTATAATGCTGTGTCTATGTTATAATGTTGTGTGTATGTTATAATGCTGTGTCTAGATTATACTATTGTTGTGTGTCTAGATTATAATGTGTCTAGATTATAATGTTGTGTGTCTAGATTACCGGTATATTGTTGTGATTCTAGATTATGATATTGTTGTGTGTCTAGATTATAATATTGTTGTGATTATGTTGTAATGCTGTGTGTCTAGATTATAATATTATATTATATGTATATTATATATTATAATATCTAGATTATAGTCTATATTATAATACCCCTGTATGTTTTAGATGTATGAGGCTTTTGGGGTGCTCAGAGATCTTGGAGCAATCGCCCAAGTCCACGCTGAAAATGGTGACATCATTGAAGAGGTGAGGCTATATACTGTATACTGTTACCATGGTTGCACTTACACACAGCATCAGTGATGTTACCTGGGGTCAGTGGGTATTTTAGGTACAGTATTTCAAACATCAGAAAACCTCACCCAGGTGACCCAGTAGGGGTTGATCAAACCTCAGTTTGTGTCCAATTATCCCTGGCTGTCCCCAAGCTAACCCCAACCCTGACCCCAACCTTCCCTAACTCAGTCCCCCATATCCATAGCTTGAGACCCTTTAGCTGCCACTGTGGTGGCTTGGTGGCTCTTCTTCAGTTTGCCTGTTACACCAAGGAGACTGTAGGCTCTTCAGAGGGACAGGCTCACAAATCACAAATCAGTACTGATACACTTAACCTCATTCCCAGTTTTATCTCCGTGAGATAAAGCCTGGTAAATAACTACTGCCGAAAGTGTCTATGGGGTAGAATTTCCGGTGTATGTACTTCCCCTGGAAGCTGCCTCCGAACGGACCAAACTTTTCCCGAATCCTGTCGGCAAACAAGCTAGAACGTCCCGGTCATGTAGTAAATTCTTCAGGCAAGGCCGTTGCAGTGGCTTAAACGAGGACATATTGTGCACTTCACACGTTTCTATAATTGTTTTGTCGAAACCGGAAAGCCTGTAGCCTGTACATGTACTTCCGTTTAGACATTTTAGGAGGCATAGCTTTACCAGCCTATGATACACTTGACTCAGTACTGATACACTTCATTCAGTACTGATACACTTCAATCAATAATGATACACTTTAATCAATAATGATACACTTCAATCAATAATGATACACTTCAATCATAATTATACACTTCAATCAATAATGATAACACTTCAATCAGTAATGATTAGGGATGGGTACCGAATTAGGTACTTTTAAAGGTACCTACCGAATCACGTCGGTACTACCGAGTACCGATTCACGTGAGATCCGTCGGTGCCACATTTCGGTACTGAAAACAAAAAAAACAAAAAAAGATTTAAATGTTATTTTATTTTTTATTTTTTGTCAACGTTCACACACAATATACGCTTACCTAGGATTTGACTTGATTCAACAACAAAGCAGTCGGGGCAATGGCAAGCCGAAAACGGTTGAAAGTGTGGTTATTTGAAGTTTGGATTTGTTTCTCTCACAACTGAGGTAGGTAGATTACATTTTTAGAGACTAAAGTACAGAAAAAAGGTACCGTTGGGTACCGGTATCGATTCAAATGTGAAAGGTACCCAACCCTAGTAATGATACACTTCAATCAGTAATGGTACACTTCAATCAGTAATTATACACTTCAATTGGTAATGATACACTTCAATCAGTAATGATACACTTTAATCAGTAATGGTACACCTCAATCAGTAATTATACACTTCAATTGTAAATTATACACTTAATCAGTGTAACATAATGATACACTTTGAGCTCTAATGATACACATTGAGCTCTAATGATACACATCAGGCTCTGTAGTGATACACATTGAGCTCTAATGATACACATTGAGCTCTAATGATACACAATGATACACCCCTTCTAACCCAATCTAACCGGTCCAATTAAGTCTACCCTTTCAAACCAGTCTAACCCAGTTGAATCTAGTTTAATACAGTCTAAACCAGTGGTCGCCAACCGTTTCCAACTCAAGACCACCTATGATGTCAACAGAGAAAGGCTAAATCCCACTCAAATTCACTGAAACATTTTTTTTTAGTTGCGGCTGCCAATGAATATCAGCTCACTACGCATGCTCAGACTGTTGTTCTATGATATTTGAGATATTGCTTATCGCCACCTACTGGCCCGGCATGCTTGTTGGAGCAATTTATATGCGTGTCTGCATTTACGTCTGGACAGAGGTTTTTTGGAAAACCTTGCTGTGTGGACGAGGATTTCTTTTTCAAACGGAGACTGAAAATATCCGTTTTGCAAGATATCCAAATACGTGTGGACAGGGCCTAAACTAGTCTAACTAACTTTGTTTCAGGAGCAGAAGAGACTTCTGGAACTCGGCATCACTGGACCTGAAGGACATGTCTTGTCCCGTCCTGAAGAGGTACACACACACCCTGACACACACACAACCTGACATACACACACACACACACACACACACATACACTCCTTGACATAAACACACACACATACACACCCTGACATAAACACACACACATACACACACACACACACACACACACACACACACACACACACACACACACACACACACACACACACACACACACACACACACACACACACATGTACATGTACGTATACATATAATTAATTAATTGAAACAACTACAGACTGAGCTGAAATTAAAGATTTAAACTGACCTATAGATACTAATGAATTGAGTTTTAAAGTGCATTGCAATATGTTCCATATACAGCAGCTAAAAGCAGATTCTCCTAGTTCAGTGCAAACACTGGGGACCTGACGTGTAGGCAATCACCAGAGCCATACTGTGGCAATTTCAGGTGTAGGTGTTGCAGAATAAAAACAACTGTTCTCCTTACTCTCACTGACTTTAACTTAATTTAGACTAACTATCTGCCGGGCGGCTTCTCTGCTTAACCAGTCTGTCTCCTCGCCCCTGATGTCAGAGAGTGTGCCCTTGGCCCCTATTTCCTCACTTTCCTCAACACACGTATCCTGTCGTGATTGGATAGCTGTTCTTGATGGCCTACTAGCTGCAGGTGCGCCTGGAAGTGGAAGCCCAAATATGGTCAGAGCTTAGCCATTGTGCCGTCACATAGCGCCCTTCAATCACCAAGCCCAGTGGTGGCTTGGGGTTGCCACTGTACACACACACACACACACACACACACACACACACACACACACACACACACACACACACACGCAATGTACAGTTTTTTTCAAGCACAGGTCCCGGCAGGTAATAAAGAATACGTTTTCCAAGGGTAAATTATATTTATTAAATAAGGAGGGGAATGAAACCCACAACGATATGCAATACAAGGGAAAAGGTAGGGGAGAACAAACAGGAATATATGACAAGACAAACACTAAACAAACACAACTAACCCAAGTGTCACAGGACACAATCAACCTTACATGGTAAATGAACCAGCAAGATACAATACGGCTTCTAAGAATAGCAGAGTGAACCAACCAAACATACAATAATGGCAATAAGGTCAATACAATATTAAATCCACACAAAGTGGCAAAAATGGCAAATAGGCAACCCCACAATCCACTCAATAGTGGCAATGTCACAAGGCGCACCGAATGTATGTAGGCTGTCAGGCTTTATCCACCCGTCCCTTGAGGCTGACTGCTGACAGCTGCCACTCATCAGGCAATCGGCACAATCAGAGAGACGGGCGGCACCTGGGAAAGGGAGAAAGAAAAGGGAATTACACACTTTGGGACGGGAGCATGTCTATGTTCCCCGGGTCCTATGTTCCCCGGGTCCTATGTTCCCCGGTAGCGATAGATAGTCAGACCACCAGCCCTGCTTCCAAACTCTAACCGTAACCAACTTCGAAAGAGGGCCTAAGCTTAACCAGTTCGAAACAAGGCGGACATTAATAATTAATAAAATAATAAAAATTAATAAAATGTTCAATCAATCAATTAATCAATCAGGGAACATAGAACTCGGAGAACATAGGGATGATCCCCTTAATACAATACAAACACTACCTATACTAACCTGATGTTCACATGGTGTTACAAATAATACAGTAATAATGATAATGACCAACCCTGACCTATGTCACAAAGACGAAAGTATTTCTCTGGTCTGCATCCCCTTAACAATTGTGTGTATTGACCCGTACTGTATTGTACCCATTCTGCAATCTGTTAATAAAATGATCAATCAATCAAACACACACACACACAACACACACACACACACACACACACACACACACACACACACACACACACACACACACACACACACACACACACACACACACACACACACACACACACACACACACACACAGGCCAACTCTCCTCTAATATTGGTGTTTGTATTGTAGATTGAAACAGAAGCTGTCTACAGAGCGATCACCATTGCCAAGCAGGCCAACTGTCCACTCTACGTTACCAAGGTGATGAGCAAGTCTGCCGCTGACATCATCGCTAAGGCTAGAAAGAAAGGTAATTCTACTCTACTTTACTATACTTTACTATGATATACTCCACTATACTTTACTACTACACCACTACACAAGAACCAGTGGAATATCAGGAATATTGCCACGGCTGTGATGCGCCCGCAGCCACGCGAGCGATGCTTGAGTGGCGTATTATTGCTTTTATACAGCAAGTTGCACCGCCAGGAAAAATATAGGATGAATACAGACAATTATAGGGTCTTTTATATTGATTTCAGTGAACTTGGCGTAGAAAAATAGTTCCTAAAGATGTATCGTTGCTATGGAATTTCAAATGGAGTAGACTATCAACCAGCTTGGCAACGGAAACTAATTTATGCAACAGGTAGGTCCGAACACCTATTTACCAAGGTGGAACGCTGTTTTAATGTACGACCTAGGACCATTATTTTTATTATTATTAAAAAAATCAAGCGAGAATGTACCCATTTAGATTCCAAATATGTCAGTTCGTCCAAATAATGCTTGTTTGGAAATTTGCTCCAACGTTTTCGGAGATTTGGCGCCTGCGACAGGACTTTGGTTGATGCATGCCCAGTTTAACAATGTGAGGTTTGATTGATTGATTGAAAACTTTATTTATTGAAAACAGATTGCAGAATGGGTACAATACAGCTCAATACAAACAACTGCTAAGAGGATGAAGACTAGAAAAATACTTTCGTCTTGTTTACATAAGGCCCTAAGGGTCCTCCATTTTCAATTCATCAAGAATGAACTACTAAGGTTAACTATCGTAATCGATCGACCCGCTATATTCCTTTATCCGTATTTGATCAGTCTCCCCAGTTAGTAGCTATATTAATATATTTAGTGGAAGTGTCAATAATCAAATAATAATCGCTTTTATCCGTCTGATTCAGATTACTCTAACAGACATTTTGAACCGCTCTTGATCCATATGGGCATAATGCATGCCGTGACGCGGGGGATTCCCCAATCTGGATGCGCCAGCCCCAGTCTCCTCCGTAGACCAGACCTTCTCATTTAACAAGAGGCCTGTTTGAGATTCAAATAGCTCCTACAGATACGTTAAATAAATCAAACGTAATGTTGTCCGCGGAGTAGGTCATGTTGACACTTTCCGTTTGATGAATGGCAGTTGAAACGTTCTACAACATTCTAAAGCCAGTGCAGTGGTATATTCATGGTGATTTAACCGTGAGTGTGAGTCATGAATATACTCACGGCTTAGAACACTCTCGACCAATCACAATGTGTGGTCGGACTTACCTGTTGTATAATTTGCTATACTCTATTTTACTATAATATACTCTACTATACTATAGTATACTATACTGTACTCTACCATACTATACTCTGCTATACTATACTATCCTATACTATACTGTACTATACTATCCTATAATATACTACATTTACATTTACATTTACATTTAGTCATTTAGCTGACGCTTTTATCCAAAGCGACTTACAAGTTCTGTACGACAGGTCATCAGGAAGGGTACAACTCTATCAGCTGAGTAACAATGTTCATCAAAGTGTTGCGTGTTACAGTGTAGGTTAGTTTATTAGAACAAGTGCATGACAGTAAGGTTAGTTAGGGTTAGATATATATATATATTTATTTTTTTCATTATTTCAGATAATGGTTGAAGAAGTGCGTCTTTAGTCGACGGCGAAAGATTGGACGGGATTCGGCTGTCCTAACTGGGGTGGGTAGTTCATTCCACCATTGTGGGGCAAGGACTGAGAATAGGCGGCTTCTCTTTGATGACCCTCCGGGAGCTTGGATAGGAGTAGGTCTGAGGCGGCCAGAAGATGCAGAGCGTAGGGGTCTTGAGGGTGTGTAATTAGAGACCATTGACCGGAGGTAGGCGGTACTATATGCTACTATAATATACTCTCCTTTACTATTCTCTATACTATACTATACTATACTATACTATACTATACTATACTATACTATACTATACTATACTATACTATACTATACTCTCATATACTCTTCTATACTATACTCTACTGTGCTATACTATATTATATAATATACTATAGTCTACTATACTAAGCCAGAACAAATGTAAGGGTTATTTTCTTTGCCAAATCAAAATCCAAACACTTTGCTACTCAACACATTATGAAGTGGCCACTTCACTTTTGTGTTGTTCATAACTCATCTCTCTCTCCCTCTCTCTCTCTCTCTTACTCTCTCTCTCTCTCTCTCTCTCTCTCTCTCTCTCTCTCTCTCTCTCTCTCTCTCTCTCTCTCTCTCTCTCTCTCTCTCTCTCTCTCTCTCTCTCTCTCTCTCTCTCATATTAGGCATAGTGGTGTATGGGGAGCCAATCACGGCAAGCCTGGGGACTGATGGCTCTCACTATTGGTCGAAAAACTGGGCTAAAGCTGCTGCCTTTGTTATGAGCCCACCTATCAGCCCAGACCCCAGTACACCACAGTACCTAACATCTCTACTGGCATGGTTGGTGTTACTACTGCTGTTACTACTACCACCACTTATACTACCACTACTAGTACTACTATCAATAATACTACTAATACTCCTACTACTAATAATAATGATACTAATAATAATACTGCTGCTGCTACTGCTACTACCATCACCACTACTGCTACTACTGTCTATTTACCATTTACTATGATGATGATGACTACTACTACTACTACTACTAGCAACTGCTTCTGCTGGAGTTTGTTCTATCAATAAGCTTGATGACATGGAGTTAGTTCAATCAATAATCTTGATGACATGGAGTTTGTTCTATCAATAAGCTTGATGATATGGAGTTAGTTCAATCAATAAGCTTGATGACATGGAGTTAGTTCAATCAATAAGCCTCATGACATGGAGTTAGTTCTATCAATAAGCCTCATGGCATGGAGTTAGTTATATCAATCAGTTTCATGGCATGGAGTTAGTTCTATCAATAAGCCTCATGGCATGGAGTAAGTTCTATCAATAAGCCTCATGGCATGGAGTTAGTTGTTTCAATAAGCTCCATGCCATGGAGATAGTTCTATCAATAAGCCTTACAGCATGGAGTTAGTTCTATCAATACGCCTTATGGCATGGAGTTAGTTATATCAATAAGCCTCATGGCATGGAGTTAGTTATATCAATAAGCCTCATGGCATGGAGTTAGTTATATCAATAAGCCTCATGACACAGAGTTTGTTTTATCAATAAGCCTTATGGCATGGAATTAGATCCATCAATAAGCTTCATGACATGGAGTTAGTTCTATCAATAAGCACCATGGCATGGAGTTAGTTCTATCAAATTTGTTCATGTTCTATTTGGATGAATAATCAGAACAGGTTATCAGCCACAATTGTTGGCTAGTAGAGCCTCATTAACAGATTATTGACCGTATGGAGTAGGGATGCACGGCACCGATCCGACTTTTTCAGTCCCGATACCGATACCTGGGTTTGGGTATCGGCCGATACCGATCCGATACCCATTGTTCAAACTTTTTTTCAAAAAAAGTTAAAGAAATAATAAATAAAAAAGTTTCCAAGTTGATTTTTAAATTTATATTAAAATATATTTTGTTTTTAAGAATTGTAAAGGATCACAAGTGTGTTTTTGATTTGTTGTAAACAAAGACAGAAAATAAACTTCATTCATTCAATTAATAAACTGTATGCCTCACTGTCACTGTGTGGAAGAGACTGTGATCATTATTTTGTGCAAGGCAACATCAGGCTTGACTTAAAACTAACTTAGTGAAACTAAATGTAACAAATTAACACAGATATAAATGTACTACTGAATGTCTTATTTTATTTATTATAATAATACAAAATAAAATAAAAAATTCTATCTTTTTTTTTTTTCTACCGATACCCGATCCAGCTATTTTAGTGATATCGGCGGCCGATACCGGTGCATCCCTAGTATGGAGTTACATTAAGGCACCTTATTAACAGATGATTGGTTTTATTGAGTAACATTTAAGGTATTGAATGGCATTTTCTTGTAAGCAGCTGGCTTTTGTTTATATATTCACATTTCCACCCAAATAGACACCATAAAAAACAGAAAGACAGGAAACAATAAGAAAACAGACAAAAAATACATCCAGGCCATCCAAGCAGACAGAGAACAGACGGACATAAGATAAGATATTCCTTTATTGATCCCCTTGGGGAAATTCAGGCATCATAGCAGCATGGGGGAGGGGGGGTACAGGTACATGGTAATAGTAGAAGATATAATACAGGTCATAAAATTATAGTACAGTAGACAAATTAAAATTGTACAACAATATAACAATACAATTAACTCGCATATGAGCAAGTAGGCAGTGTAAATCAAGGTGCAGATGAGGGTATGTATGCCCTATCAGTTATATTTGCATTACAATAAATATAGTTACAATAGACACTATAATCTAAATATGAGTAAGTAAATATACAGTATAAACAGGTGCAGTATGTGATATATACATTATACGTTGTCCGTTTAGGTGGGAGTCAGACACACTCAGGGATCAGACATTCCTAATAGTTCTCGAGTTCTGCTGTCGTTAGTCCTCCGGCTGCTGGCAGCGGTCCCTGCCCACTGTTGTGGAGCCTGATGGCCACTGGTAGGAAGGACTGACCGAGGCGGTTAGTTGAGTGTCGGGGGGGTATGAGTCTGTGACTGAACGTGCTTCATAAATACACTTGTCATACTACAACACAAAACTACCTCAAGGATTGTCTATGGCGAAATGTAGTGGGCCTAAGAAAAAGGGTACTTTTGAGGAATGTAGTTTATCAGTAATTATTGGCATTACTATGATCACATGGTTAAGTGTATCACCTTTCATTTTACAACTGCATCACTGCCACAAAACATCCCCTGCAAAGCTGGAATCCTTTAAGCGCTGACCCTAATTCTCCAGGGCCCTCATGCACCAGATCTGTGCTTACCCTGTGCGTACGATCATTTCTAAGCAAAGAGTGGGATTCATCAATTTCGATTTGAACTTGACTTCGTGCTTACATCTACGCACAGTTCAGACCACACTTACCTGGCGCCCAGTGGTAGAATATATTATTACAACAAGGAAATGAGCTTCTGTGCATAATAACACCGGCATGTTCTGTACGAACCGTAGTTCATTATAGTTCATTGTAGAATAGCAACAGTAGTGTAATTATGGTCAAAACCCTATAAATAGCATTTGGAATAATAGATCTTTCTCTCAGAATGAATGCAGCATGGTTTATATAGCGTTATCGGAATATACGGGGTGTAGGCTACTGACTGACTGCGCTCCGCGTAGCTTGATTGATTGATTGATTGAAAAGTTTATTAACAGATTGCAGAATGGGTACAGTACAGTACAGCTCAGTACATACAATTGTTAATTGGGGATGCAGACCAACTTTCGTCTTGTTTACATCAGGGTCCCCCATTTTCAATTCATCATAAATCATAAAGCTCAACTCGTTATTATTCTGCGCAGACCGCAGAAACACGGGAACGTTTTGATTATATTTAAAAGGCTTTACGTTAAACGAAACAAGTGGAACTTCGAAGCTGTAAGCAGAATACAAGTCATATTAATATAGTGTTCTTCCCCCTTTTTACTGTATAAGAAAGAATAGAAAACGCATTGCAATGACACTATAGTGGACAGACTATGTATATGATGGGATTCAAGTTCATGTATTGAAAGGCAGGCTATCATACATGCAGTGAGATTCATTGTTCTTGTATATGCTCTCGTATTATATTGTTTATATAGGCTACCCAATACTGACATCAAAATAGATTGTAGTATGCCTCTAGAAATCATATGCAGCAGGTAGAAAATTGACGGGAGATCCATCGCGATTTGGAATAAAATTGAGGAGAACTTTAATCCCTGGGGTATTAATCAAACAACACGGGAAAAGGCAGTCATATTCCAGCGCGGTCTTTATTAGCCGACAACAAAATAGATGCATCTAAAAATCATATAGCCAATCGAACACAACTAATAAAGGCATTCATATTACAAGCACGGTTATAATGACACACAACCAACGCCAAACAGTGGTCAACGAACGGTCTTTATTAGTATTTTGAGCTGTCCAGGCAGAATTGCAGCAATGGTTTTAGGGAGCCGTTGATATCTGACATCACCGTTTACAAGTCCGCCTTTTATTTATCCCATAAATCATAATACGCGATAGTGTCTTCTTGGTTCGACAGCAGTGAATTCTCCGTGGAGTTTCTCGGAGTCCCGCTCGGGTCGGTCCATTATTTCACATCCCATGGGGGGTGTTTCCTCATTTTCATGACCATATATGGATAATCATGCACGAGCATTGACGGTAGAACAAAGTGGTATTCATCAACACGGAGGACCATAGAGCCTGCGTACGCACGTGTGATGAATGCCGACTTCCCTGTGCGTACGCTAGTTCTACATTCCGTGCTTACGTGTGGAAGTAGGTCAAGTTCAAAGTCCACGTTGATGCATGAGGGCCCAGGATTCTCCTATGCGCACTTCAATTCTAGATCATTATATAAGACTTGTGTGTATCTAGCTCTCATCCTTAGTTTGACTTGTTATTTATTATAGTGGGGACCTCCAGGTAACTGCTAGCGCCCACAGCAGTTTCTCTACAGCTCAGAAGGCCGTGGGGAAAGACAACTTCACCAGGATCCCCGAAGGAACCAACGGAGTGGAAGAGAGGATGGCTATAGTCTGGGACCGTGCTGTGGTGAGAACTGACCACTAACCCTACATTAACCTACTACTAACCCTACACTAACCTACTACTAACCCTCCGTCACAGTATTCTACAAATTAGTTTTTTTTTATTTGAATGTGGGTGTTCTGAAGGGTCCAGATTAATACTGAAAGTCTGCGTTTATTATTTTGTATAACTTGTATATTGTTTATATATATAAGCTATATACCTTTAAGCCATCCGTTTGCACCATAGTATTATTCGCTCGCCTCATTGGGCACCGCCCTTGACATTGGAGGCGCCAGCAGACGAGCCCCTCAGACAGAGTTCAAAGACGTGTCCGGGCAAGTTCAGACATGCCCATAGCAGGCGCATTGATTCCGGACAGGTAAATCGGCTGCGCTCTAGAAATCAGTCTGAGTATATATATTGTAGATGGCGCAAGCAGCCGTGTGAGCAGTAACCTAACAGCAGTGGAAGTAACGAGTCGGCAGTATCAGAACAGGAGAAGCAGCAGAGCGAGATTGTAATACGTTCGGTACAGTTGTACACAGACCTACCAGCGGTGTATCGTTACGGATAGCTAGTAGCTACTTAGATACGACCATAATATTGTAGAGCCATTATTGGCGCAGTATAGTGACTGGTGTAAGCGAAGTAACGTGGAGAAACGACTTAAAACCATCAGCGTTTGGATCTAACTACTCCCTGAAGACCGTCATCGGGCTAGCTTCCAGTACAAACGAAGCTAGCTAGCTACCATCTATGCCATCGGGCTTTGGATTAAGAGCTATTAACCCTGCCATCGGGCGCTAGGATTACAAGGACCGGTTCCGTACGAGACCCCTTTTCTTCAGTGACCACAGGATTATCCGACCATTCTTCAATTCCTCCGGAGATTACAACTCCAGAGAGGGAAATCATCGTCTCCAGCTACCCCCCTTGCTTTGCCCTGTATCACCTCCTCTCACTCCCTGCAGAGCTCCGGTCGAGTATTCTTAACCTAGGAAATATTCATTCCCCCTGACTTTGATACTCTGACATTCTACTATTAAAAGAGCAACGTGATAATTCAGTTGTATATTGATATGACGATTAAAATACTGTAAACTTGATATCCTTGTCCCCGTGCCGTCAATTGAGTGTCTGCCATATTTATCTAACTGTACTGTCTGGCAAGTAATAATATTTAGTAGTAGTTTAATCTAAACAATCTTTTAATACAGTCCGGGTTGTGTAGCCCCTCAGCTACAATTGGTCCTTCGAGCCGGATGGTATCAGTAATAATAATCATATTAATAATAATATGGCCAGCGGCGGACACTCTCCAAACGGCTCTCCCCCATTAGAGCGCCCTAGGCGCCAGCGTCAGCCCCCTCCACACTTGGAGAACTACGCTGTAGATCTACCTCCTAGCTTATCTAAAAGAACATTAAGCAAGGATAAAATTAGTAGCTTAAGTATGCCCAACCTTATCGACCTGTCAACCCCACCGGTAGAGACCCAAGCTAGTTTAAGTGAAACTGACTTAGCTCACGGGGGGGGACAAGCGGGACATGACTTGACTATGCCCATAGACCACCGCGCCCCCGAGATGGACCTCGGAGCGCAAGAAGATAAAGACCGCGCCTCCGAGATGGACCTCGGAGCGCAAGAAGGTACAGAACGCGCCCCCGAGATGGACCTCGGAGCGTAAGAGGATAAAGAATGCGCCCCCGAGATGGACCTCGGAGCGCACCAGAGAAAGGAGCACCGCGCCCCCGAGATGGACCTCGGAGCGCGGGAGAAGATAAAGTACAACGCCCCCGAGATGGACCTCGGAGCGCGTAAAGAGACCAGGTCACCGCCAAGCGATGCCAACTCCAGATCACCATCATCAGCGTCATCCCCAAGCGAGGCCGACCAGAGGCTAGCGCAAGTCCTGATCGCCACGCTGACAGCTTCAACCGAAAGAGACCGCCTCCAGGGATAGCGTGACCGCCTCCAGGCGCAACAAGAAAGTGAACGTGAACACTCCAGAGTGGAAGAGAGACGTCTCCAGGCGCAACAAGAGGGTGAGCGTGCACGTCTCCAAGCGCAACGAGAGAGTGAGCGCGAACATCTCAGACTGGAAGAGAGGCGCCTCCAGGCTCAAGAAACCATGGAGCGAGACCGCGCCAATGCACAGCGTGACGCAGCCAATGCGCAGCGCGATGCACAGCGCGACGCAGCCAATGCACAGCGTGAAGCAGCCAATGCACAGCGCAAGGCGGAACGAGACCATTTACAAGCACAAATGATGGAGCAAGCGCTCCAGAGAGTGACGCCCCACTCTTCCACCCGGAGCTCCCGGAGATCATCACGACACGGGTCGAGGGCACCCTCCCCTCCCCGACAAAGCTACACGGGACCCAGCCTACGGGAAGAACCTGCTTACGTTGCAGAGCAGCTAACCGAGCGACTACAAAGCCTAGCGGAGGACGAGGGAGGACAGAAAGCCCACCCGCACGCACCCATCTCAGACCAGGAGGAACAGTGCAGCCCCGGTCTCAGTCCCGACGCGTGGCGTTATGAACCCCCAACCCGTCCCAGTGGGGAGTTCGAGCAACAGACAGCACCGAGGAATAGTGCCTGGGGGCCCAGCCTCTGGTTCCCGCCCAGCACAAACCAACGACCCCACGTACGAGGAGACTCGCCAAGGAGGCCTCTCCCCCTACGGGCGTCAGTGTCACAGCCATCCATGGCATCCTACATTGGGACACCCACATTCCCAGACTTCACAAGAGAAGACGGAGCGCAGTATACCGAACTGCGTATGTGCCTAGAGACAATTATGTCCGGAGTACAGGACGAGTCCTACAAGTATGCCATCCTCCTTAAGCACCTAAATCAAATCAAATTTATTTATAGGGCCCGACAACACACGTTAATGTCCCCATGGGCCGTACAGGTCTTCTTTAAACAAGTCAAGAAGACAACATAACAATAAGTCAAGAACAGAACAAGAACACCATAGGGTCCAAACATTTTTTAGATGAATGCAAATAAATGAAAGAATGCAAGCACTCCCAGACATACCCCACGCGAAGGTAAGGAAAAACTCACTAAAACCTAACAATAGGGAAAAAAAGCTCCACAGGCAATGAGGAGGAGAGAAACCTTAGAAGGGCCGTTCAAGGGGGGATCTCCCTTCTTAGATGTCGGTGATAGTAGTGTTGCAGACGGACAGTTGGTAAGCATGCACTCATGTGTGTGGTGAAACACAGATGAGTGCATGCAATAGCAACTGTACATTTTGAAAAATTAAAGATAGCGCTAATAGCGATAGCAACTGAACATTTTGAAAGATTAAAGATAGAGTTGATAGCGGATCTATTTGAGGCACAGGGGCGGCGCAAGAGGGTCACGTCCTCCCCGTCTTAGTCACGGGACATTCAACACTCCGGTCGTTGCTCAGGGACAGCCGGAGACAGGGGGAAGGGGGGTGGCGCAGAGAGGGTCGCGAACTCCCCGACATCATCGCGGGACATCCGGCACTCCGGTCACCACTACGAGACCTCCGAAGACAGGGGGGCACGCAGAGGGGGTCGCAATCTCCCGGCCTTCGTCACGGGACGTCCAACACTCCGGTCAACACTCCAGGACAGCAAGTCATAGGAAGACAGGGAGACGGGACAGGCGTTAGACAGCTCATGAGATTGTAGTAGGCGGACATAGCAATAGATACAAGTGGTAGGCATATATGTGAATGGAGTAGATATATGAAGTAAGCGTATTATGTGAATAGAATAGAAGTACTTAACCCAGCAATGAAACCGCGTTGACTGTTAATCTGTTAACAGTCTGTTAATCAGTTGACAGGACCACGGACAGACGGCGGTGAATAACTGATCCAATGCCTCGGAGGTGCATGTAGAGCAGTCACTACAAGCTTGGCCAAGACCCCGAGGCATCCATCACCTTGGTCAGCGCCAGGAGACGGGTACTCAGAGAGAAGGGGGAGGGGGGGGGGGGGGGGGAGAGGGGGGGGGGGGGAGAAGGGGGAGGGGGGGGGGGGGAGAGGGGGGGGGGGGAAGAGTTAGAGAGTTCCCATGTTTGTGGTGCTGCAAAGGAGCAGACATGTAGTACCCTGTAGTGCCATGTAGTACCCCGTAGTGCCATGTAGTACCCCATAGTGCCATGTAGTACCCCATAGTGCCATGTAGTACCCCGTAGTATCCTGTAGTACCCTGTAGTGCCATGTAGTACCCTGTGGTGCCATGTAGAGCTATGTAAGCCATGTAGTACCCTGTAATGCCATGCAGTACCAAGTAGTACTCTGTGGTACCATGTAGTACCCTGTACCCTAACTAAACTACCCTATAGTAAACTACCCAGTGGTACCATGTAGTACCCTGTACCATAACTAAACTACACAGATTAATCTAAAGGTCAGTCCCCGACCAGGTGAGATCAAGGTAGGTTGAAGGAGAGAGAGAAAAGATGAGTCTTAAGCAGGGATTTAAAAGCTTCGACAGAGCAGTAACTAGAGCGCACAACATAGCGCTGGCATACTCCAGACTCCCTATTCTGATGCCCTGGTGGCCCTCGACGCACGTTACGGACGTACATGGGACTATGTCATTCAGGAGATACGTGAGATTAAACGTCTCCCCCAGCTAAAGACAATCGAGCCCTGGACGACCTATCAGTCAAAGTACAATCCCTGGTAGGGATGCTCGGGTCACAACGAGAGAAGGGGATGTACGAGTTGTACGCCAACTCCAACGTGGAGCGTATATTAGAGAAGCTCCCCCCATTCCGCCATGAATGTTTTCGGCGGCAAAGAAATCACTGTGACCCCAATGGCCCAGAACAATCACTCCTGGACCTCGCTGACTTCCTAGCCAGAGAGGTCAGCAGCCTAAGGATTGACACCTTCGCATGGGGTGGCTCGAACATTAAAGAGGGACCGAGAAGGTTTAAAGACCAAAGCCGGCCCATCACCGTGATGCACCAGGCCGAGTCGGTGCCACGACAGAAGAGTCATAACCCCCCGCTAAGGGAAAATGGAAGATCGCATGCCAATATTGCGACAACGAACACTGGCTGTCACAGTGCGACGCATTTAAGAAACTGACCGTCGACGACGTAAGTCAGTGGATTAAAGCAAACCGCCGTTGTTTCCGCTGCGCGCGCAGCCACATGGCAGCCGAGTGCCGCCTTAAGAAGAAGTGTGGCAAGTGTGACGGCGCCCACCTCGAAGCACTGCACGAGAGCAACAAGCGGAAACCCGCCCCACAGAGCAGCTCGAGAGCAGAAGTACTCTACATTGATCCCGCGAAGAGTGGGAGCTCCCGGGTGCTCCTCAAGGTGGTACGAGTACTCCTCAGTCACGGGGACAAGGTACTCGACACCTACGCCGTCCTCGACGACGGGTCGGAGAAGACTCTCCTCCTCGCCTCCGCCGCGACCCAGTTGGACTTGCGGGGTCCAGAGGAGACCATGACAATCCGTACCATTCGTCGAGACTTAAAGACAATAAAAGGTGAAAATGTCTCGTTCACCATAGCAGCGATCGATCAGCCCGAGAAGCGGTACAGCATCAACAAGGCTTTCACAAGCTACGACATAGGTTTGTCACGCTACGATTACCCCATCCCACAGCTGAGGGAGAAGTACGAACACCTACGCCGACTGCCCATACCGCTCATCGACGGCGCTACACCGACCCTGCTCATAGGCTCCGACCACGCAGACCTCATCGTCCCCACGGACGCGGTCCACATCGGACCCAGAGGATGCCCAGCCGCGGTTAAGACCCGACTGGGATGGACACTCCAAGGCCCTCTCTCCGGGCCTTCCAACCGACCAACGTCCACACGCTGCCTTTACACCAAGGTGAGCGACCCAAACGATACCCTCTTGCAGCACGTTGAGAGGCTATGGACACTAGACTCGCTGCCATTCAAGAACGAACGCAAAATGGTTCGGTCAAAGGAGGACAAGTATGCCATAGTCCTACTCGAGCAGAAGACTACGAGGGTCGAGGTCGATGGAGTGCTAAGATACGCGACCCCACTCTTGAGGCGGGAAGGGATGCCCACTCTGCACGTGCCGAAGGAAGTGACACACCACTACTTACAGAGCACTGAGCGGCGCCTCGCCAAAGACCCCCCCCCAAGCAACGATATATCGCGCCGAGATCGAGAAGCTGATCGCGGCTGGCCATATAAAGAAAATAGATGACCATGAGGCAGAAAGGACGACAGAGTCATGGTACGTGCCCCACCACAAGGTCACCCACAACGGAAAGAACCGCATCGTGTTCAATTGCAGTTATCAGATTGGACAACAGAATCTGAATAACCTGCTCCTGCCCGGCCCGACACTCGGCCCCTCCCTCCTCGGCGTACTGATACGTTTTCGTCAGGACAAAGTGGCCATCAGCGGCGACATCAAGGGAATGTTCCTACAAGTCCGACTGATGGAGGAAGACAAGCCTCTACTGAGGTTCCTGTGGAGAGAGAGGCTCGACGACGAACAACCCTCGATATACCAATGGGAGGTACTCCCATTCGGCACCACCTGCAGCCCGTGCTGCGCCACGTTCGCGTTACAGAAGCACGTGGCCGAAGACCCCGGAGCCGACGAGGAGGTCCGACACAGCGTGGAAAGAAGTTTCTACGTGGACAACTGCCTACAGAGCGTATCTACGCCAGAAGAAGCAGAGAACATCCTACTGAAGCTAAGAGCTTCATTGGCCAAAGGTGGATTCGACCTCAGACAATGGGCCAGCAGTGACCCTCAAGTCCTCCGAAGCCTCCCCCCAGAGACCAAGGCCGCGAGCAGCGAGACCTGGATGGCGCACACCCCAGGCGAAGCGCAAGAGATGACCCTGGGCCTCGTCTGGCGTTTCAAGACGGACTCGCTTCACTACAGACACACACCCCTGAGGACGGATCAGGAGACATCCAAGACTAGACTGACCACTCTGCGGAGCGTGTACCGAACACTCGCCAGCCAGTACGACCCAATGGGATGTATCCTCCCCTACACCACTCGGGCGAAGATGCTGGTGAGAGAACTGTGGGACAAGGAGCAGGGCTGGGACGACCCCATACCCGAGCACCTGGCTTCCACATGGAGAGAATGGGAGGATGAACTTGACTCACTCCGAGATGTGACCATCCAACGGAGTTACTTCCCCCCTAGAGTGCGGTTGGAGACGTGTCAGATAGACCTGCACATCTTCAGCGACGCCTCTGAAGTGGAGTACGGATCGGTGGCTTACCTGAGAGCCCGAGAAGAGGGATGAGAAGTCCACGTAGCCTTCGTCCTGGCCCGCTCGAGGATAGCTCCCCGCAAGCAGCAGTCGATCCCGCGACTAGAGCTCTGCGCAGCTCTGGTAGGCGCGCAACTCGCAAAGATGATACAAAGTGAACTCACCATACCGGTGCGTGAGATCATCCTATGGTCAGACTCTATGACCGTGCTCACCTGGATCCAGTCCGACTCCTGTCGGTACAAGGTTTTCGTCGGAGTCCGAGTCACCGAGATCCAAGACCTGGTAGGAGCAGCATGTTGGAGATACGTTGACACCAAGCAGAACCCGGCGGATGTCATCACACGGGGGATGTCCCTAGACGACCTCACACGTCCTAACCCTTACAGTGATGGTCCTGAGTTCCTCAAGCTCCCGGAGGAGAAGTGGCCTATCCCCACACCACGGGAGGCGAACCAAGATGAGTCAGAGATAAAGAAGTCTATGTTCTGCGGGCTGACTCAAGCCCCGGCTCCAACGGACCCGGACCTAGACGACTGTTTAACCTTTGAGAGTGCTCAGAAAAGGACATTCTTATGGCACCACCCGGAGCTTCCCCCCACCACAGACCTCGACGCATCGAACTACGAGGAAGCAGAACTTCTTCTACTAAAGAGAGCACAAAGAGACTCCTTCCCAGAAGAACTAGATTGTCTGAGAGGAGAAAAGCCAGTCCCCTCAGACAGTCGACTTCTCACCTTAGCCCCAGAGCTCGACGCCCAGCACCTCATCAGGGTGGGTGGTCGATTGAGACGGGCCCCGGACGTGACCGAAGATGCTAAGCATCCCATCGTCCTCAACAGCCGACACAAGATAACAGGGCTGATCATCCAGAAGTACGACAAGGTGGTGCACCACGCGGGGGCCGAGCGAGTCTTTGCGGAGATCCGACGGCGCTTCTGGATACTCCAAGGGAGAGAAGCTGTACGTCGATTCCAACGGACTTGCCCAACCTGTCGCAAGTGGAGGGCACAGCCTAGTATTCCGATGATGGCCGACCTGCCTCCCTGCCGCCTCCGACTCGGCGAGCGGGCCTTCCACTCCACGGGCGTGGACTGCTTCGTCCCATTCAACGTCAAGAAAGGAAGAGGGACAGAGAAGAGGTGGGGCATCGTGTACAAGTGCATGACCACCCGAGCTGTTCACATTGAGCTCCTCCAGACCATGAGTACAGACTCGTTCCTCATGTCATTCCGGAGGTTCCAAGCAAGGAGAGGGACCCCATCAGTGCTATTGTCCGACCAAGGGACAAATTTCCGAGGAGGAGACACGGAACTGAGAGAGAGCTTCCGGACTATGGGTGAAGAACTCAAGATCCGCCTCGCTCCTGCTCAGGTCACCTTCCAGTTCAACCCCCCGAACACCCCCCATTTCGGGGGAACGTGGGAGAGAGAGGTCCGATCCATAAAGACTGCTATGTACACCGTACTTGAGGCCCAGACCGTGGGCGAGGAAGTCCTGGCTACGGTCCTCACAGAGATCGAGGGCGTCCTGAACTCTAAGCCCCTCGGCTACGTTTCAAGCGACGTAGCGGACATCGACCCCATCACCCCAAACTACCTCTTGATGGTGCGGCTGGACCCTGCCCTTCCTCAGACGGTGTACAGACAGGACAAGATGAACGGCCGGAGGATGTGGAGACACAGCCAAGTACTGGCCGACCAGTTTTGGGCCCGCTTCCTCCTACACTATCTACCATCCCTTCAAGCCCGTCAGAAGTGGGTTAAAGACAGGGACAACCTGACAGTGAATACTGTCGTGATGATAATAGACCAGTCACTACCCCGAGCTACGTGGCCGGCCGGCCGTGTGAGCAGAGTGATTACTGGTTCCGATGGGAAGGTCAGAGCGGCAGAAGTCATCGTCCAAGGGCGGACCTACACCAGACCAGTAGCCAAGTTGATAGAGCTGCCTGAGATCCCTAAACCCCCTGACGACGACGATAACCCACTGACTTTATAGATTATTTCCAACTCCCCATAGCACATTATGGAGAAGTTGACTTGACTTTAATTTTAATCTGTGCCCATTTATTTACTAATTAGGTGCGGACTAATTAGGAGGCGGCTGTTCTGAAGGGTCAAGTTTCAAGTTTCTTTAATAGTTGTCATACAGAAGTACAGAATACTTTCATACAAAATGCTTCTTACTGTTACGCTCCAGAGACTGTGCTAGACAAGATAGTATCAAATAACATAGTATAGCATGTAATTTAGAAGAAGAAAATGAGGTCACAGTGTTCGGTATAGACATATGTACAATGTTCTGAGTTACCATATAATATACAATACTATGCAGTGTACTAATGTACAGTACTATATAGTGCAAAGCAGAAATGGGATGAGGTACAATTTAGGTACAATTTACAGTAAGGTGTACGAGTTGTAGTGCAATCCTTCATCAATAAATATAAAGTGTGGGGAGTGGGTGCTACAGTGTGTTTGTTTAAAGTGGGTGTGTGCTATAAAGTGTGTGGAGTGGGTGCTACAGTGTGTTTGTTTAAAGTGAGTGTGTGCGTGTGGATGTGTGTGCTATGTGCGTTTGGTGGTTGTTGTTGTGTAGTGTTCATTGTTCGTTTAGCAGCCTGATGGCCTGGGGATAGAAGCTTCTTCTGAGTCTTTCTGTGCTCGCCTTGAGACTCCGGTATCGCTTGCCTGACCGCAGCAGTTCAAAGAGGCAGTTGTTCGGGTGACTGGAGTCTTTAATGATTCTCTTAGCCTTGCCCTTGCAACGCTTGTTGTAAATGTTCTGGAGGGTGGGGAGCCCCCCTCCAATTGTGCGTTCGGCTGAACGTGTCACTCTTTGTAGTCTGCTTCGGTCTTGTGCAGTGCTATTCCCAAACCAGGAGGTGATGTTGCCGGTCAAGATGCTCTCTATTGTACATGAGTAGAAGTTCTTAAGGATCTTCTGACTGACTTGGAACTTCCTTAGGCGCCTGAGGAAGTAGAGGCGTTGTCGTGCCTTCTTCACAACACTGTCAATGTGTGTGGTCCATGTCAAGTCCTCGGATATGTAGGCTCCGAGGTACTTAAAGCTGTTGACTCTCTCCACCGGTGCCCCGTCGATGCTGAGGGGGCTGTAGTCCTTGACCCCCGACCTCCTGAAGTCCACAATCATCTCCTTTGTTTTGCTGACGTTCAGGGAGAGGCTGTTTTCCTGGCACCATCCCGCCAGGACCTTGACCTCTTCCAGGTAGGCCCTCTCGTCGTTGGCAGAGATCAGGCCCACCACCACTGTGTCGTCAGCAAATTTGATGATTGTATTGCTACTCCGCTGAGCCACACAGTCGTGTGTGTACAGGGAGTAGAGGAGGGGACTCAGAACACAGCCCTGGGGGGCCCCTATGTTGAGGGTGATGGATGAGGAGGTGCAGTTGCCTGCTCTCACCACCTGGGGTCTGCCAGTCAGGAAGTCCAAGACCCACTGGCAGAGGTCATAGTTCAAGCCCAGGTCCCTGAGCTTGGCTATGAGTATGGAGGGGACTATGGTATTGAATGCCGAGCTGTAGTCGATGAATAGCATTCTCACATAGTTCCCCTGCCTCTTGTCCAGGTGTGATGCTGCTGTGTTCAGCACATGGGCTATGGCGTCCTCCGTGGACCTGTTGGGGCGGTATGCAAATTGCAGGGGGTCCATGTTGATGGGGAGGGAGGAGCAGATGTAGCCCTTTACTAGCTTCTCAAAGCACTTCATGGCTATGGAGGTGAGAGCTACAGGGCGGTAGTCGTTGAGGCAAGCAGGCTTGGATTTTTTGGGTACAGGGATAATAGTGGACTTCTTCAGGCAGGTGGGGATGACAGCCTGTTCTAAGGACAGGTTAAATATGTCAGTGAATACTGGGGCCAGTTGGTCGGCACAGACTTTTAGGACGCGGCCGGGGATGCCGTCCGGACCTGCTGCCTTCCTGATATTCACTTTTTTAAAGGTCCGCCTCACCTCATGCTCTGTTACCCTGAACACTGCGCCTCCATCAGCAGCCGACCCCCCCCCCCCCCCCCCCATTGCCGTGGCTTGTGAGCTGGTGTTGTTATTACCAGCATCAAACCTCGCATAGAAGGTATTGAGGTCATTTGCTAAGGAGATGTCACTGTTCAGTTTGAGGGAGGCGCCTTTGTAGTCTGTCATCGTTTTGAGCCCCTGCCACATAGCTCTAGAGTCAGCTTGTTCAAACTGGAGTTCAATTTTATCCCTGTAGCGCCGTTTGGCCTCTGACACTGTCCTCCTTACGTTGTATCGCGCCACCTTGTGGTCATTCATGTTGCCTGCCACTAGGTCGTCGTTGTATGCTTTGGTGCGCTCTCTCAGAGCTTCACGGACGGATTTGTCTACCCAGGGTTTTTGATTTGGGTAAACTCTCATTTTGGTAGTGGGGATTGTTTCTTCCACCAAAGTACAAACATAATCCAGCACTGTCTCCGTGTAGACATTAATGTTATCTGTGTCGCGGAACACATTCCAGTCTGTGCAGTGAAACGCAGACTGGAGCATCTCCTCTGACGTCAAATCCCATTTCTGCACCTCTCGCGAGACTACAGGAGTACTTTTGATTCTCTGTTTGTACATTGGTGAAAGAAAGATGGACGCGTGATCTGATTTACCAAAGCCACTATCAGAATGAGCCTTGTAGCCACCTTTAAATTGCGTGTAACAGTGATCTAGGATGTTACCGCCTCTGGTGTTGCAAGTCACATGCTGATAGAAGTCAGGTAATACCTCTCTCAGATTGGCGCTATTGAAATCACCCAGCACCAAAATGGCGGCGTTAACGTTCGCCGCTTGTATTCTATTTACCTCGTCGTGGAGTCTGGAGAGCGCGACGGTCCAGATTAATACTGAAAGTCTGCGTTTATTATTTTGTATAACTTGTATATTGTTTATATATATAAGCTATATACCTTTAAGCCATCCGTTTGCACCATAGTATTATTCGCTCGCCTCATTGGGCACCGCCCTTGACATTGGAGGCGCCAGCAGACGAGCCCCTCAGACAGAGTTCAAAGACGTGTCCGGGCAAGTTGATTGGCGCATTGATTCCGGACAGGTAAATCGGCTGCGCTCTAGAAATCAGTCTGAGTATATATATTGTAGATGGCGCAAGCAGCCGTGTGAGCAGTAACCTAACAGCAGTGGAAGTAACGAGTCGGCAGTATCAGAACAGGAGAAGCAGCAGAGCGAGATTGTAATACGTTCGGTACAGTTGTACACAGACCTACCAGCGGTGTATCGTTACGGATAGCTAGTAGCTACTTAGATACGACCATAATATTGTAGAGCCATTATTGGCGCAGTATAGTGACTGGTGTAAGCGAAGTAACGTGGAGAAACGTATAGTTAAAACCATCGGCGTTTGGATCTAACTACTCCCTGAAGACCGTCATCGGGCTAGCTTCCAGTACAAACGAAGCTAGCTAGCTACCATCTATGCCATCGGGCTTTGGATTAAGAGCTATTAACCCTGCCATCGGGCGCTA
>NC_140174.1:83807396-83969896 GCF_963971535.1 Notolepis coatsorum | reverse complement strand
TGTACCTCCCCTCCCCCCTCCCCCATACTGCTATGATGCCTGAATTTCCCCAATGGGATCAATAAAGGTCTCTCTCTCTCTCTCTCTCTCTCTCTCTCTCTCTCTCTCTCTCTCTCTCTCTCTCTCTCTCTCTCTCTCTCTCTCTCTCTCTCTCTCTCTCTCTCTCTCTCTCAAAAAGTAAAGTGTGGTTGTGTTTGATTTAGCAGTCCTTCCTCTGTCCTCCATCCTTGATTCTTCTGTGACCCAGAAACTGAAAAATTGCAGTCATCTTTAATGTTGCTCTAAAGCAGCAGGAAGCACACAGAGGGCTGAGGTTTACTCTCTAAAGCAGTAGAAACACACAGAGGAAGCCTGAGGTTTACTCTCTAAAGCAGTAGAAACACAGGAAGCCTGAGGTTTACTCTCTAAAGCAGTAGAAACACACAGGAAGCCTAAGGTTTACTCTCTAAAGCAGTAGAAACACGGGAAGCCTGAGGTTTACTCTCTAAAGCAGTAGAAACACAGGAAGCCTGAGGTTTACTCTCTAAAGCAGGAAACAGAGAGGAAGCCTGGGGTTTACTCTCTAAAGCAGGAAACACAGAGAGGAAGCCTGAAACCATAAATACTCAATAACATAACACCTTAACCATACAGCATGACCTTTTCCCATTAATCATAAATCATATCTTAAAAAATGCAATACATAATTTACCCTAATCTTTAAACCTAAACTTAAATAGCGTGGATGGAATCAGGACAATGCAAACATTTTGGGGAAATATGCAGCTTGTAATTAACTATAGCAACGACATGACCCGAGTAGTTAACTACAGAAAAAAGCTACTAAAGTTTGAATGTGGTTAATCTACTACCTAACTAATACAAAATGTAACTAGACTGGGGCACCCAAGTGGCGAACCATGTAACGCGCTGCGTCGCGAAGCGGCCAACCCGGGTATCGATTCCCGGACCCGGCGTCATTTGCAGGATGTCTTCCCCCCGCTCTGTCTCCCGTTCTTCCTCTCTATCTCTCTCTCTCTCTACCGGACTGCCCGGTAGTAAAAAAAACAATAAAAATCTACCAAAAACACACAAAAAAAATTTAACTAGACTAATAGCATACGTTAACCACTCCCCAACACTGCAGATTAAAGCAAAGTGTCCCAGATGCAGTCTAACGTATTCTGACATGTAAAAGTCTTTATATATATATATATATAAATATAATGAATCTATAAAGACATTGACAATGAGGGTGACCTCAATTGTCCTTTTTTGGAATAAATAAGGGTTTGAATTTGAATTATAACTTGTTCCATCTCTCCATGTCTCAGATGGCAGAGGCTCGCGGCGTCCCACGTGGAAATTATGACGGTCCAGTCTATGATGTCATCAGTGTTACGAAATCATTCCCTCCCACTCCCACCAGCAGAGGGGCCCCCTGTCCTAAGACACAGACTGGCTCCCGAAACCTTCACCAATCAGGATTCACTCTGGCAGGTAGGTTTGCCAATCAGTCTGCCATAATATTTCTAAACCTTAGATGTTTAATATTGAAAATGAAATTTCTTCTGAATATTTACTAACTTTGGAGCATAATTGCTAAACTGTTAAAGATGATTATGTCAGCTGGCCAATATTCAGTTGTTGATATTGGTCAATAATGTTTTATTTAGGGCCAATATACAAGTGCAATACATTGAATAAGTACTGAAGACAATAATTACCATTATTATTACCACTGCAATTACTCTTCTTACCTTTTATTTGCCTGGTATTTTCCCAGTACTTAAGGGACTGTAAGAGGACATTTTAACAGGTGATTCTGTCTCTTCCTATAGGAACTCAGATTGATGACCACATCCCTCGCCGTTCTTCCCAGAAGATAGTAGCACCACCTGGTGGAAGATCCAACATCACCTCATTATCATAGAAAACCTAACCTCTATTATTATCATAGCCCTAAACTGACTCAAATCCAATCTAACCTCCATAACCATTACCATAGCCCAAAACTGACCCAAATACAACCTAACCTCAATTACCATAACCCTAAAACTGGCCTATATACAAACTTCCATAACCATAGCCTTGAAATGTATCTAAATACAACTCCCACAACTATGGCTCCCGAGGCAAAATTTTATTAAATAGCCCTAAAGCATATCTAAATACAAACTTCTGTAACCATTGACCTAAATACAACCTAACTTCCTTACCCATAGCCCTAAAACTTACCTAAAAACAACCTAATTATGTTGCTCACCCTCCTATAATACTAACCCATAATCTAACCACAACTATGACTTATCTTAAACCATAAATACTATACTAATAACATACAGCTTAACCATACAGCATGACCTTTTCCCATTTATCATAAATCCTTATCTTAAAAGATTCAATACATAATTGACCCTTATCTTTAAACCTAAACTTAAATAGAACCTGTTATCATTCCAATAAATATCCCATAAACCTTCACTATAACATTATAACTTTATACTCAATCCTAACCCTAATCGTAATGTAGCTCTATTGATGAGCTTTGTATGCATTACATACACAAAGCTCCATAACGAACCACCATGGATTCTGAGGGTTAAGTCAAAAACTCCTCCTAACTAATTATTGCAAGTTTGCGTTGTGTTTTCGAAGAGATCAACAGAAAGCTCAAAGAGTCTCGACAAAGGCTGGTGGGGTGAAAACACAAGGAGACTTCGGAGAGAAAAGGGTCATTTTATTCTAATTCTATTAAAAAAAAATCAGGACGGGTTTTGACTGAACCCTCAGAATCCGTGGTGGTTGGTTATAGATATAACAATAGCTCTAACCCTCACCACTACACGGCTCCCTGTCTTGTAAAGCTCCTATGTGTAGAATTATCAACAATAATATATCATATATCATTGTCAGATTAGTTGTGATATCTTGATATAATTACAGTAAACAAATTAGAACAAACAAACATTCGAATAAATCATATGTTTCCTGCAATCTATTAATTACAACAACATTGTGTAAAACAAGATGGCTGCTCTGGTCAGAAACCACCACTCTTCGGGCTCTACAGTGCGACTGATGATTAATGTTAGCAGCCCACTACACTATGTTGAACTCAACAGGTCAATTCAAACAGAGAACACGATTTCCACTGCTGCAGAGGTTTTCAAATGTAGAACAACCCCCTATTTTACTCCTCTCTCCCGCTGTGGTCCGTTGTCATGTCTCCCATTAATGTTCCATAAGGTATTTCAGAGCACATTTGCCACACAAAAGAAACATCTTAAAGGGACAAGCATAGATTCTGTGATTCAATTGGTTTTACAATTGTTGCAGACAACTGCTTCTAGGCAGACAAGACACACACACACACACACACACACGCACACACGCACACAGTCACACACACACACACACACATACACACCATGTGAGGACCATAGAAACAATCATAGCACAAACACTGTGGTGTGTGTGGAGGACCAATTATGGCAAAACAGTATTCAGGAACATTGATCTGATCATTTAACTGTGACACAATCTGATCAGAGACAGTTGTCCTCCATGTACTAATAAAGACATTTTTAAAGGCAGGCATTTGCCAATTAATTTACAATGTAAGCCGAAGTAGGCCAGTACCATAACCTATGGAACACCTTGAGAACACAGTCACAATCTGACAGATACACAGTCACAATCTAACAGATACTGTACTCTTTATAGAATACAGTCACAATCTAACAGATACTCTTTATAGAATACGGTCACAATCTAACAGATACTCTTTATAGAATACAGTCACAATCTAGCAGAATACGGTCACAATCTAACAGATACTCTTTATAGAATACAGTCACAATCTAACAGATACTCTTTATAGAATACAGTCACAATCTAACAGATACTCTTTATAGAATACAGTCACAATCTAACAGATACTCTTTATAGAATACAGTCACAATCTAACAGATACTCTTTATAGACATGTCAAAGATAATCCTGCTGCCTGGCAAGAGATTCGGCACCCTTCTAGTTCTCATAGTAAAACCACATTTCCCATAAACCCATTTGCTTGCTGTTGCAAAGGAGATGTTTCGATGTGTTCCCCTCCCTGGCAGCTCTGCATGTTTGTTTCGCAGATACAAGGGGAGTTAGCAGCCCTTGCTCCACATTCCTATGCAGAAAGCTGGACGACGTTCCACTGTCGAACATCTCTGCCCAAAGAGGAAGTACACTAACCGGTGCTACCTATACTTCCCTTACAGTAACTCAATGTACGCCAGACCCGAATAAAGTCGGGTTAACTCGCCGACGCTTGAGCGCCAAACCCGAGAAAAGTCGGCTTTTCATCGTTATTTCTTTTATTCGATATTTCCATTCATTATCCATCCAGGGAGCCTGGTGTTATCATTGGGAATGGGTCTGAGATCGCAAAAGTCCAATACCGCCGCCTGGTAGGTTGCAGCCGGTATTGCACATCCTTTGAAACTCTGTGTATTTGGGTGTGCGTCGATTATATAGGTCCGGGCGGACTTTTCCTTGTCGGGCATGACGAGCGGTTATAACGCATGGATTTATAAGAACCAAACACTCCCGATTCATGTTCTTTGGTGGATTATGTTGGCGACACGATCGAATGGCGATCAGATAATTGGAATATTCTTTTTGGGGTACATCCTAGTCAAGGTAAGGGCTATATGGTATCAATCTTGCGTTGATCCAAGAATTCCTTCATTGCGATCGGAGAGTATGTGTGTAATGTACTGTGCAACGTATTACGTTGGTGACGATCAAAGCATAAAAAAACGACCCCCCCCCCCCCCCCCCCCCCCCCCTTTCATGCATTCATGATGAAACATAATACCTATAATCTAGATTTGATTTGAGAATAGTAGCTAGTCCAGGCAAGAAACGACAACGCTTTTTTTTTTTCTTTAATAATCTTTTTCCCCCTCCATTTTCCTCCGATTTTCTCCCATCCCAATGTTAGTCGTTATGCCAATTCCCAATCCCCTTCCTGGTCGCTGCGCACTTACATCCCACAGTCGGTCTGGGAGAGTGGAGGCTACCACGTGCTTCCTCCGACACACGTCCAGCCAATCAACCGCTTCTTTTCACCTGGCAGCGCGGACTCTCACTGAGAGGGCGTAGCGTGTGGAAGGATCACACTATCCCACTCAGGTCCTATCCGCGCTTAGCAGGCGCCCCGACCGAACTGTAGGAGTCGCTGTTTACAACGACCCGGACCCACCCCGCCAGCTTCTCCCACCCTCTAATACAGCCAATTGTATTAGTGTGAACGGCCAGCCAAGCTGGTGACAACCCCGGAGCTGTGAGCTGGATTCGAACAGGCGAGAAACGACAACGCTTTACGACAACACGATACACGCATATGGCTATTACGCAGCCTTTTGGGAATTACCCTAGACCGCTCTAAAACTATACTTATATTCACCACGGTATAAAACGGGAATGTATGGATGAACAAATTATTTATTTTTCACATATTGAACGATAGATACTCAATGTCAAATGGGCAATAGTATTATATCCATAGCTATAATATATAATATAGTTTTAACCCCGCAAACACCGCCACGTATTCCTATACTTTAAAGCGTTATATAGCGCTGATTGAGTTAACAAACTGAATAAATAATATTATATTATTGTTCCCCCCATATATTTTATTAAGAACATAAAATGAGATGAAAAAAGTTAAATAATTACATTTCCCAGTGTCTGTGCAGCCTTGTTTATTCACTGTGTCCATGGAAATGACGATAAACGCAGCCATAAAGGTATTATTGATACTTTGTATGCACCCAATTCAAACGGATTGCCGCATTTTCTTTCAATTTGTTCACAGATGTCCAGATGTGGTACAGTTATAAGGCACTTTGGGCAGAGCTGTTTTGAACATACAGGCATAGAGCCAGCTCTGTATAGGAATGTGCCCTTGCAAACCATGAATGTGGAGTTGTTTTTGTTGATAAAGCTAGTTTTGTTTGGAAAGGCTTCCTTTGTGTCTCATCAACTCTCATTCATTCTCATTAGTCGTAATCCTGCCAAGGTATAGCCATTGAATTAACAATGATATATTGATTTTGAAATCCTTCTCATAGAGGCTTTAACTAATACAGAAAACTCACTGTCTACAGAAGTTAGCCATTTCATTATCTACAAACATTAACATAACTTGAAAACCCCTGTACAATGCAGCTTCATCCCTTAGTCAACCATATCTCTCTCGCTATCTCTCTGTATTTATCACTTTCTGTATAACTTAACTACCACAAAAAAAGCGGCTTCATCTATCTATCTATCTATATCTATCTTTTCAGATCATCGGTAGAACTCTGGTCTTCAAAAAGTAAACTTTTTAACAACAAAGGAAAACATTCATTTGAAATTGATGCCCATAAATGTTTGAATTTGCAGACTGTGTTTGGGCTGGTTTTCATCACAGTCAGGAAAGTCTGTCTCTTCTGTAAAGAATAAACGGGTGCTCTGATGTAGAAAACAGATATTGTAATCCAAAATGTAAGCAAACCCAATTTAAAGAAACAACTCTTTAATGATTTAATTATAAATTAAATATTCTTTATTTAGATACTTTGGCTGCCGTCTCTTTATTATGTAACATTGACCAGATAACGAGCCTTCCTGTAGTCAATGGTTACGTAATACTGGGTTAGGGTTAGCTACTAGCAACAAACCAGAAGAATCATTACAACCATGACTACTGCTGTCATCTCCAAAGGCTTCTCAAGATTTAAAAGTCTTCAGATAGCAATGCATTTATACAACATGCAGTGTGTTTTACATTGGTTTCACTAGTCCCAGGATCATGGAACCGCTTGGCAGTTGAAGGATCATGGTGACTTTACACTGAAGAACACAAGAACATGAATTGAAGTGACTAGCCTTTGTGATAGCAATAGCAATATTTTAACATAAAGCTATCTTTCCCCAGGGGAGCTCCAGTAGCTCACCACGTACCGCGAGTGCTATTTCAGCGCCGTGGACAACCGTGCTCGTCACGGATCTGGGGCTGAGCGCGTTCGAATCCCGGACGGCAGCCGTGCCTTTCCCAGAGTGTCTTCCCCCCCATCTGAACCCTTTCAGCCTGCTTCTGTCGGTCGAACTTGACCAAGTATGAATGAGATGAAAAAGCGATAAACGCTAAAAAGAACCAGCTGACTGGTCAAAGTTTAAAAAAAATAAAAAGCTATCTTTCCCCAACCCTAAACCTTCTAAGTTACTGAGCAGTCACTCCAGAGACCCTAAACCTTCCAAGTCACTGAGCAATCATCATGGAGATTGGAGACCCTAAACCTTCCAAGTCACTGAGCAGTCACCGCCAGAGGCTCTAAAAGTAATTTGTTATACTTCAATTGAGTCAATTCAGGAAATACACTTTCTTCAGAATTCAATTATTCAAAGTCTTTTGTCAACCTTAAAGCTGCAATAATCGTTTTCTGACCACTAGAGGTCTGTAAAGGAGACATAAACAAACAACGCACCCTCTTCCCTCTCTCCCAAAATTAAAGACTTGATAACACTGCTGGCACAATCTTGTAACAAAGAGATTCACTGGGGGAAAAAATTTCATGCATTCATATAGATTGTATTATCAACTTCAATAAAACTTGGTTGTGACAATGCCCAAAATTGGCAATAGAGAACATTAATTACTTAACCTATAAACATAACACTGTTCTGACAGCAAAATATTTTGCTGAAAAAAAAAGGTTTTCTATGCATACTGTAGGTTTATCAACTTCAATGATGCTTTCATAGAATGGTTGAAAAATAGGCGGAGCGGTCTGAGTTTTGTAATAAAGAAAATAAATGAGGAAATAACAGAATGGTGGTATTTTTGAAAATGTGGGAAATATGGTAAAAAAAATAATTGTTCCAGCTTTAAAAGGAAATAAGAATAATGAATTGAATTAGCTATGATTACCATATACATTTCAGGTTAGATTTCCATTTGGAATTGATTGAATTGAGTCCAGCCCTGCTTTTTAAACCTGTATAGTTGGTTGGTAAAATATTTGATTTGTTGTTTAATTGTATTTTTTACATAGTTGTCAAGTGCCATTTTGTATCCAAGTAGCAACATTAGTGTTGCCAATTGTTCTATGTCTGTGCCAGTTGCCAGAGCCCTACACAGACAGATGTTGACTCCTGCAGTCATGTTACTTCCACAGTCCTGATCCATGTCTGTTGCTAAGTAACAGCTGATTCAATGTCAGATCATCTTTATAATGTTTACCATCTTATCATGTAAGAACCTGTTTTAGGAGTGCTCAGCAAATGTTTGGGGATAGTTGTCCAACTGTTGATATGAGACTTTCTGTTTTCTGTTTTTATAACTTTCAGTTCTGGTGCTCTGTGTACTAAAACATAAGGTTCTCATATAAAAACATTCATGAATGCATTGCACAATATTGCCAATTGCCGACTTAGTGAAAGACTCTGTCTATTTATGGCTCTGGCCCAGTAGTGATCAGAGGGGTGCATCAATATCAGGAGTCCACTGGCTTTAAACCCTGAATCAGATCTTGGAAAATGTAAATCTGTTGATATAGGTTCACAGAGCTTTTAACAAGCTGTAAATATGAGACAAAAAAATAAGAAAAGCTCATATGATACTAAAACACAATTTGAGAAGCATTTGATTCAAATAACCTGTATTTAACAATAGTGTGAAATATGTTTATAGTTTCTTCCTCTTATGCAATTATCCAAAGCTGACCGTAACCATGCAAATGGCTAACAGCTGTGTTTAAAAAGAAAAAAGTAATAATGTATTAGTACTGGATGTTGGCAATGGCAGATACTTCCTAGAATCTGTTAGTGTTATTATCATCTGGCTTCATACAGATCGATTCTGACCAACACCTTGTCAATTGGAAATTAATGGAAATGGAAAGAAATATGTGAGTTTTGTTTTCCTGGGTGCCCAGTAAGGTTTCAGCTATTCTGCAATTCAATCCAATGCTGCAACCACAATGTCCTCAAAGGCAGCTAGATATGTATTGTTTTTTAATCTGATATGGGTGCATCCCGAACCCCTACCCATTCCTATGTTGGCTGTAATTCCTGTCTGATGTGAATAGAGATGCATGGATGTGTCTTCAATAAAGGTTGATGAAAACCTGGAATGGCTTTTGTCTCAGTAGTTTGTCAAATATTTCATGTCCGCCTCAAAACCAGCCTCATCACTAACTAGATGTCATGTCTTCAAACCCAGCCTCATCACTAACTAGATGTCATGTCTTCAAACCCAGCCTCATCACTAACTAGATGTCATGTCTTCAAACCCAGCCTCATCACTAACTAGATGTCATGTCCGCCTCAAACCCAGCCTCATCACTAACTAGATGTCATGTCCGCCTCAAACCCAGCCTCATCACTAACTAGATGTCATGTCCGCCTCAAACCCAGCCTCATCACTAACTAGATGTCATGTCCGCCTCAAACCCAGCCTCATCACTAACTAGATGTCATGTCCACTCCTGACTCTAATTTAACCCTTTCAGGCACAAGGTCACAGCACAGAGCATAATATTGTCAATTGACCCAAATGTGACTGCCCTAACTATGCTCTGAAAAGGGTGGGAGGCTTAATTTGCAGGACCCATATAATCTGCCATTTTATATCTTCTGCAAAAAAAATCCCAAGAAAGACTTATTTCCCTTCCCTTCACCTGATCCTCACGTCAGTTACTTGTGCATTTTTGATTTTCAAGGATGCCTTTGACATTTCGTTATAATTTGGCCACATGGTGGTGCTATTTCCACAAAAATATACTCCTTATCAGCTTGTTTGATCATGATGACATTTGTAATTTGTTGTTACTTTGTGATATCCTACCATTCTTATTGTGAAAGTGGCAGACCAGACCACTTGACTGGATGGTTAAAAGACCAAACCACTTGACTGGATTAGGGTCAGGGTCAGGCATGAGGACCACAGTAAGGCAAAGGTTAGTGAGCTCTGAGGTTAGAGTTAGGGTCTGGCATGACGACCAGAGTAAGCCAAAGGATATTATAATATATATATATATATTTTTTTTTATATGATGTGTGTTTACCAAAGACTTAAAGTATTGTGTCATTATCTGTATCTGTATCCGTTCAACCAACAAAGTTATTTGTATCTGGATTTGGATTCGGAAATGGGCATGGTTTATTTTATATATTTTTATATATATAACAATTATTGTACACAAAATGGGAACAAATGTAATGAAATTAACATTAGATTAAAGGAAGTCACGTTAAATCCGGCAAATGTATTTTCGAACCTAATATTCATTGGTAATGCAATTGTTGTGCCTTCAAACATCACATGTATTTAATATTGACATATAATAAATTATGAATATATATTTATACCTCCTCATACTGTACTTTGCAGTACTGTACTGTGCATCAATGGAGCTCATACAATTTTTTTTAAAGATAATATTAATATTTGTGTCCATCTCATCATTGTCTGTGCTTTTCCAAATTCATATGGATTCGGGCTCATCCATAATATATATATATATATATATATATATATATATATATATATATATATATATATATATATATATATATATATATATATATATATATATATATATATATATATATATATTAATTAATAGGGATGAGCCCAAATCCAAATATTTTTACGTTATAAGCACACTGCCTAGGCGCACCATCTGTTCGCCGCCAAAAACTAGGACTGCTGTCAAAACTACAAGTAGGATCTCTTTGTTTGGACCCACACAAATATCAGTATCATATCTTTAAAGTTGTGCCTCAAATGATAGAATGAAAAAGGCTGGCGTTTAGATTTCTTTCTCATCTCGGCTGCTCCATGTCAAGCAAGGTCTCCCCTACATTTTCAAAAACTTGTCTTAAGCTTGTCTTAAATCATCATAATGTGGTATGCATGTGAAATTTATTATATTTTTCGCATGTGTGTGCATTCCTTTGGAGACTTATTTCAAAACCAACCCGAGAGGCACCGCGCGCTCCCCGCCTCTCATCTCCATTACTACACTAAGAGCAGCCTTTAGTTACGCCAATTTCCAGGAATTTGATTTATAGATCATGTATCTGTTCAAAAGTTGTCATGGGTTGCCGTGGTATGGTATTACAAATGCAGTTACTGGTAATCAGATATACTGAATACAAGCATGCATCACAATGCTTTTGTTCTCTAGACACACACCATTGCAAATATTATTAAAAATATTTCTACTATTCCAAATTAAGAAAAATAATGTATACGTATATTTTGAAGGCGGACATGATGGCCATGTCAGTTTATCGATCAGATACGGAAAACTACTTTATTGGAACTGGGCCATATACGCTCATCCTCCCTCATTTATGGAAGACAGCCCATGAATTTCATATTTAGGCTATTTATCATTCTTATGTATGAATAACTCATTAGTTGATAGACTTTAGAAACTAAATCTTGAACATGGGGACATTTTAATTTGTTGACGAGACGTGAGCATTCTTATCATGCTTAAACTTGATTAGTTCACACTCGTCATCATGCTTAAACTTAGTTCACACTTGTCATCATGCTTAAACTTGATTAGTTCACACTCGTCATCATGCTTAAACTTGATTAGTTTATGTTTATGTTTATTAAAGGTTAACATTCCAGTCAAACAAAAAAAAAGATAAAATACACAGATAAGTTACATTATGACAAAACACAAATAAAAAATTAATACAAATATACAAATTCACATTATAAAATCTAATATTCCAGTCAAACAAAAAAAAGATAAAGATAACAGTTACATACTTGACATGTTTGCAAGATATCTCTTAATATTTGTTTTGAAAGTAATTTTATTATGTATTGTGGATGAGATGTTTTTCGGCAGAGCATTCCAGAGTGCTATTGACCTATATATCCCAGTGAGTTTGAGAAATTTTGATTTTGGTGCTGATTTTGTTCTGATGTTACCAGAAGCGGCCCCTCTAGTGTTGTAACCATGTTCAGAAGTCATTTCTAACTGCTAACTTACCAGTGCTAATACTGTTCCGCAGTAGCATTAGAAGACTCATCGATACTTTATTTTCAACCATCAGCCATGCCAGATGTTCATGCATAAAACCAATACTTGTCCTGTATGAACAGCCTAGTGCCAGGCGAGCCGCTTTATTCTGAGCAACCTGCAACTTTTTTTAATTCGATTTTGTAGCTGACGACCAGATAACAGGGCAGTATTCTAAATGAGACAAAACATTTCACACTCGTCATCATGCTTAAACTTGTTCTCTTTACCAACGACTATATATCTTTACACATCCCTCCCTCCGTCTCTCCCACCCTCCCTCCGTATCTTCCACCCTCCGTCCCTCCCTCTGTCTCTCCCACCCTCTGTCCCTCCCTCCGTCTCTCCCACCCTCTGTCCCTTCCACCCTCTGTCCTTTCCACCCTCCGTCCCTCCCTCCGTCTCCCCCACCCTGTCCCTTCTACCCTCCGTCCCGCCCTCCATCTCTCCCACCCTCCATCCGTCCCGCCCTCCGTCTCTCCCACACTCCGTCCCTCCCTCCGTCTCTCCCACCCTCTGTCCCTTCCACCCTCTGTCCTTTCCACCCTCCGTCCCTCCCTCCGTCTCCCCCACCCTGTCTCTTCTACCCTCCGTCCCGCCCTCCGTCTCTCCCACCCTCCATCCGTCCCTCCCTCCATCTCTCCCACCCTCCGTCCCTCCCTCCGTCTCTCCCACCCTCTGTCCCTTCCACCCTCTGTCCTTTCCACCCTCTGTCCCGCCCTACGTCTCTCCCACCCTCTGTCCCTTCCACCCTCCGTCTCTCCCACCCTCTGTCCCTTCCACCCTCCGTCTCTCCCACCCTCCGTCCCTCCCTCCGTCTCTCCCACCCTCCGTCTCCCAGGGACCAGTTACACTTCTAATACCAGTACCTTGGTCATGGCCAATGGCAGGAGTATGTACCCAGCATGGGATGGGAGGAAACTGGGAGTACCTGGAGGAAACTTGGAGTACCTGGAAGAAACACAGGGACAATGTAAACTCCACACAGAAAGGCCTCCTGCTGGGGTTCGAACCCAGGACCTTTTTGCTAATCACCGTGGTCAAAGAGTGCACACAGGACTAGTCAATCGTACACTGTATAAGCACACTATGCAAAATTTTTTAGGGCCCGACACGCTGTGCTCCACGTCCACCTTCCCCACGTATCACAGGTCCTGTTTGGACCTGGCATTAAGATCCAATCTGGCTGATCCGATCACAAGTGGGCAGCTCTAAGTACGCCGGTTCACACCTGGCATTAGAATGTGTCTCCACTAGTGACTACTAGTGATCGGATCTTGCTTCCCCGCTCAATATGCAAATAAACACTTTGTTTTAATGTTACTATGAAATCCCTTTAATTTAATTTAATTTAATTAACTTCTCAAATGCTTCCCAGCAGTGAGAATGGAAGGCCATCACACTTAGAAATTAATACGCTTTTTCCTCTAGGGGGTCATGAATGTGTACAGCAAATTAGAAAAGATTTGAACGAAAGGCATTTGATACACTGTTGGTGGCGCTAGAGGAAAGGTCTATGGGGTTACCAAAATCAATAGGGTTCATCCACTAGGAGTCATAAATTTGCACCACAAATTTGAAAGGATTTGAATGAAAGCTATTTGAGTTATCACACTTTTTTCCTACCCCAGCAGCCTCAATGCTTCCTCCCTACTCCAGCATCAACACTTCCTCCCTATCCCAGCCTCAACACTTCCTCCCTATCCCAGAATCAACACTTCCTCCCTACTCCAGCCTCAACACTTCCTCCGTACCCCAGCAGCCTCAACACTTCCTCCATACCCCAGTACCCCAGCCTCAACACTTCCTCCCTACCCCAGCCTCAACGCTTCCTCCCTATTCCAGCCTCAACACTTACTCCCTACCCAGCCTCAACACTTCCTCCGTACCCCAGCAGCCTCAACACTTCCTCCATACCCCAGCCTCAACACTTCCTCCCTACCCCATGGCCTCAACACTTCCTCCCTACCCCATGGCCTCAACACTTCCTCCCTACCCCATGGCCTCAACACTTCCTCCCTACCCCATGGCCTCAACACTTCCTCCCTACCCCAGCCTCAACACTTCCTCCGTACCCCATGGCCTCAACACTTCCTCCCTACCCCATGACCTCAACACTTCCTCCCTACTCCAGCCTCAACACTTCCTCCCTACCCCATGGCCTCAACACTTCCTCCCTACCCCATGACCTCAACACTTCCTCCCTACTCCAGCCTCAACACTTCCTCCCTACCCCATGGCCTCAACACTTCCTCCCTACCCCAGCCTCAACACTTCCTCCGTACCCCATGACCTCAACACTTCCTCCCTACCCCATGGCCTCAACACTTCCTCCCTACCCCATGACCTCAACACTTCCTCCCTACTCCAGCCTCAACACTTCCTCCCTACCCCATGGCCTCAACACTTCCTCCCTACCCCATGACCTCAACACTTCCTCCCTACTCCAGCCTCAACACTTCCTCCCTACTCCAGCCTCAACACTTCCTCCCTACCCCAGCCTCAACACTTCCTCCCTACCCCATGACCTCAACACTTCCTCCCTACCCCATGGCCTCAACACTTCCTCCCTACCCCATGACCTCAACACTTCCTCCCTACCCCATGGCCTCAACACTTCCTCCCTACCCCAGCCTCAACACTTCCTCCCTACCCCATGGCCTCAACACTTCCTCCCTACCCCAGCCTCAACACTTCCTCCCTACCCCAGCCTCAACACTTCCTCCCTACCCCATGGCCTCAATACTTCCTCCCTACCCCATGACCTCAATACTTCCTCCCTACCCCATGGCCTCAACACTTCCTCCCTACCCCATGGCCTCAACACTTCCTCCATACCCCAGCCTCAACACTTCCTCCCTACCCCATGGCCTCAACACTTCCTCCCTACCCCAGCATCAACACTTCCTCCCTACCCCATGGCCTCAACACTTCCTCCCTACCCCATGACCTCAATACTTCCTCCCTACCCCAGCCTCAACACTTCCTCCCTACCCCATGGCCTCAATACTTCCTCCCTACCCCATGACCTCAATACTTCCTCCCTACCCCATGACCTCAACACTTCCTCCATACCCCATGGCCTCAACACTTCCTCCCTACCCCAGCATCAACACTTCCTCCCTACCCCATGGCCTCAACACTTCCTCCCTACCCCATGGCCTCAACACTTCCTCCATACCCCAGCCTCAACACTTCCTCCCTACCCCATGGCCTCAATACTTCCTCCCTACCCCAGCATCAACACTTCCTCCCTACCCCATGGCCTCAATACTTCCTCCCTACCCCATGGCCTCAACACTTCCTCCCTACCCCATGGCCTCAATACTTCCTCCCTACCCCAACCTCAACACTTCCTCCCTACCCCATGGCCTCAACACTTCCTCCCTACCCCAGCATCAACACTTCCTCCCTACCCCAGCATCAACACTTCCTCCCTACCCCAACCTCAACACTTCCTCCCTACCCCATGGCCTCAACACTTCCTCCCTACCCCAGCATCAACACTTCCTCCCTACCCCAGCCTCAACACTTCCTCCCTACCCCATGGCCTCAACACTAATAGCAGCTTGGGATCACCTGTGACTCAGTCCACCAGATATTCAGTTTCAGACCTGTCCAAGATGATAAAATGGGTAATTTATTGTTTTCCTAAGGGCTTCCAAACTGTTATTTTACTGTCAGCTATAATTGGAGCAGTGGGCTGGTATTAGGGCCAAGATCGGGACCATTGTGAGCTGATAAAAAGCAGCTGAGGGTCAGGTCTCTCTGGCAGCCAGGAACCTGCTGGTCTTCATTCAGAGGTTGAGACCTCATTTGCTGGGTCAGGGCCTGCAACAGCGGGTTCAAATTAACCAGATGCCATGTTTAGATATCACCATCAGACTGACTGGAAGTCAGTTAACCCTTTCAGGTGTACACGCTTGTTATTATGTTGCAATACACATACAAGGGTTAATAGTACATCATGAAGCTGTAGTATTAAGGAGAGCTCTGTGATAGATGGGTTTATGGGCCAGGAGGATTGATCACACCAAACACATGGTGTACCTCTGTTATCTCTGGCATTGGGTTGTCTTTTGGGCATGAGTGCATGGGTTGGTGTGTGTGTGTGTGTGTGTGTGTGTGTGTGTGTGTGCGTGTGTGTGTGTGTGTGTGTGTGTGTGTGTGTGTGTGTGTGTGTGTGTGTGTGTGTGTGTGTGTGTGTGTGTGTGTGTGTGTGTGTGTGTGTGTGCAAGCATATGCATGATCTGTGTCCTCAAACACATGGTCATTGCTTGGTGATACACATGTTTTGACTGCTGTCTCCGTACACTTGACTTGCCTTGAGACTTGAGAGTGATCACTTGTATAGTTTTCATTTAAATCCTTTAAAATTTGCGATACACATTTATCTCCCCTATCGGATTAACCCTATTGATTATGGTGACCCCACGACCTTGCCTCTAGCGCCACCATTAGTCCAAACGTAATTTATTTTTGTAAGCGTGATAACTCAAAGAGCTTTTATTTCAAACATTTCAAATTCGTGGTGCACATTTATGACCTGTAGAGGATGAACCATATTAATTTTGGTAACCCCATGACCTTTCCTTTACCGCCACCATCAGGCCAAACTTAAAGTTAACTTAAGGACCTATGAAGTCAACTATATCCTACTCCCCCCCCCCCCCCCCCCCCTCTAGTCTGTTCACCTGGTTCTCACCAAAGTTCTTGTCTGGAATCTGGGGAGTGGGGACTAACATTTCCAAATGTGTAATTTAGATTATTAATAGGCCAAACCATATGACTGTCGTTTCCAATCAAATTTCTGAAAAATGCATGGCAAACTTGAAGTGTTCCTTATTGCAAATCTTTCATCCATTACGAATAACCTTCCGAACACAATACAAAATGTGCACACAGTCACACACAGACATACAGAGTGAAGTGTGGACTCACTGTGCATGCTACTGTGATACAAATCTAAATCATCGGCAGGATAAATTGAGTGGAAACGCCTGGAGATATTTATCTCACAAATAATCGGAGATTAGCCTAAACAAACCCACAATAGGCCACTGAAAACAGGACGTGTGAATATGAGAATAATGTAAAACGTGTCGCTGTTTCAGTGGCGTTGTATTTCTCCTGCACAAACCTCTGAAATTATCTTAAATGGGTACCAGCTTTTTCACCCGGGGACACGGTCGCCATCAAATTAGTAACAGACAGAGACGTTGCCGTTATAATTCAATCTGTATTGCAGCTCCACGCACGGCGTCCCGGGCGCGTTCGCGTTGAAAGGCACGCACGCGCACCTAGAGCCACTCCAGCAGCAACAGTTGGGGAGAGAGGACACGGGCAGATGTAGAAAACACGTGGTTTAGTCATTGATTGGCGTAGTCTGCAGACGAGGGACTTCCTCGCTCTTTGACATTTTTGTGGGTTTGTGATCGTGGTCAGAGCAGCGCACTGGAAACATCAGCAGTCAGCACACAGACCAACACTCCTTCGCAATATAGGAGACTCCGGGATTTCTCCGCAGCAACATCTCAAACGACCTGACCATGGGATTCTAACGGAATACTCGATATGAAGATATAGGCGTTTGGTACTTTACAGACTTTGTGTAATTCTCCGTGAAGGTTACCAACTCTCTCACCCGAACTCCAACGTCGCACTGGATGTTGAGATGAAAAAGTGACAGGGACCCTCATCTCTTCTACGATTCTCACAGATTTATAAAACGCCATGAAAGGTATGTATAACAGTATACGTAGCCTGCCATCATATTTAATAGCCTAGTTTAAATGTATTACTATCCGAACGCGAACTTTAATTTCATTCTGTATGTGCGCGTGCGTGCGTAATGCTCCGGGGTCCGAGATTCACATCTGGATGATATTACTGTACGGCGCTGCGGCAGCAGTCGAGATGTGTATATCTATATCTATCTATATGTTCCATCTGGACACAATGCATTTAGGGGTATTGGTTGGACGGCAAGGGGATATTTATTATAGTGACTTTTATGATCAAAATAGTTGTTTGTTTAACTGACCACTTTACTTAATCAATACATACGGTCGGGGTTAATCAGGACATAATAAGTGATTCATTGAATCAGGACATATGGGGTTAGGGTTATCAGGACATATAGGTGATTAATTGAATCAGGAGGACATCGATGCTTCGTTAGACCCGCAGGTTATGCTCATCATCATAATTGTCTTCCCTGGCTCCGCTTCTATGGGCCCTGCCCCCAATGCTGCTGCCCCCTGGTCAGTCCTACTGCAGATATCCCATCTGTTTAGCATTAGGAGGAGGTTCTCTCCTGGCCTGGTCGCGTCTTCAGTGCACTGGAGCAGAGTGTAATTAGAGTTTACTGTCAACAACGCAGAGCAACCGCAGCCTGTGGTTTTTACAGCTCCATGGACCTCCTGTCTCCTCTCCTCTCCTCTCCCCACACACACACACACACACACACACACACACACACACACACACACACACACACACACACACACACACACACACACACACACACACACACACACACACACACACACACACACACATAACATAACATAACACATACTTCTGCTGACTAAGTCATGTTGGCTGTGTGTATCCAGCTGTCTTAAGAGAGCACATTGTATTATGCTTGTCTCTAAAGTTGCCCTGTGTCTTGTGTTCTATTTCAGCAACTACTACGACAAATATTATATAATATACCAGATGATGTATATACCCGCTCACACCATGATGTAGTGGTAAAAGGAGAGTAAACTACAATTATAGTAACACTAATGATTACTTATAGACTACAAAAATATCCTCATCTTTTCACGATAGTATTAGGCCTATTTTGTTTTTATAAAAAAAATAATAACATGTTTCATTTAACTTGATCTGATACTATTCACTGTAATCTGTAGTACGCCTACTAATACTTCAATTCAAAATATTTATGGGTTTGGAAAGGTAGACTAAACTCTATTTACCCTCCACTACATCCTCATTCTCACCATACTCTCCACGCTCTATATACATGCTCTCTCTATGTGCTCTCCTACATGCTCTAAATGCTCTCTGCATGCTCAGAGCTCTGCCTGCTCTCTCCATGCTCTACATGCTCTCCATGCTTACTAAATATTCCCTCCATGCTCTTCATACTCTCTCCATGCTCTTCATACTCTCTCCATGCTCTCTATGCTCACTACATGCTTTCGCCATGTGCTCTCCATTCTCTCTATATGCTCTCTCCAGGCTCCACATACTCTATTCATGCTCGCTCTATCCATGCTTATGTTGTACATGCTCTCTCCCTGCTTTATCCATGTTCTCACCATGCTCTCTCTATGTTCTCTTCAGGCTCTATAAGCTCTCTCCATGCTTTCTTCTGGCTTTCTTCTGGCTCTCTACATGCTTTCTCCATGCTCTACATGCTCCTCTCTCCAGGCTCTCTACAAGCTCTCCATGATCTCTCCATTCTGTCACCATGCTCTATCCAGACTACTTGCACGCTATGCTCTCTCCATGCTATCATGCTCTCTCCATGCTCTCACTGTGTTCTCCCCATGCTCTCTATGCTTTCTCCATGATCTACGTGCTCTCACCATGCGCTCTTCGTGCTTTTCATGCTCTTACCATGCTCGCCATGCTTTACAAGCTACCCATGCAATCCATACTATCTCCATGCACTCCATGCTCTCTCCATGCTCTCTCTATGCTCTCCATGCTCTCTATGCTCTCCATGCTCTCCATGCTCTCTCCATGCTCTCTCCATGCTCTCTCTATGCTCTCCATGCTCTCTCCATGCTCTCTCCATGCTCTCTCCATGCTCTCTCTATGCTCTCTCCATGCTCTCTCTATGCTCTCTCCATGCTCTCTCCATGCTCTCTCCATGCTCTCTCCATGCTCTCTCTATGCTCTCTCCATGCTCTCTCCATGCTCTCTCTATGCTCTCTCCATGCTCTCTCTATGCTCTCTCTATGCTCTCTCCATGCTCTCTCCATGCTCTCTCCATGCTCTCTCCATGCTCTCTCCATGCTCTCTCCATGCTCTCTCTATGCTCTCTCCATGCTCTCTCTATGCTCTCTCCATGCTCTCTCCATGCTCTCTCCATGCTCTCTCCATGCTCTCTCTATGCTCTCTCCATGCTCTCTCCATGCTCTCTCTATGCTCTCTCCATGCTCTCTCTATGCTCTCTCTATGCTCTCTCCATGCTCTCTCCATGCTCTCTCCATGCTCTCTCCATGCTCTCTCCATGCTCTCTCTATGCTCTCTCCATGCTCTCTCCATGCTCTCTCCATGCTCTCCATGCTCTCTCCATGCTCTCTCCATGCTCTCTCCATGCTCTCTCCATGCTCTCTATGCTCTCTCCATGCTCTCTCCATGCTCTCTCCATGCTCTCTATGCTCTCTCCATGCTCTCTCCATGCTCTCCATGCTCTCTCCATGCTCTCTCTATGCTCTCTCTATGCTCTCCATGCTCTCTCCAAGCTCTCTCCATGCTCTCTCCATGCTCTCTCCATGCTCTCTCCATGCTCTCTCTATGCTCTCTCCATGCTCTCTCTATGCTCTCCATGCTCTCCATGCTCTCTCCATGCTCTCTCCATGCTCTCCATGCTCTCTCCATGCTCTCTCCATGCTCTCTCCATGCTCTCTCCATGCTCTCTCTATGCTCTCTCCATGCTCTCTCTATGCTCTCCATGCTCTCCATGCTCTCTCCATGCTCTCTCCATGCTCTCTCCATGCTCTCTCCATGCTCTCTCTATGCTCTCTCCATGCTCTCTCCATGCTCTCTCCATGCTCTCTCCATGCTCTCTCTATGCTCTCTCCATGCTCTCTCCATGCTCTCTCCATGCTCTCTCTATGCTCTCTCCATGCTCTCTCTATGCTCTCTCCATGCTCTCTCTATGCTCTCTCCATGCTCTCTCCATGCTCTCTCTATGCTCTCTCCATGCTCTCTCTATGCTCTCCATGCTCTCCATGCTCTCTCCATGCTCTCTCCATGCTCTCTCCATGCTCTCTCCATGCTCTCTCTATTCTCTCTCCATGCTCTCTCCATGCTCTCTCCATGCTCTCTCTATTCTCTCTCCATGCTCTCTCCATGCTCTCTCCATGCTCTCTCCATGCTCTCTCTATTCTCTCTCCATGCTCTCTCCATGCTCTCTCTATGCTCTCTCCATGCTCTCTCCATGCTCTCTCTATGCTCTCTCCATGCTCTCTCCATGCTCTCTCCATGCTCTCTCCATGCTCTCCATGCTCTCTATGCTCTGCATGCTCTCTCCATGCTCTCCATGCTCTCTATGCTCTCCATGCTCTCTCCATGCTCTCCATGCTCTCTATGCTCTCCATGCTCTCTATGCTCTCCATGCTCTCCATGCTCTCTCTATGCTCTCCATGCTCTCTCCATGCTCTCTCCATGCTCTCTCCATGCTCTCTCTATGCTCTCTCCATGCTCTCTCTATGCTCTCTCCATGCTCTCTCCATGCTCTCCATGCTCTCTCCATGCTCTCTCCATGCTCTCTCTATGCTCTCTCTATGCTCTCCATGCTCTCTCTATGCTCTCTCCATGCTCTCTCCATGTTCTCTCCATGCTCTCTCTATGCTCTCTCTATTCTCTCTCCATGCTCTCTCCATGCTCTCTCCATGCTCTCTCTATGCTCTCTCCATGCTCTCTCCATGCTCTCTCTAGGCCTAACAAAATTAATAGTTTGTTTCAGGTTGCCGACCGACCCTGCCGATTTAGGTGCGACCCAATATATTTTATGAGTTTTAAAAAAAAATCTCCATGCTCTCTCCATGCTCTCTCTATGCTCTCTCCATGCTCTCTCTATGCTCTCTCCATGCTCTCTCTATGCTCTCTCCATGCTCTCTCCATGCTCTCTCTATGCTCTCTCCATGCTCTCTCTATGCTCTCCATGCTCTCCATGCTCTCTCCATGCTCTCTCCATGCTCTCTCCATGCTCTCTCTATTCTCTCTCCATGCTCTCTCCATGCTCTCTCCATGCTCTCTCTATTCTCTCTCCATGCTCTCTCCATGCTCTCTCCATGCTCTCTCCATGCTCTCTCTATTCTCTCTCCATGCTCTCTCCATGCTCTCTCTATGCTCTCTCCATGCTCTCTATGCTCTCCATGCTCTCCATGCTCTCTCTATGCTCTCCATGCTCTCCATGCTCTCTCTATGCTCTCCATGCTCTCCATGCTCTCTCTATGCTCTCCATGCTCTCTCCATGCTCTCTCTATGCTCTCTCCATGCTCTCTCCATGCTCTCTCCATGCTCTCTCCATGCTCTCTCCATGCTCTCTCCATGCTCTCTCTATGCTCTCTCCATGCTCTCTCCATGCTCTCTCTAGGCCTAACAAAATTAATAGTTTGTTTCAGGTTGCCGACCGACCCTGCCGATTTAGGTGCGACCCAATATATTTTATGAGTTTTTAAAAAAAATTATATATAAAAAAAAAAAAAATCTGATTTTTTTTTCTTTTTTTTTTTTTTAGAATAAAGTTTCATAGAAATCTTAGTCAAACATTTAGTATTATGGATATTAAACATGCTGGCAGAGTACATGCATCCATGTTGTTGTGAACATTTTAATTAAATAAAGAAATTCCCTATCCATAGTCGCCGTGGGAAAGAATAAAATAAAAAAATTAAATAAAATAAATTCCCTACCTACCCATGGCCAAACTGACAACCAACCTGAAACCAACTATTAATTTTGTTAGGCCCTATGCTCTCTCTATTCTCTCTCCATGCTCTCTCCATGCTCTCTCTATGCTCTCTCCATGCTCTCTCCATGCTCTCTACATGCTCTCCATGCTCTCTCCATGCTCTCTCTATGCTCTCCATGCTCTCTCCATGCTCTCTATATGCTCTCTCCATGCTCTCCATGCTCTCTCCATGCTCTCTCCATGCTCTCTCCATGCTCTCCATGCTCTCTCCATGCTCTCTCCATGCTCTCTCCATGCTCTCTCCATGCTCTCTCCATGCTCTCTCTATGCTCTCTCCATGCTCTCTCCATGCTCTCTCTATGCTCTCTCCATGCTCTCTCTATGCTCTCCATGCTCTCCATGCTCTCTCCATGCTCTCTCCATGCTCTCTCCATGCTCTCTCTATTCTCTCTCCATGCTCTCTCCATGCTCTCTCTATTCTCTCTCCATGCTCTCTCCATGCTCTCTCCATGCTCTCTCCATGCTCTCTCTATTCTCTCTCCATGCTCTCTCCATGCTCTCTCTATGCTCTCTCCATGCTCTCTATGCTCTCCATGCTCTCCATGCTCTCTCTATGCTCTCCATGCTCTCCATGCTCTCTCTATGCTCTCCATGCTCTCCATGCTCTCTCTATGCTCTCCATGCTCTCTCCATGCTCTCTCTATGCTCTCTCCATGCTCTCTCCATGCTCTCTCCATGCTCTCTCCATGCTCTCTCCATGCTCTCTCCATGCTCTCTCTATGCTCTCTCCATGCTCTCTCCATGCTCTCTCTAGGCCTAACAAAATTAATAGTTTGTTTCAGGTTGCCGACCGACCCTGCCGATTTAGGTGCGACCCAATATATTTTATGAGTTTTTAAAAAAAATTATATATAAAAAAAAAAAAAATCTGATTTTTTTTTTTTTTTTTTTTTTAGAATAAAGTTTCATAGAAATCTTAGTCAAACATTTAGTATTATGGATATTAAACATGCTGGCAGAGTACATGCATCCATGTTGTTGTGAACATTTTAATTAAATAAAGAAATTCCCTATCCATAGTCGCCGTGGGAAAGAATAAAATAAAAAAATTAAATAAAATAAATTCCCTACCTACCCATGGCCAAACTGACAACCAACCTGAAACCAACTATTAATTTTGTTAGGCCCTATGCTCTCTCTATTCTCTCTCCATGCTCTCTCCATGCTCTCTCTATGCTCTCTCCATGCTCTCTCCATGCTCTCTCCATGCTCTCTCTATGCTCTCTCCATGCTCTCTCTATGCTCTCTACATGCTCTCCATGCTCTCTCCATGCTCTCTCTATGCTCTCCATGCTCTCTCCATGCTCTCTATATGCTCTCTCCATGCTCTCCATGCTCTCTCCATGCTCTCTCCATGCTCTCTCCATGCTCTCTCCATGCTCTCCATGCTCTCTCCATGCTCTCTCCATGCTCTCTCCATGCTCTCTCCATGCTCTCTCCATGCTCTCTCCATGCTCTCTCTATGCTCTCTATGCTCTCTCCATGCTCTCTCCATGCTCTCTCCATGCTCTCTCTATGCTCTCTCCATGCTCTCTCCATGCTCTCTCCATGCTCTCTCTATGCTCTCCATGCTCTCTCCATGCTCTCTACATGCTCTCTCCATGCTCTCTCCATGCTCTCTCCATGCTCTCTCTATGCTCTCTATGCTCTCTCCATGGTCTCTCCATGCTCTCTCCATGCTCTCTCCATGCTCTCTATATGCTCTCTATGCTCTCTCTATGCTCTCTCCATGCTCTCTCCATGCTCTCCATGCTCTCTCCATGCTCTCTCCATGCTCTCTCCATGCTCTCTATGCTCTCTCCATGCTCTCTCCATGCTCTCCATGCTCTCTCCATGCTCTCTCCATGCTCTCTCCATGCTCTCTCTATGCTCTCTATGCTCTCTCCATGCTCTCTCCATGCTCTCTCCATGCTCTCTCCATGCTCTCTCCATGCTCTCTCTATGCTCTCTATGCTCTCTCCATGCTCTCTCCATGCTCTCTCTATGCTCTCCATGCTCTCCATGCTCTCTCTATGCTCTCCATGCTCTCTCCATGCTCTCTATGCTCTCTCCATGCGCTCTCCATGCTCTCTCTATGCTCTCCATGCGCTCTCCATGCTCTCTCCATGCTCTCTCCATGCTCTCCATGCTCTCTCCATGCTCTCTCCATGCTCTCTCCATGCTCTCTATGCTCTCTCCATGCTCTCTCCATGCTCTCCATGCTCTCTCCATGCTCTCTCCATGCTCTCTCTATGCTCTCTATGCTCTCTCCATGCTCTCTCCATGCTCTCTCTATGCTCTCCATGCTCTCCATGCTCTCTCCATGCTCTCTATGCTCTCTCCATGCTCTCCATGCTCTCTCCATGCTCTCCATGCTCTCTATGCTCTCTCCATGCTCTCTCCATGCTCTCTCCATGCTCTCTATGCTCTCTCCATGCTCTCCATGCTCTCTCCATGCTCTCTCCATGCTCTCTCCATGCTCTCTCCATGCTCTCCATGCTCTCTCCATGCTCTCTCCATGCTCTCTCCATGCTCTCTATGCTCTCTCCATGCTCTCTCCATGCTCTCTCCATGCTCTCTCCATGCTCTCTCCATGCTCTCTCTATGCTCTCTATGCTCTCTCCATGCTCTCTCCATGCTCTCTCCATGCTCTCCATGCTCTCTCCATGCTCTCTCCATGCTCTCTCCATGCTCTCTCTATGCTCTCTATGCTCTCTCCATGCTCTCTCCATGCTCTCTCTATGCTCTCCATGCTCTCCATGCTCTCTCCATGCTCTCTATGCTCTCTCCATGCTCTCCATGCTCTCTCCATGCTCTCCATGCTCTCTATGCTCTCTCCATGCTCTCTCCATGCTCTCTCCATGCTCTCTATGCTCTCTCCATGCTCTCCATGCTCTCTCCATGCTCTCTCCATGCTCTCTCTATGCTCTCTCCATGCTCTCTCCATGCTCTCTCCATGCTCTCTCCATGCTCTCCATGCTCTCTCCATGCTCTCTATGCTCTCTCTATGCTCTCCATGCTCTCTCCATGCTCTCTCCATGATCTCTCCATGCTCTCTCCATGCTTTCTCCATGCTCAACATTCTCTTACATGCTTTCCCCATGCTCTCCATGCTTTCTCCTGGCAATCTACATGCTTTCTCCATGCTCTCTCCATACTCGACATGCTCTTTCGACCCTGGTCTGTGAAAGGTGCTATATAAATAAACTTTACTTACTTACTTACTTACTCTCCAGGCTCCAAGCTCTACATCCACTCTCTATGCTTTCTTCATGCTTTTTACTCTCTCCATGCTCTCTTTATGTTCTCGGTATGCTCTCTCCATGCTCTTTACATACTTTCGCCATGCTCTACATGCTCTCACCATGCACTCTATGCTTTAGATGCTCTCTCCATGCTCTACATTCTCTCTCCATGCTCTCTCTATGCTCTCTCCAGGCTCTGCACACTCTCGCCATGCTCAACATGCTCTCGCCATTATCTCCAGGCTCTCTCCAAGCTCTACATGCTCTCTCCAAGCTCTATGCTATCTACATGCTCTCTCCATGTCCTCCATGCTCTCCATGCCCTCCATGCTCTTCTTGCTCGCTCCATGCTCTCTCCAGGCTCTATGTGCTCTCTCCATGTGTTCGGATCTTCATCTTCAAAAATGTTCATTTGAATCCCTCCAAAAGGGTCTGACAGGCACCACACAATGGATGACTCAATGGTTGGTCATTGGTTTGTTTATTTTAAACAGACCAGTTGAGATGTTTTCCCACAATACAGATGACCACAGTTATATATAGTTTCTTTCTTTAGATTGTTATGGTGATGTTATTACCCCTCCTGCTGGTAATATGTAGGAACTGTTATCTAGGTTGAAAGACTACCGGATGGTGTTTCTTCTTCTATGGTCTAGGAATGTAGAAGGCTTAGTGCGAGCTAGGGGCTAGCAGCTGGATGTATTACTGAGAGCATAACAATCTATTGTTTCTATATTGTTTCTTTATATAGTTTAACACGCTAGAAAGTGAAGTAATTATGGCTGCTTTCGGAAATATCCCCGCTCCGGAGGGCATGCAGATGTCCGGAGATTCTTGCAAAAATTGAGAAATGTTCCGAGCCGAGTTTGAGGACTTTTCGCTAGCAACAGGTCTGATGGAGAAATCCGCGGAGATACAAGCCGCCACGCTGAGAAGAATAATGGGCAGTGAGTGTCGGCATATTTACATGCACAATCTTACGCTGACTACTGACCAGAAAAAGGACCCAGCTGCCATTCTGGACGCTTTGGAGGACTATTTTAAGCCAGCGAAAAACGTTATATACGAGAGGTACATTTTCGGCTGCTGCAAGCAGGAGACAGACGAGCCGATTTTTCATCACCCAGCTGCGAGAGAGAGCAGCTACGTGGGCTACGGGATGAGATGCTACGGGACCGGCTCGTATTGGGCATTTCAAGTGAAGGAACCAGACGCAGGTTGCTCCGGGAACAGGACTTGACATTGCCAGTAGCTGTGGAAATATGTCGCCTGGCTGAGGTGACTGAGAAACGTCTGAGGATGATAGACGGAATACAAATGGACACAATAAATGCAACAAACAAGCAGCGGCGATACAGAGCTCAGGAGAGCTCCACAACGAGACATGAGGTGACAAATTTGTTCATTGACTGTAAATACTGTGGTATTAATCACAAGAGAGGCAGAAATCAGTGCCCAGCATATGGCAAAGCATGCAGGTCCTGTGGTGTTGCAAATCATTTTGCAAAGGTATGCCAGGCAGGGGGCAAAATGAGTAGAGTAAAAAAAAGTGCATATCGTAGAGGATACACCACGAGGAGCAGATGGTAGGGATGGGTACCGAATTCGGTACTTTTGAGGTACCGAACCGAAACACGTCGGTACTACCGAGTATCAAATCAAGTGAGAAACCGAAAAAAAAAAAAAAAAAAAAGTATTAATTTTTTTTTACTTCTTTTACTATTTTTTTTTTTTTTACTTTTTTCTTTTCATGTCAACGTTCACACGCACAATATATGCTTACCTAGGATTTGACTTGATTCAACAACAAAGCAGTCGGAGCCGAAAACTGTCGAAATTGTAGTTATTTGAAGTTTGAATTTTTTTTTTACGACTGAGGTAGGTAAATTAAATTTCTTGAGACTAAAGTACCGAAAAAAGGTACCGTTGGGTACCGGTATCGATTCACAGGTACCGGTACCGGTATCGGTTCAAATGTGAAAGGTACCCATCCCTAGCAGATGGCTCAGACAACGAAGAACTGATCTATACTGCTGAATGCATTAGCACAGTACAATCCCAGGGCCTCAAATGGTTTGCAATGCTGCGACTGAATAGCATAAAACCAGCATGTCAGTTGGATTCGGGGGCTACATGCAATGTCATGGGCAGGACAGTAAAGGAGAGACTATCGCCAAATACCCCTTTGCGGCCAAGCACTACAGAACTAAAGCTGTACTCAGGGCAGCTGATGCGATCGCTGGGGCAATATCACACAGACTGTGTTATCAAGGGAGTTAAGCACAGCCTTGTGTTTGAAGTGGTGGAGACTGAACAAAATCCACTGCTTTCTGGTTCTACATGTGTGCGTCTAGGGCTCATGACTGTCACTATTCCTGCAGAGCTCAACAAAGTTGATCAGTGCCTTAAGGGACCCTTAACCAAAGAGCAACTACTACGTTCATATGTTGATGTCTTCAACGACCCGGTGGAGTCAGTGCCGGGAGAAGTGCACTTTGAATTGGACCCCGAGTGTGACCCCAGTTCAATGTGCACCGAGAAATGTGCCAGTGGCATTAAGGGCACGGGTGAAAACGCAGCTGGAGAAATATGAGAGTGATGGACATATTGCTCGTGTCACTGAGCCGACACCCTGGATAAGCAACATGGTCGTGGTCAACAGAAAAGAAAAGATTCGACCATGCATTGACCCAAAGTTCCTCAATCAGGCACTGAAGAGATCACACTATCTCATGCCGACATTGGAGGACGTGCTCTACAAATTGCCCAAGGCGCACATATTCATTCAAAGTGCAAAGTGACGCCAGCAAGAACGGCCTGGGGTGCTGCATAACGCAGGCGGGACAACCAGTGGCGTTTGCCTCACGTGCACTGTTTTTGCATGCCAACGATTCCACCACTACCTGTACGGTAGGGAGACAATCACAGCGGAAACAGATCATAAGCCGTTGATCTCAATCTTCAAAAAGCCGCTGCTCTGTGCCCCAAAGCGCCTTCAAAGTATGTTGATGCAGCTCCAAAATTACAACCTGGAAGTCACTTACAAGCCGGGGCCAGAGATGTATATCAGTGACACTCTAAGCAGAGCAACAACACAGGACAGGGGGTCAGATATGACACACACACAGCACACAGTGTGCACCATAGAGGGAGAGCAGGCCGCGTTTATGCACGTTGACCAGGCACAACACCTCAACGTTACCGACCACAGGTTCCACCAGATCCTGCAGTACACAGAGGTTGATGAGAACCTACAGGACTTGAAGTCGATCGTGCTGCGGGGGTGGCCGGATATGAAGGAGGACGCACCTCTGAGTGTGAGGGACTATTGGTCCATCCGTGATGAAATCAACATGCAGAATGGAGTGCTCTACAGGGGGCAATGTGTTATCATACCTAGGGCACTGAGGTTGGAAATGCTGGGCAGAATTCATGCAAGCCACATTGGTGGGGAGGCGTGCTACAGGCAGGCTAGGGACACGCTATTCTGGCCAAATATGAGAGGGAAAATCAAGGACCATGACTATGCACGAGCACAGCAAAAGGAGTCAATGATGTCTCACAATATTCCAGACAAGACCTGCTTGTGTCAACTGTAACAATGACAATAAAGATCTATTCTATTCTATTCTATTCTATTCTATTCTGACAGCGGCCTGCTCGTGGCTCTCCAGATGGGATGGTGTCTGATGCCTGCATCATTGAAATAAAATATCCCTATAGGCCGTAAAGTGAATGCTGTATCGTTTCACCCCGTTCCCACCTCGGCGGACTACACTATTTTCACTCTGGGTGAAAGAGGGATGCTCGATATTGCCTTTTTTAAAGTTTTAAATAGACAATAATACAAATAGTAAGATAAAATAGACAGAGTAAAATAGTGCAGTGCAATAAAATAGTAGAATAGAATAGATAAAACTTATTTTTTACAGTGAAATAAAATAGTGATACAAGATACAAGATACAAGAGTTTTATTTGTCACGGCATTGATTGATTGATTGATTGAAAAGTTTATTAACAGATTGCAGAATGGGTACAGTACAGTACATCTCAATACATACAATTGTTAAGGGGATGCAGACCAGAGAAAGACTTTCGTCTTGTTTCCACCAGGGTCCCCCATTTTCAATTCATCATAACATATATGACATACATGACATACAGATAGACAGTACTGCTACATCTATACATTTATGACATATCAGATTTGCAAATACAGTACTGTTTGTGATACAAAAGTGTCCAGAAAAGGAGTGTATATACATTTGGCGTAGAAACTGTACATTGGATACAGGTATACAGTGAAATGCGGGGGGTCTCGCCCGCAACGATGTGCATAATACAAGTAATAATAATAAGTAATAATAATAAGAGTCCAACCAATAGAGCGACATAGTGCAAACAGTAAACAAAGTAGGCATATCGGTATCTGTACATGAGCTATTTACAGAGCATGGTAGGACATGCTCCTACCTGTGGCAGTGCAGTACACTGTTATGATGCATATGACCTTTACCCCTGCTAATTATGTATTATGTACTATGTATTATAATTCCTTGTTTTCTGCTTATGTGTTGCAGAAACCACTCTACCACTCACTCAATATCCCACTATTCCATCCAGCCTTACAACCTGGATGGAAATCACTCACTCAATCTCTCACTTTCATCCAGCCTTACAACCTGGATGAAACCCACTCTGGAATACCAATCACTCTGAAACACCACCATTTTGAGAGATCTCACTCAACAACAGAATCCTAAATAAAAATACAAAAGGACTGTTCTCTTGACTCTTGTGTCCGCTCTCTGACCGGGGTACGCTTTTGTGGATGAAGTGGCTCCAGCAAACACTGCAAACAACATTATATCTTCAATATTGAAGATATAATGTTGTTTGCAATGTTTGCTGGAGCCTGGAGTCTGCAAATAAAAATACAAAAGGACTGTTCTCTTGACTCTTGTGTCCGCTCTCTGACCGGGGTACGCTGTTGTGGATGAAGTGGCTCCAGCAAACACTGCAAACAACATTATATCTATAATATTGAAGATATAATGTCACAATATAACACATAAGCAGAAAACAAGGAATTATAATACATAGTACATAATACATAATTAGCAGAGGTAAAGATGATGAATGAATGAATGAAAATTGTATTTAACAGATTGCAGAATGGGTACAATATAGTACGGCTCAATACACACAATTAAAACGCACAAAAAAATTATTAAATCACAACGGACTTCTTCCTGGGATCTTCTGTCCGTGGCGTAAGTAAACGCTCATTGATCCGATCACGAACTGCTCCGTACTCAAAAACACTATAGCGTCGTTTAACTATATCGATCAACGACTGTCGTAGGTTGTGAGGTAAGGCAGATTTTCCCTGTAGGCCATTCCAATTAACCTTCTGAGACCACAGTTGGTAGGTTGGAAAGTTAATTAGCAACATGAACATTCGAGCTGCATAATCATCAGCTCGACTGCCGGCTTTGCTAGACATTTCGTAAGACTTTTTCTCGTCCTCTGCTGAAATGGTTTGCAGTTGTATGTCGGGCAAAAGTTGACCATTTGTCGGCTTCTTTCGTTTAGCCACTGGCGGCTGGGGGGTTTTGAGCGGTGACGGAGGCAGCGACAAATTCATGCTAACCCGTTCAGGCTCGGGGGTTTTGAACAGGGACAGCGACAAGCTTATCGTAACCCCTTCATCCGCTGCAGGCTGGGGGGTTTTGAACGGGGACGGGGACAGCGACCACATCTTAAATGGTTGCCATGTATACAGGGGCCTCTACATAAGTAGGCATGACAGAATAGTAGATTTGATAGCGAAAGATATCTCTCTTATTTTTAGGTCCTCCATCACGCTGTATAAGCATTCTACTGTGAAGCCAAGCATGTTCAACCTGTGTGCAATGATGATTCCATGTTCTCTAGTATTACAGCTAACACCCCTGATGTATTTGTGGTAAATTAACACCTTAGGGAGGTGTCCATTCTTGAGGTTGGCTGTACTTTTGACTACAGCTTAGAAGAAGCCTTCCTAACCAAAATGCTGAAATAGCAACAGCTACAGCAGACCATCTCACAGCTAGGCTACAGATGTAAACTCCTAGTTTTTATCTTTGGCAGCCTAGGGCATGTGCACAAGTTGGTTGTGAGGGGCTTACAAATAGCCGGTCTCCCCAAAAGGAAGGCCAAGCAGTTAGCCAGGTACTGCTCAGTATCAGCTATTATAGGAAGCCGCTTGTCTCAACACTGTTTTTTTCTAAAGATGATCCATGTTGTTAGATCCTGATCAATCTGGCCAGCATCACGTCTTCTTGTGTTATCCTCTCTCCATCCAATTCCTCTGCGTTGTGTAATTTTAATGGTCCTGACGTCTCAGATACTGGCTGAATATAATCCTTATCTCTCCCCGTCAGTACGATCCGCAAACCATAATAATTCTCCACCTCCGTAAGAATTCGACACTTCGACACAGCGTAATACCTTATGAGGAAAAGCGTTGTTTATTGATATAAACAGAAACCTCAGCTCAGATGTTAACAGATTGTATTGTCCTTGAAGAGTCTATTCTAATGATCTTTCGGTGTGTTCAGTCTATTGTCCTTTTGCTATTCAGTCCACTGGTGGTCAGGCCTGGTCGTCAGCCAAGACCATCCTCGTGGTAGCCAAAGCTAATGATGATGTGGCATCCTTCCTTCCCCCCCCCCCCCCTCCGTGATAAGAGGAGAGAGTCTCTTGGTCTCTTCCCTCCTGTCTGATTCGTTTCTTTGGTCTGCCTCACACCCGGAAACACTGTTCGACTTATAGATCTTCGTCATAGCAACGATAGCCCCCGCCCCTCTCCTGGTTGTCATGCGACGCACTCATGACAACTGCTAATAACCTTTCACACATTTCAAAACGTTTCTCTCTGTCAAAACCTCCATCGTGCTGCCTCTGTGCCCTGTGCTCTGGTATCTTTGTTGTGTCTTAGATCGGAATTCAAAACAAACACCCTCCTAACGCGGCCTGTGCCTGTGAAACCACTGGTTCACCACCGTCAATATCATCCCGTGATGATAATGATATTACCCTCTTAAAGCGTCTCTTTATATCAGTTTATAAACCAAATATACATTGAAAAAACACAGTTTTCTCTCAATGTTCTGCAGCACCTTCCTCTAGATTAGATCAGATTAGATTAGATTAAAATGTATTGTCATTATACAGCACAAGTACAGTACAATGAAAAGAGGTTTGGCATCCAACCAGAGTGCAAATGTAGCAGTAAAGTGCAACAGTAATATAGTGTAGGTGATTCAACTGTAAATATACAAATTAGTACTACTACGCCAACAATTAGCATTTCAATGGTGTGTGTTTGTGTGTGTGTGGGGGTTACAGCAGGTAAACACGCCCACTGTTGTGGAGCCTGATGGCCGCTGGTATGAAGAATGTAACACCTACTGTAACCTAATGCAAGAGACGGCTGGATTGACTCAAATCTATCTGCCGCATCTGATGGCCGCACAATGAATGGCTCATCTGTTTGCATTAGATCTCTTGTTTTCAAGTTCAATGTACATTAGATCTCTTGTTTTCAAGTTTAATGTACATTAACATGACATCCAACCAGAGTGCAAATGTAACAGTAACTGGTTTGGCAAAGGTTTTGCCATTAATTATAGAAAATAATGGAGGTATAGAATAATGAAAGAAGAAAGGGGGACCCTGATGTAAACAAGACAAACGTCTTTCTCTGGTCTGCATCCCCTTAACAATTGTGTGTATTGAGCTGTACTGTACTGTACCCATTCTGCAATCTGTTAATAAAATTGTCATTCATTCATTCATCACTATTTTGTCTTCATTCATTCACTGTAATGTATATGTACCTTATATGTGACAAATAAAATAACATCTCAGTTAAGGCAACTCAAATATTGTTATTATTTGTATTTCTATCAGACTTTTTAAAACTAATTCCACTATATGATCCATGTTTGATCCAAGTCTGTAAGCAGAATAAAACCACACTCTACTGCTCCAGCACCTAATTCAGTGTCGGTCCTGGATGAGACAGCAGGCAGGACAGAATAGGAGAGGTCACACTGGTCACACATTTTTTTTTTTTTTTTTTTTTTTTATATTTCTATAACCTTTATTTACCCAGGCAAGCAAGTAAGAACAAATTCAGATTTTATTTATTGTCAAAAGTATGCATGATGTTGTGTTAATTCCTTCCACAACAAGAGAGATGTAATGTTAATTAACTGAAATTATTCCATTTGGGGGGGGGGGGGGGGGGGACCCTGCATATATTGGTATCTATTCTATTCTACTATTTTATTGCACTGCACTATTTTACTCTGTCTATTTTATCTTACTATTTTTATTATTGTCAATTTAAAACTGAATCAAACCATAAACAAGGTGGCCTGTTGGGATGTCCCTCTGACCTTGTCTACCGGGGGAAGACAGAGGGAGTTGTTATTGAGATATGAAATGAGGAACAAACAAATAAGACAAATGTCTCAACACTTGAGGAAGTAAAATACATTAAAGAAAATACATTAAGGTACTGTATTTGAATCAGCTAGTTGACCAAAAGAGCTATGCAAGGCTAAATAATAACGTTTAGATAATAAAAAGTGTGTTTATTTGAACTCTGCAGAGGAAGGATGACAAAATGTTGGGGTCCTTAATTCCCGTTTCTGAATCCTTATTGGTTTATCAGTCAGTCATCATGCCTGCAAAAAAGAAAAATTGTAAAATGTACAGTATGAAGCACAATCTCAGGAAGCTCATACAGAACCAAGTGTTTCACTGTAATGTACATGTACCTTATATGTGACAAATAAAACAAAACTTTAATTCATTATTGTTTAAAATATATTTATAAATCAGTACTACTGAGTAATAATGCTAATCAGATGTATGTAGTGTACAGAGTTGTAGTATTATTATGTACAGTGATACAGGTATAAAGACACTATGGTAGTGGTCATACTGGCCAGCAGGCTAACTAGTAAGAGTAGGTAAGGGATGTACAGATATAGATATAGTATCTACAGATATGTAAATGTTATTAACAGATTGCAGAATGGGTACAATACAGTACAGCTCAATACACACAATTGTTAAGGGGATGCAGACCAGAGAAAGACTTTCGTCTTGTTTACATCAGGGTCCCCCATTTTCAATTAAATATTTTTGGTAATACACTTACAATATTTAGCAGCTGGAAAATACATTATTTGATGTATTCAGGGCCATTTCACGTTGATTCTAAACGTTACACATTACATCCTGCTAAATGAACGTTAGCTAATGTTACGGCCAGTGTTGAAAAGCCTTGCGGTCGCATTCAATTTTCGAGGGACCATAACGTTAACTTGACAACAAATGTGGATATGCTTTATTTGAGCAGTTGCTAGTGTAACGTTACCTTAGTTGATTGTCGTTCTTCTGACATAACTGCAGTAAACAAACTAACGTTAAACCTAAGTTAACCTAAGTTAACTTACCAGTAAATTCAGTACAGGATCCACAGGACCAGGGGCGTTTTTAGGGTTAGAAAACATTGGGGGCTTCAGCTTTTTTTTTTTTTTTTTTTTTAAACACAGAAATACGCAATTTTAGAGTAATTAGAGATGAATACTGAATAACTAGAATCATTCGATGTTCTCAAAGTGAGGTCCAGGTCCATGAGAGGGATCTGGGCAGTCCCCATAGAAAATTCAAAGTTAACAGGACCAAATCATCAGTTTCTTATTTATTTATTTAACCTTTATTTAGCCAGATAAAACATTGATCTGGTCCAAGAAGCCCCAACAGGAGTACAAATATACATATATACACATATACATATATATACATATACTGTACATACATCCACACATATACACCAATAACAAAATAAAAACACAGTTAACACTTTGATTGCCATGGTTAAATTCATGATATACCATCCCTTGCCAGCTCTATTTAACATGGAGAAGTTCCCCTTCTTTGCAGGGCTATAACTTTTTAAATTCTATTGCTAGATTGCCATTATTAGGGCCCATTCAATGTCCTATATGTATTGTTCAGGGTGTAGCAATGTTAAACTTTTTCATTCACATATTCATACTAAAATATGGTCTAAAGTATAAGTATGTTTTCATCTCTTTATGCAGCTTTCTCCAGAACGTGATTTATAGCCCCAAATGCATTATATTGATGATCAAATACAGTTTGGTAGGAATCTGTGCGAGATAAAAGATTTCAAATGGACGTACTTCTAGAATTTACTACACGTCATCTGATGTTGACCGGATGGGCGAGGGGGCGTTTATAATTCCGTGGGCAACGTTATACCATTCATCTAATGTGGGTCATATGTTCATCATAGCAGTTTATATCGAACACGGTAATACTACACGCTAAAACTCACCCCAGTCTCCTCGGGCCGTTGGGCGATCATCGTGGAGTAGACAGTTTTCCATTATGGGATGTCGAAATACCCGATCCATTTCCAGGTTGTATAATAGTATATACGTCCAAATCATGTTGTTTTTTCGAGTTATTTCCACCGATCGATGTTCACTGTGTGAAGACGGAGTCTCTCTAACATTAGCGAGTGCCCGGACCACATATGGAGTGAGTCCTGCCGGTTCAAAGGTTGACATCCGGTTTCGATCTGCCGATCGGCCACCAGATGGCGCTCTTGAACCGCTAGAGGGTTGAGAGGAGATCAGCACTGTGTGTCAAGGCTGCGGAGGGGAAATATGATTTCGATCACAGATTTTTGAAATATTGATATCAAAGACGAGTTATGGCGTCCTCGGCAACTTGAGCATGGCGGGGAATGACGAGTTCCGGCGTTTTCGGCAGTTAAAGTGTTAAGAATCATACACATAAGCAAATAAACAAACAAACATATGCACAGCCTATGTACAAAAGAAATAAATAGTTCATCTCTAGTCTTTACAGTTTTCTTCAATTGCATAAACACTCAAATCAAAAGTATTACACAATTATCAAAACCTTACACCCAAGGAGCAAAATATAGGCCCAGATTTGCACCCCTACAATGTCAGCCTCACACTTTTTGCAAAACAATACACACAGTGATTTGCAAAACACTAAACACACTTGCATTACATTAGACACATGGTACCAAAGCACCTCAAAGGCGCTAAAAACAAAATTACAAACATCTCAAAACAAACTGGTCAGACTACTGCTTGACCTTACTCCTAGAACCCACCTCACCCCTGCCCACTTTGACAACCTAGGATGGCTTAGAGTAGACGACAGAGTACAGCAACTTGCAATGGGCCTGGTCTACAAGATACACTACACGACCAAGGTACCCATGTACATGTCAAAATACTTCCCAAAGGTCAGTGAATACCACGATCACAACACCAGAGGGAGCTCCACAAATCATGTTAAACCCAGATTCGGCTCAAATAAGGGACTAAACACGTTTCGCAATTATGCCACATCAATGTGGAACGCCCTACCCAAAGCTGTAAAGGAATGTGGATCACTACCCACTTTCAAAACCTCTCTCAAGGGACACCTACGGGAGACTGCAATTCAACACTGGCCCCTGTAAATATCCTAACCCAACTCCCTCCAATGTACAGTAATTTACCTAGTATGGTTTTGTCAATAGTCCAATGTACAATTTTTTTGTTTGTACAGTGTCTCCCCCCCCCCCCCCTCAATGTACAGTTTTGCTTGTATATACAGTGTGCCCCCCCCCCCCCCAACCACCTCCAATGTAGATTACCCAGTATGGTTGTCAATATCCCAGTGTACCCAACCCCCCCCCACCCAACCTCCTCCAATGTACAGTTTCTACGTCAAATGTATATACTCCCTTTTCCTGACTCCTTCTGTATCACAAACAGTACTGTATTTGCAAATCTGGTATGTCATAAATGTATAGATGTAGCAGTACTGACTATCTGTATGTCATGTATGTCATATATGTCCAGATGAATTGAAAATGGGGGACCCTGATGTAAACAAGACGAAAGTCTTTCTCTGGTCTGCATCCCCTTAACAATTGTGTGTATTGAGCTGTACTGTATTGTACCCATTCTGCAATCTGTTAATAAAGTTTTCAATCAATCAATCAATCAACACAGAATGTCAAATTACCACACATATGAGCCAATTGGTTAAACACAGCCATCAGATGCACAAACACACCATTGCTTAATTGTAGATACACCTGAATCAGGTTTAAGCACTATAAAAATGCAGCAGGTGAGTTCACCTGTCTTCAACCAAAATGGAAGGAGAGTGAAGTACTGTACACAGAGAACGTGAAAATATATACATTCACCAAACACTACACAAGACAACCAATGATGCAGACTGATGAAAATATACATTTTCTCCCATTTTCCCAAATCAGTCAAAATGGAGAATCACAACAAAAAAATATCTTGCCAGATCCAGCTAGGCAAAAAGATAGTCTAGTATTTTCTGTTTACATTTTTTTTTTTTTTTTTTGTTTTACTGTAATTTTAACCTGTACTGGATACAGTATTTTATGTTTGTCTGATATTTGCTGAGCTTACAGTGTTATGCACATAGTAGCATGAAAACTGGGACATGTATTGTTGTGATTCTCCATGTTGAAATGTTGACTGATTTGGTTATATGGAGAGAACATTTATATTTTCATCAGTCTGCATCATTGATTTGGGTATATGGAGAGAAAATGTTATTTTTTTCATCAGTCTGCATCATTGATTTGGGTATATGTAGATAAATAAATTATATTTTCATCAGTCTACAGCATTGGTCTTGTGTAGTGTTTGGTGAATTTATTGTATATTTGCACATTCTCTGCGTACTTCACTTACAGTAGAATTGCTAAATGTGTTTTAGGTTAAGCACAGCAGTGTGTGTAACTGGTTCAAACAGAATTAAGTCATATGAAACGTGTGTTTCATATGGTAACAAAATGTAGTTTTTATAAATTAGTGTATGGTTTTGACAAGTGTTTAATTTAGCAAAGGATCTGAGGTGATAATTGTGTGTGTGGTTGTGCTAATTGTGTGTTTTGAAACACCGGGCCCCGTTTTCAAAATCATGCTTAGGCAATCGAAAAAAAACTGTATTGTGTGTTTCATTATATACATATGTTTCAGTCTTCTCATAAAAAAAATATTAGATTTTTGGGTCTTTTCCTGCCTTTGGTCCGCTTTGCATTCACATCTCAAATGAACCGCAGCAGCAGGGACGTGCACAGGACTTTAGAAGGGCAGGTGCTCAAAGGCTGAAAAGGGCACTACACTTGTGTGTATATATTAACCGAGCGCGTGCAGCGTGCAAGCGCGATTTTTAAGGGCCCTTTTCGGGCGGGGGGCCCCCTTTTTATGCTTTTTGGGGGGTTTTGGTGATCAAATATTGAATATTGAACTATAATAATCAGTGCAGGAGCTCACTTATCCTTGAAGACACTTTTATCACTGACTTAAAAGGCCCATACATCTCCATAAATGTTCAGGGGGGAGGGAATAAGTGCTTACCCTACAGACCCCAAGAAGTGCTGTATATTCTGTATCGTTTAATATAAATGCATTTTTTAGTCCAATCCCGATTTGTATTTGAGATTCCCAAATCCCATCGGACTTGACTTCTTCGTGTCCCTCAATGAGTGTAATACCAGCATTCAACAGCGGTTTCTATCATCATCATCATCACCACCCATGCTATGCATAAAATATATAGGTCCGCGGAGAGGCACGCTGAGGAGGCCGTGCAAACTGCAATGGAATATGGGGCATCTCTCTCTCTTTACCTAATATTTTAATTCTATCCTGACATTTTCAGTTGGAAGGGCAGTCTATATGCGTAACGGTAAAAAAATAAAAATAAATTAAAATGTTTTCAAAAAGGGCACTTTTTTGATGAGGCTCAAAAAGGCAGGTGCTCAGGCACCCCTTGGTCTCTATGTGTGCACGTGCCTGCGCAGCAGGGTTCACTTGCAAGAGTGAATGAGCTTTCACACCACCCCAAACCAACCGGACTATCCGAGGAAATGAACCAGGGTTCGATTAAAGCTTATTATAGGACACTGGACATGGGTATGGATGGCTCCAGGTGCTGCTGCGTTAAAGTGCACATCTTCAATATCTGTACTATTTAAAAGCACAGTGCAGGACACACTCAAAGGTTATCGCACCTCAGAGATGGCAGTGGACATGTATGACAGGACAAAGGCCATATGTAATGGCCTTTGGATTGAGGAACATACTACCAGCCAAAGGAGGAAGCAGAAAAGGATGGACGAGTATGTAGTTGAGTCATCTTGTGGCACAAGCTCAGACCTCAGCTCAGGAGATCAGCTGAGACAGAGACTGTTCTATCCAGTCGTCGACAGAATGCTGCAAGAGCTTGAGAGCAGGTTCTCATGAGTTGGATGACAACTTATGAGAGGCATACAGGCATGTTATCCAGCCTCAGACCAGTTTCTCTCAGTGGAATTGCTGCAACCCCTCGCCAAACATTACAATATCCAACTATTGCCAGAGGAGATCACAGTTGCAAAGTGTTTCCTGGTCAGGACAGGCAAAGATGCAGTCCCTACTATCCAAAGTGTCTTTTCCCTCCTGGATGATAATAATAATAATAATAATAATAATAATAATAATAATAATAATAATAATAATAATAATAATAATAATAATAATAATAATAATAATAATAATAATAATAATAATAATGCATTTGATTTATAAGGCGCCTTTCAGGACACTAAAAAAAAAGTCCACAAATCGGTGAATGAAAAGATTATAGGATCAAATGAAAACTACTTACTAAAAATGGATGTTTAAAAGTACTAAAAACCAACAAAAAATACCAAACACTAACAAACATTCAGCACAGACAATGGGGATGCTGACATAAAAAAAAAAAAAAAGTGGCGCCTTTCAGGACACTAAAAAAAAAGTCCACAAATCGGTGAATGAAAAAATTATAGGATCAAATGAAAACTACTTACTAAAAATGGATGTTTAAAAGTACTAAAAACCAACAAAAAATACCAAACACTAACAAACATTCAGCACAGACAATGGGGATGCTGACATAAAAAAAAAAAAAAATAGATCCGGGGCTAAGAGAAAAACATCCGAGGCTAAAGCCCCGGAAGCCCAGGGCTAAAGCCCCGGAAGCCCAGGGCTAAAGCCCCGGAAGCCCAGGGCTAACGACGCCACTGCACAGGACAGCCTGATCACAAGAGTCGACGGTACAGTTTACATTTCCTCCAACCAGAGCCTAACTAGAGCCACAGTCTGCGAATCAGAGGCAGAGTAGGGGCGGGTCTTCGGTGCCAGCACGTTGGGTTGTCTCAACGTAAAGAATAATACTGTACTGTACATCTAGCTGATTATCCATAAAAAACGCACGTTAATCGAAAATACCACACCATTACTGTACCAATGACAGTCAAATAATCAACAGAAAAGCATTACATTGCAAAATAATATGTCCAAGTCTGTAGTGTCGCATGCACACACACACACACACATACACACACACACACACACACACACACACACACACACACACACACACACACACACACACACACACACACACACACACACACACACATAGAACGATAGTTCCCTCTCTCCACCGTGTAACTCCACTCCCCCTACTGGTTGAACCAGGCAGTGCAGCGTCAGCAGCCGTCAACTCGCCTCAAATAGCGTCACCAAGCTTGGTACCGGCGGGAGATACCTCGTTTTCCAGTCCCCCATCTGTAGTTGTAACTAGTGTGCCTCAACAATATTCCATGCATCGTAATATTTTTTTCTCATAATCAGGTCTTTTAATGATAATTTTTACATTATTACATCATTATTGTTATTGTTATTATTAAAATATTATGATGGTTGTATCAACCCTAAATCTGAGTTGGGGGGGGGGGGGGGGAGAATGCAATGCAGACAAACAGCTGCATACAGTGCGACCATTTCACTCACATTTGCCCATTCATTTTTGGACACATCACATGTACTGTACGTGTGCTGTCATAGCTCCACCTACAGGCCTAATGGAGAACACCAGGAGAACACCAGGATGTGAATGGAGGGTGAATGTGAGGTATATCGTGTAAATACGTTTTGATTGATCGCAAGACTACACTGTAAAAAAATAAATAATAATAAGTTACCAGAACTTAAAAATATTGAGTTCAGTTACTGTGCATTAAGATTTTCATGTGCAGAGAGCATGTAGAGCATGGAGAGAGCATGGAGAGCATGGAGAGAGCAGGTAGAGCATGTAGAGCATGTAGAGCATGGAGAGAGCAGGTAGAGCATGGAGAGAGCATGTAGATCATGGAGAGAGCATGTAGAGCATGTAGAGCAGGGGTAGGCAACCCTAGGCACGCGTGCCTGCATTGGCACGCAGGGGCATTTTCATAGGCACAGGGGGCAGCATAAAAAATTAAAAAAATTAAAAAATATAATATTTTTTTTTGCTTTGAAATATTATAGTGAAATATTTTGCACTGTTGTCGCATTTATCTTGTTGAAATCCTCCCACAGGTTCTTTACTACCACATATTTAATTGAGACCCTTTATTTGTTTATTATTTCAATTTAGCTGGAAATACATTGCTACATCATTCAGTAACATTTGCAGAGCCTTATAACAAAAACATTATTACGGTCACCATTGTGACCAGTGGGATTAATCAACAAATTGTATTATTTATTTTTCTATTTCATTGAACATTGCACATGTTAAAACCATTTTTTTACTCAAAATGTGAGTATTACCAAGTCAACTTGTGTTCTTAAAACAATGACAATAAACATAGTTTTATTAGGTTGAAATAATGTGGTTGTGTACTTATTTTTCTGTTAACTTATTATGGTTGAAAACTGAAAACCTTAATGCACAGTAACTGAACTCAATTTTTTTAAGTTCTGGTAACTTATTATTATTATTTTTTTTACAGTGTAGTCTTGCGATCAATCAAAACTTATTTACACGATATACCTCACATTCACCCTCCATTCACATCCTGGTGTTCTCCATTAGGCCTGTAGGTGGAGCTATGACAGCACATGTACAGTACACACACCAATGGTGTGTGATGTGTCCAAAAATGAATGGGCAAATGTGAGTGAAATGGTCGCACTGTATGCAGCTGTTTGTCTGCATTGCATCCCCCCCCCCCCAACTCAGATTTAGGGTTGATACAACCATCATAATAATATTGTTAATAATAACAATAACAATAATGATGTAATAATGTAAAAATGATCATTAAAAAGACCTGATTATGAGAAGAAAAAAATTACGATGCATGGAATATTGTTGAGGCACACTAGTTACAACTATATTTCAAACAGGCACTCCATGTCAAAAAGGTTGCTGACCCCTGCTCTACATGCTCTCTCCATGCTCTACCTGCTCTCTACATGCTCTCCATGCTCTACCTGCTCTCTACATGATCTACCAGCTCTCTACATGCTCTACATGCTCTCCATGCTCTCCATGCTCTCTCCATGCTCTGCATGCTCTCTCCATGCTCTACATGCTCTACCTGCTCTCTTCATGCTCTACATCAGGGGTGTCAAACTCATTTTCACAGAGGGCCACATCAGCATTATGGTTGCCCTCAAAGGGCCAAAGACCGTATAAATGTTAATGTAATGTAAAATAAATGTAGCTACTCATTTACATATTGTTAAACATGTTGTTTCTGTATTTATTACTTATTCAAGTTATACATATTGCATATGCATTTGCATAGATGTAAAAATATATGTTAGCTTATGTTATTTTAACAAATAATTTTAGTTTATCAGAACCCCATATTACTCCATTAATCAATGATCAAACCATTCAAGTAAATAACAAAGAAGAAGATCATCAAATACAAGCTATGACATTAAGTTTGTTCAAAACCTTTTTGTCACAGTCAAGAGGGGCAGAACTAACAACTGAGCTGCAAAGAACACGTGGGACAGATGTAGCAGATGTTACAAAAACAAATGGCTGCACACAACCTTGCAGAGGCCATACATCCAACTAATGGAAGATAGTTTAATTAACTTTAATTAACAGATTGCAGAATGGGTACAGTACAGTACAGCTCAATACACACAATTGTTAAGGGGATGCAGACCAGAGAAAGACTTTCGACTTGTTTACATCAGGGTCCACCATTTTCAATTCATAATGAAATTGCTATTATGTGTCTGCACTGTTACCTTCCTCCTCCCTCCCAGAAGCAGTCGCATTTTTATCTCCTCTCCCACCCTCCAGAGAACACCTCAAGGCCTCTCTCTTATCCGCTTGGAGACGTCCGTACCAGCCCTACAGCTCCTTTCCCTAGAGCCTGGATCTGCCCTCGCTGGAGACGCTCGGCCGTTTTTGACCTTTTTCTTCTTTTTATTTTTACAGCAGAATCCTCAACTCGACTCGACTTTTGACCGTAATATGGATCTAATAAGCTGGGCTTTTACAGCGATTGATCGCATATTCTCGACAAGGAGGCAGAATGCGGATGACCCATTATGCCCTCTTGGGAGCTATCAGGTGGGATACACCATAAATTCATACGGGACCTGGCTCACGATATGCTTTTTCCCGTTGGAGATAAACGACGTTGAGGACGTATATCTTCTAATTGTCATGCTGCTCGGCTTGGGCTCCGTCAGCTGTTGGATCTGGTACTGTCTGAATCTAATTCGGAAGAAGTTGATTCCCCTGGCCAGGGATATGGCCGGGATCAAAGACAACCAAATGGAACTGTTTAAAAGGATCGCTGACCTCAATACCCTGTGCGGTGATGAACAACTGAGCTCCAAGACCATGTTGGAACGGTGCGAAATCTACCACGTAGATGAACAATCGTGCTTGAAGACAATTCTTGAGAGACTTGCTTCTAACCACGCAGAGGAACTGTCGCGGTCTCAGGCCATTCAGGACATCACGTCGGAAATTATGGACGTGAAAATAAAGATGCCACCGTACCGTGCTAATAGGGGGTACGATGATGGTGACGATGATTAAACTAAATTGACCCAATTCTGACCATATGCAGCAATCTGCCTCGAGCTGCATGTATTATCTTATCTTATCATGAACACACAACTGTAACTGTACTAAAAAAATAACAAAATAAGGGTTGTCTCAGTTCACAACTATATTGGTCAAGTTTTGGGTGGGACTTGTTTGCGTCCCTACAGCTTCTTATTCAATTGAGCGAGATGCTCGGTTAAGTCACACAGGCTTTTTTCCTTTGTTACTTCATCAATACCTCAGATGTTCAACATATATGTATGTGTAAGAATGTGTAATAACTAAGGCTGTCAAAGTTAAAGCTTTATTAACGCATTAACCCACAATTATTTTAACGCCGCTATTTTTTAACCCAAGATTAATGTTAAAAAGAATTTTAAATGGTAAATGGCTGCTTTTTTATATAGCGCTTTTATCCAAAGCGCTTTACAATTTGTTACTCACATTTTACCCATTCACTCACACATTCACACACCGACGGCAGAGGCAACCATGCAAGGTGCCAACCTGCTCATCAGGAGCAATTAGGGGTTAAGTGTCTTGCTCAAGGACACATCGACACGCTGCCCGGGAGGAGCGGGAATCGAACCGGGAACCTCCGGATTGCCAGACGACTGCTCTACCTCCCGAGCCACTGTCACCCCCAGCTCTTGGGGGGCCACATCAAATGACGCGGGCCATGAGTTTGACACCTATGCTCTACATGTTCTCTCCATGCTCTACCTGCTCTCTACATGCTCTACCTGTTCTGTACATGCTCTACATGCTCCCCATGCTCTCTCCATGCTCTGCATGCTCTCTCCATGTTCTGCATGCTCTCTCCATGCTCTACATGCTCTACCTGCTCTCTCCATGCCAGACCAGGCTGCAGAAACAAATTAGTGGGGGGGCATAAAATGTTCTCGGGGGGGCACAATGGTTTTTCAACACAGGTTCCCTTTTATACGTTTCAGCTGGGACAGCGGCGCTGTGGCTTGCTTGGCGCTGCCCACGGTGCTGAACTAAACAGCAGAGAGGCAATTGAAAAATCTAATTTCTCTCTATCTTAAGAACTTTCACTTATACAAAAACAGACTGAACGGATATATATAACAGACCTGCCGGGGCAGCGGACTGAGAGCAGGGGACACAAACAGGCTGGATAAGATGGTCAAGAAGGCCAGTAGCGTGGTTGGGGTGGAGCTGGACTCTAGCGAGGGTGGCGGAGAGGAGGAACCTTGCTAAGCTCCAGGCCATCAGGGAAAACCCCTCCCACCCACTATACACAGACTTGGCTGACAGGAGGAGCATGTTATAGGCTCACACTACCTAAATGCAGCACTGAACGGCACAGGAAGTCCTTCATTCCGACAGCCATCAGACTATACAATGCATCACTGTGCTTCACTGCATCACTGAGCACAGAGTGACAGTTACCATCTTCCTGGACTCTTACTTTTTAAACAGCACTGTGCAATATTACACCTACTGTAGACTTCAGTATATTTTTACTGTATTTATTTACTGTATCTTTTATTCTATTTTTATTCTATTTCATTTTATTCTATTCTTAGGCCATTTGTTTTGTTATTCATATTTGTGACTTGTTCTGTCTAAATGTTTAATGTTGAGTGATTTGCAGTGTCAAATTTCCCTCAGGATAATACATTTCTATTCTATTCTATTCTATATCTTTGAAAAGTCTCAATTTATTCAACACTTCTGAATTCACTGACAAACTGAACTGAACTGACAAAAATAAGGTGCATAAAAAAGCAAACAAAATTCCTCCACAGGCTACTCACCATCATAAGTAGAGAGGCAAGCAGTGTTTGGGGACATAGTGAAATCTTCTTAAAACACTGTCCCTCCACTCATCCCTGAACTTTTTTGTTAAGTCCTTCTCAAATGCCAACTGAATTAAATTGGCCTTAGTTGCGTCGATGAAGCATACTAAGGCGATGTTCTGTAAAGACGCTCTTGAGGGTAGAAAACGAATTCTCACAGAGTGCCGTGCTAGCTTCAGTAGTGTTGTTGTTGACATCAGTGCCCACTAGGGCTGTCCCCGACTAAGGATTTGGATAGTTGACTTTGATTGAATTTTTTTTTTTACCAGGGTGGGCACAGCTGATTTTTTTTTTTACAGTGTAGTCTTGCGATCAATCAAAACTTATTTACACGATATACCTCACATTCACCCTCCATTCACATCCTGGTGTTCTCCATTAGGCCTGTAGGTGGAGCTATGACAGCACATGTACAGTACACACACCAATGGTGTGTGATGTGTCCAAAAATGAATGGGCAAATGTGAGTGAAATGGTCGCACTGTATGCAGCTGTTTGTCTGCATTGCATCCCCCCCCCCCCCAACTCAGATTTAGGGTTGATACAACCATCATAATAATATTGTTAATAATAACAATAACAATAATGATGTAATAATGTAAAAATTATCATTAAAAAGACCTGATTATGAGAAGAAAAAAATTACGATGCATGGAATATTGTTGAGGCACACTAGTTACAACTATATTTCAAACAGGCACTCCATGTCAAAAAGGTTGCTGACCCCTGCTCTACATGCTCTCTCCATGCTCTACCTGCTCTCTACATGCTCTCCATGCTCTACCTGCTCTCTACATGATCTACCTGCTCTCTTCATGCTCTACATGCTCTCTCCATGCTCTGCATGCTCTCCATGCTCTCCATGCTCTCTACATGCTCTCTCCATGCTCTCTACATGCTCTCTACATGCTCTCTACCTGCTCTCTACATGCTCTCTACATGCTCTACATGGTCTCTACATGCTCTCTGCATGCTCTACATGGTCTCTACATGCTCTACATGCTCTCTACCTGCTCTCTACATGGTCTCTACATGCTCTCTACATGCTCTCTACATGCTCTCTCCATGCTCTACTTGCTCTCTACATGGTCTCTCCATGCTCTCTACATGCTCTCTACATGCTCTCTACATGCTACATGCTCTCTACATGGTCTCCACATGCTCTCTCAGGGCTCTACGCTAACCTTTTTCACTAGGGGCACAGGTGCTCCTAAATGAAAAAAGTTAGGAGCACACAAAGAAATTTAGGAGCACCCAAAAATATTTAGGAGCACAGTGAAAATATTTCAAGTAAAATAGTTTTTTTTTTTTCAAAAATAAATGTATATTTGTACTGTGCGTGCATGTGTGTAAATTAGCTCTTGCTACAACCCTGCATGTTTACATTTTGTATTTTGTACTTGATGTTCATTAACATGTGCTGTCCCTATCAAATAAACTATCAAATCAAACTACTGCTACAAAAGTAACAGTCACTTAACTTTAGCTTTTGCCCCTTTTATGCATACAATGCCTATGTTTTGGCTGTGTTGCTCTTCTAGATAAATAATCCTTTCAGGGTTGCCTATTGAAATACTGTACACCTCCAGTACAGAAACATTGTTTATGAGTTTGCGTGTCAGGTAGACCATTGATTGACAGTCGAGTCTGCCAATTACGTCACACCGCTTGCACTCCGGCCGTCCGGCGCTGCAGCTGGACCCTATTGCCCACCTCTGCTGTTCATAACGCTAGCCAAGTTAGCTGTACACACATACACAGTGGGCCGGCAGTTACTTTGGTGTAGGGGTGTAACAATGCATCGATCCTAAGGGGAAAATTCAACTTCATCGATTTGAAAATGTTAGAAATTAGAATCGATTATCGCAATTTGAATGTGTACACAGTGTTATGTTGTTATCATGTCCGTTACAGTCAACACAACGGCATATGCTACTGCATCAACGTTATGATTAACAAAGCAAGGCATTCGTTTTGTTGCATTAACGTTATATTACTAACTATTGCTATCGCTAAATCTAGGTGTTCTAAAATATATTGCTATTGGTAAGACTAGAAGTTACATGTCTCGGGAAACTCGCATATCGCAATGGTGGCGTTTCAGGAAGTAAACAAGCCAAATGAGAGCTTCCGATTGGTCATTTGCTTTCTTTCTCATGAAACCAGTCACGTCACTCTACTGTGATTGGACCGTTGACTTGAGTGCAATGTGGGACTTGTAGTTTTTTAACGATTCTCGCGGCGGAGGAAAAAAAGACGAGAGAGGCTGTAATCTGTACTCGCACAGCATGCGCGTAATTGATTTTTACGGTTCGCACACACATATTTTTAGGGGCATATGAGAGCAATTTGGTCGCACTGTAGAGCCCTGTCTCAACATGCTCTCTACATGCTCTCTACATGCTACATGCTCTCTACATGGTCTCCACATGCTCTCTACATGGTCTCTCCATGGTCTCTACATGCTCTCTACATGCTCTCTACATGGTCTCTACATGCTCTCCATGCAGGGCCGCGGGAAGTCCGTGGGAAGTGGGGGTGCTGAGATATTGATAGTTTTTGATTAATTTTTTTTTTTTTATATATATAATTTTTTTTTTTTAATAAAATATATATATTATATAATTATACTTGTAGTTGTATTGTCTGCGAGACATCTCCACCACGCAACAAGTCAAAATGCTCGCTATCTGCAAACAGCTCCACTGTCTGTGTGTATACTCTGCTTTGGTCAAATCAGATTCACATTCAGCGTGCGTGGGGCCTGAGAGTGCTGGGGCTGACGTTCTGCAGATGGATACTGAGTCAGAGGCTAGAGCGATAGTTCAACAGGGTCTGAAATGTGAAACGTGTTATGACTTATGAGGGGGTGCTGAGATAAGTGATATAATAATAACGTCATAGGTTTACCACTCTGGTAAACCAACACTCTCGTTCACTAGAGACCACGCTCTCACGCTCAGCTCTGCGGAGCGTGCGAGACAAACATGTAATCGTTTTGATGCACACATCACAGCCCAGCTTACCCCACCTGTTGCGCGGTGCCCTCCCTCTGCAATTCGTTCCCCGCAGCCCCTGCCGCACCCCTAGTTCCCGCGTCCTTGTCTCCATGCTCTCTACATGGTCTCTACATGCTCTCTACATGCTCTCTACATGGTCTCTACATGCTCTCTACATGCTCTCTACATGATCTCTACATGCTCTCTACATGCTCTCTACATGCTCTCTACATGCTCTACATGGTCTCTACATGCTCGCTACATGCTCTCTACATGCTCTCTACATGCTCTCTACATGGTCTCTACATGCTCTCTCCATGCTCTCTACATGCTCTCTACATGCTCTCTACATGCTCTACATGGTCTCTCCATGGTCTCTCCATGCTCTCTACATGGTCTCTCCATGCTCTCTACATGCTCTCTACATGCTCTACATGGTCTCTCCATGGTCTCTACATGCTCTCTACATGCTCTCTACATACTCTACATGGTCTCTCCATGGTCTCTCCATGCTCTCTACATGCTCTCTACATGCTCTCTACATGGTCTCTCCATGCTCTATACATGCTCTCTACATGCTCTACATGGTCTCTCCATGGTCTCTCCATGCTCTCTACATGCTCGCTACATGGTCTCTCCATGCTCTCTACATGCTCTCTACATGCTCTCTACATGCTCTACATGGTCTCTACATGCTCTCTACATGCTCTCTACATGCTCTCTACCTGCTCTCTACATGCTCTCTACATGCTCTCTACATGCTACATGCTCTCTACATGCTCTCTACATGCTATCTACATGCTACATGCTCTCTACATGGTCTCCACATGCTCTCTACATGCTCTCTACAAGCTCTCATACCATTTGTCTGTTTTGTTCCACAGACGACTTTGCAGACGAGGAGGAAGTACATTCTTTTGGATACAAAAGGTTTGGTAAGTAAAAAGGCTGTTTTTCAATTTGACATGCCTCATGTTTTATTTCTTTATTTGATTGGTCTTTTATTAGCTTATGATCTCCCGGTTGAAATGCACACCTTGATTTCACAACACGTTAGACAGAACTCACCCCAGTCCTTAACCAGCTATACGTTATGCTAATTATGACAGCTGTTTCAATTGCAAATCACTGGTAGTCCAGGTTACAAACAACACACAGTGGTAGAATAACCACAATGGTGGAAGAAGGTACCATTCATCTTCCTACACTAAAAGGTGTGTTTGGATCTGTAGACTACTGTAAGGTTATGTAGGTGTGTGAAAACATTAGCATTTCAGAAAAAAAATGCCTTCACACAGTATTCCTACTCCAACACAAAAAGATTTAGAAATGATTTCCATGGGCCAGGAAAGTTCAATGAGCTACTCTCTCCCAAAGTCAGAAACCGAGTTTTCAGAGGATCTACAGAGAAGTGGGGAAATTGTGAGAACACACTGTGTAAGAGTGACTATTCTAATTGGTTTCTATTTCTCAACTGGTATTCTATTCAATTACAATATACAGTTGTGGAATTCTGGACCTAATCATATCATACCTACAGTAACAAAACCTTCTCAGATGGGGGTCTGTAGCCTAATGTGTATCAATGTGGGAGAACCACCGTCTTAGACCAAAGGAATAACATGTATGAATTATTCAATTGGTCATAGTTCCCCTTTATTTACAGACACACCAACTGGAGATGGTTCTTTTTATCAGGAGTCCTTCATCAGTTCTCTGTTTTTGTACGAGAGACACACATTGTGCTGTCTGAGCACACGCACACCCACACACACCCACACACACACACACACACACACACACACATGCACGCACGCACATATACACACACACACACACACAGACACACACACACACACACACACACACACACACACACACACACACACACACACACACACACACATACATACATACATACATACATACATACATACATACATACATACATACATACATACATACATACATACATACATACATACATACATACATACATACATACATACATACATACATACATACATACAAATACTTCACAGGAGACAGAGAGCGTGCTTCGTCATTATACTGTTGGTCCAACAGTAATTTGGTATTTGGGAACTTCACTCTCTGTGCTGTTCTGTTGAGGGGGGTTGCTCCAGTATAATTCATTCACACGGTTTGGCTTGAGTCCACGAACGTGGACGGAGACCAGGCCACGTGAGCGGATCGGCGCGGCCGAGAAATCCGCTCTTCACTCTTTAAAGCTTGGTCCGCTCCGCTAATCGCTCATGTTGACCCCGCCCCCAAGTCGCTCTCCGCTCGCTCCCCGCTCACCTTGAATCGAGCGCTCCCCACTCCCCGCGCCAGATCGCTCAGCAGTTTTTTTTTTTTTTTTTTTGGAGCATGGTGTAAATTAGCTCAAACTACAACAGTCTACACCCCCTGGGCCCCTTAACAATTGTTTGTATTGAGCCGCATTGTAATTGTAGCCATTCTGCAATGTTAAATAACGTTGTTTATCCATTCACTAGTTCTATTAAGCGATGATAGGCTAGCCGAGCCACAATGCTATGGTCGCTGCCATTAACGTTAGCATGTAAGCTAACGTCAACAACAATGGCGTCGATACTTTTTCTAACTGGAGTGAGTGTGGGCGTCTCTACAGTGACAAAGCCTGAACAGGCTAGCCTATCACAGGTTCACCCTTCTCATTGGTTGAAAATGGCCTTCATGTTTGTACATCGCCATCTGTTGCTTTGGCATTGTACTGCATGTATATATTACATCAGTGTTAAACCACTGTGAGCGGCCTGGAGTGGATTGGAGCGGAGGAGAACTCTCGCTCCGGACGTCGCGCCGACTCATTTTAAAACCCACTCCTCGCTCACGTCAAAACGGGCCGCTCCGCGCCCCGTGCCGCTCACGCTCCGATCCGCTCACATGCACTGACGGAGACCAGTGTTTACTCCCAAACTCCAACTGTGTTAAAACATAATCTTCTTCATCAACGTGTCACTCGATAGGAAGCGTCCTGTTTGGGGGGCGGCTACGTGGCGTAGTGGGCAAGGCGCTTGCCACGAAATGCTGGAGACACTGGGCTCGCCTGTTCGAGCCCAGCGCTCCACATTTGCTTTCAGTTTAGCTGGTTGTCCGTACTAATACACATTGGCCGTATTAGGGGGTGGGAAACTGATGGGTGGGGATCGGGCGTTGTGGACAGCGACTCCTACAGGTCGGTTGGTGCGCCTGCGCAGTAGAATCAGGAAGTGTCGGGGGCAGCGTGAGCCTCCCACGCGTTACTCCTCGCCACTGAGAGATCGAGCTGCGCAGGTGAAAAGATGCGACTGCTGTTACCTCAAGTACCGGAGGGGGCTTGTGCTATGTAGTCAAGTCAAGTCAAGAGTTTTAATTGTCACGGCATACAGGTATACAATGAAATGCGGGTGGTCTTGCCCGCAACGATGTGCAATACAGTGGTACAACATATAATAGAATCAAAAATGAAAAAACAACATTGTGCAGTAAACAGGTAACAGGTAACATGGAGTGACATCTCGGTATCTGTACATAGTTATTTACAGAGCATATGGGACATGCTAGTTAGCTTTGGTAGTGCAATACACTGTTCCTGTTATTCTAATTTAAAGTGTCCTTTCCTTTGGCCATAAGTGTGCGTGTGTGCGACATGAGTGTGTGCCCGCTCATGTTAAAGTGTTAAGTGGCTGCTCGTGTGTGAGCGTGCACAGCGTGCGTGTCGTGTGTGTGTTTGTGTGTGCTTGTGTGTGGATAGTTCAATGTTCTGAGCACTCAATGTTCATTGTTCATGGCTCTGATGGCCTGGGGGAAGAAGCTGAGCCTCAGCCGCTCTGTCCTAGTAGCTGGGGTTCGCAGGCGTCTGCCTGACCTCAGCAGCTGAAACAGGCTGTTATTGGGGTGGTGAGGGTCTTTCATTATCCTGCAGGCTCTGGATTTGCACCTCTTGTTGTATGACTTAGTCCACATTGCAGCCGGCTTGTGGGAGGCAAGAAACAGCGTCCGTGACAGGGGAGGGTTGAATTGGATGATACGAAATTGGGATGGGAGAAAATATAGAAAATGTGAGAAAAAGTGGATCAAAAAAAAGGAAGCGTCCTGTTTGTCTTTCTCAGAGTGCGCACGAGTCCACGCTCATGGGGCCAGAGAACTGATGGGGAAGGGGGCCAAGAGTCGGCTCGCTTTTAACTTTTATTCAAATGAACTCTTGACATTGGGAAGAGTAGGAGGAGAGAGGGGGGGGGGGGCTGGGTGAGCTGCTGGACTCAGAGCAGTGTCCTTGTCCCTGGGAGAGATATGGCAGCTAGTTGGAGTGGCCCCACTCTCCAAGGGTCTGCTTCTTGACTCCAGGGGCCTCGTTGTGCAAGAGGATTGCATCATCGCTCTTCAACTCTCTTCAACTGTTAGGGTTGTAATCTCTGTATTCTGTGGCGAAACACATTGTTCTTTTGCTGTTTTGCCTCAATACATCAAATGTTGCATTCTTGTAGGGATGGGGCAATAAGCGGTTTCTTTCTCTCTTTCTATACAGTTAAAGGTGCACTATGTAGTTTTGAGAGAGAAAATGTACATTTGCAGAGCCTGCAGACAAAATTAGATAAACCTGTATTCATCCCAATAGGGAAACTCAGGAGTCAGAGCAGCAACAGAGAGAAGGAGAGGACAGGTACAGGTGGGAATACGGATCCAAGTCATTCTTTTAATTAGAGTCTATCGTATGCCTCTTTTCCATTGCATGGTACCTACTTGACTCTACCCTACTCTACTCTACTCGCTTTAGGTACCTGGTACTTCGTTCCTTTTCCACTGCAGGTACTAAAATAAAGTACTCAGTTTGTCTCCGTGTGGGGAGGCGGGGCTGCTGGTGTACAGCTGATAGCTCCATAGCTCTGTGAGAGCTCCAGCATAGCTATGTCCGTGAGCTAGGCGCAAGCCAGAGTAAAACACAGTTTTCAATCAATAACAACATTAACGAGACTCTCGTTGTGTCTATTCTGCTAACGCTAACGTTACCTCTCATTGTGTCTATTCTACAAGCGTTAACGTTAGCTAGGCTGTTTATGCTAACGTTAACGTTAGCATTAGGCTAACAACAAAGCTGTAACGTTACCAGTCTTGCGTCTATATGCTAACGTTAGCATTAGGTAATAACCGGTTTAAAATGGATGGTGATTACCTCACGTTGTGTCTATTCTACTAGCATTAACGTTACTCGTACAAACAATCAATAGCGAGTTATATTGATCACGCTATGTACGATAGCCATGCTAAAACGCTAACACAACATTAGCACCTAACCTAACAACAAGCATAAGCCTTAACAAGTCAGCGATCTTTTTGCGAGACTAAATGAGGCAGAATACACAGTGACTGTATCCTTTGTTTATTGCACTTGTGCCTGCTGCAAACATAATGAAATCCTATGCGAGACATTAAAGATGGCGGCTTTCTGTTTTCGTTCAGACTCTCCAACGAGTGACGCGTCTCTCTTCTGACCAATCAGTGGTCTGCAGTGTTTCACGTGACTTTTCTGGTACCAGTTCTACTCGCTTGGCACGCGCTTGGAACCTCGACAGAGCAGGGACTAAAAAGGTACCAAAAAAGTACCTGGTACCAGGTACTTTGGTAATGGAAAACCGAAAATGCAGAGTAGAGTAGAGTAGAGTCGAGTAGGTACCATGCAGTGGAAAAGGGGCATAATTGTATAATAAATTCTAAGAAACGGTAACATGGTAACTTTTCAGTATCCCAGGGACCCATTTTCCCCCTGAGGATAGTATATTGTATTTATAGTTTATGTATATTTTGATATACCACATATAATTTCCCCTCAAGTCTTAGTTGAAAATGTATTCCCCAAAACTACATACTGCACCTTTAAATTAAGTTACTCCGTCTCCCTCATCCATTGTGTGTGGTGGCTGGTCTGAAGAGTGTCCATCTTAACAAGTAACTCGTGCTTATATTGAGTCTTAAAATCCTATTTTTAGAAAACAAGTGGAAAACATCTGTCATGGGGTGAAAGACTTTCAGTTGTTCCAACGTGTTTCAAAACAAGCTAAAGTCTCATTTCAACATTTGGAGACTTTTCTTTGGAAACATGTTCAAGTGAAATGATCTCAATAGATTAGGCAAATGTCTTTGTCCACTTGTTTGAAGAAAATAAAGATTTTAAGACTCAGTATGACATTACATTAGACTCAGTATAACATTACATGTATTTGGCAAGTGCTTTGACACGGTCTTCTACAAAGAAAGTATTCTGACTTTGAAATTATAGTGAAATGACTATGATCCTGGCTTGACGTTGCTATGGAATGCCATTATGGGAAGTTCTGGTGAAACGTTAGGTCATCTTTAAGACATTATGAGAAGCGGGGCATAATACCCACATCACAAGAACTCCGATAACATAGAACATAGGGGAGGAGCAAACATAGAAAAGCTTGCATAGCAGCCATCTAAATCATTTCTCTTGGTGATCTGTGTTTTCTCTGTTCTCTCTCAGTTTGAAATTGCCTCAAAGAAAAGGTTTTCTGCCAGTGAAGTTTTGTCACAGCTCTTTGACATTGAAAGTGACATAGAAGTCAAGTCAAGTCAAGTCAAGAGTTTTAATTGTCACGGCATACAGGTATACAATGAAATGCGGCTGGTCTTGCCCGCGACGATGTGCAATACAGTGGTACAACATATAATAGAATCCAATAAAATACAGTGGTACAACATATTAATAGAATCCAATAAAACAGTGCAATAAACAGGTACATGGTGTGCCATCTCGGTATCTGTACATTAGTATTTACAGAGCATATAGGACATGCTAGGTAGCTTTAGTAGTGCAATACACTGTTCCTGATGCTATACTACTTTAAGTGGCCTTTCCTCTGGCCATAAGTGTGCGTGTGTGCGGCATGAGTGTTAAAGTGGCTGCTAGTGTGTGAGCGTGCTCAGCGTGCGTGTCGTGTATGTGCTTGTGTGTGGATAGTTCAGTTTCTGTGTCTCTCAATGTTCATTGTTCAAGGCTCTGATGGCCTGGGGGAAGAAGCTTAGCCTAAGCCTCTCCGTCCTAGTAGCTGGAGTTCGCAGGCGTCTGCCTGACCTCAGCAGCTGGAACAGGCTGTTATTGGGGTGGTGGGGGTCTTTCATTATCCTGCAGGCTCTGGATTTGCACCTCTTGTTGTATAGAGCCTGCAGGGGAGGTAGCGCAATACCCGTGGTACGCTCGGCTGAGCGCACCACTCTCTGTAGGGCCTTCTTGTCCTGTGCCGTGCTGTTCCCATACCAGGCAGTGATTTCCGGTCAAGATGCTCTCTACAGCTCCTGAGTAGAAGGACTGGAGTATCTTCCCCGATACTCTGAACTTCCTTAACTGTCTCAGGTGGTAGAGGCGCTGCTTCGCTTTCTTTACTACTGTGTCTATGTGTGTTGACCATGTCAGGTCCTCTGAGATGTGGACCCCCAGGTACTTGAAGCTGCTCACCCTGTCCACGGTAGCCCCGTTAATCGTCAGTGGTGTGTGTGTCTCCTGCTGTCCTCTCCTATAATCCACGATCAGCTCCTTGGTTTTACCAATGTTCAGGAGCAGGCTGTTGTCCTGGCACCAACGTTCCAGTACCTCAACCTCCTCTCGGTAGGCCTTCTCGTCGTTGTCCGAGATCAGCCCCACCACCACCGTGTCGTCGGCGAACTTCACAATGGAGTTGGAGCTGAACTTGGCCGCACAGTCGTGTGTGTAGAGTGAGTACAGCAGGGGGCTTAGAACACAGCCCTGGGGGGACCCGATGCTCAGGGTGATGGTGTTGGAGGTCTGACCCCCCACCCTGACCGCCTGGGGTCTTTCACTCAGAAAGTCCAGTACCCAGGCGCTCAGGGCGGAGCTCAGGCCCAGCTCGATCAGCTTGTCCACCAGTCTGGTGGGGACTATGGTGTTGAACGCTGAGCTGTAGTCAATGAACAACAGTCTCACATAGCCCCCCTTCTGACGGTCAAGGTGGGAGAGAGTGCTGTGCAGTACCTGGGAGACCGCGTCATCAGTGGACCTGTTTGTCCTGTATGCAAATTGCATAGGGTCCATATCACTGGGGAGAGAGGCACAAATGTGGTCCTTGACCAGCCTCTCGAAACATTTCATGACCACAGAGGTGAGTGCCACCGGTCTGTAATCATTTGGACATGTTGGGGAGGGTTTCTTCGGTACAGGGATGATGGTAGACATCTTGAAGCAGGCAGGGACTACTGACTCCGCCAGGGATTGATTAAATATGGCGGTGAACACCGGGGCAAGCTGGTTTGCACAGGACTTAAGTATGCGTCCTGTTATACCATCTGGGCCTGCAGCCTTCCTGGTGTTCACCTGCATAAATGCTCTTCTCACACTGTGTTCCGACAACGAGAGAGCGCCCCCGCCCCCCCGCGGTTGACCCCCCCTCCACAACAGCCGGTGCGCCAGTGACGTCACTAGCCAGAGGGCTAGCGGCGACACTGTCTACACCGAACCGAGCGTAGAAGGAGTTGAGTTTGTCCGCTAGAGAGGCGTCGTCGCTCCCCATTGAGGGGGCGCTGACTTTGTAGTCAGTTATTGTCTTCAGTCCCCTCCACAAGCCTCTTGTGTCGTTTTGTGCCATTTGTGTCTCCAGTTTCTCAGCATATGTCCTCTTAGCAAGTTTAACAGCCTTGCGCAGAGTGTAGACTGAAGCCTTGTACTCTTCCATATTTCCTGACTCTCTGCCCAGGTTATAAGCCGTGGTGCGTGAGTTTAGGGCTGTTCTTATAGTGCTGTCCACCCAAGGTTTCTGGTTTGGGAAAACCCGCGCCTTCTTTGTGAGGACAATGCCGTCTACCACTGTTGCTATGTAACAAACAACGGTATCAGCGTACTCGCTGACGTCACTGGCGCTTCCTTTAAACATGTCCCAGTCTGTATCCGCGAACGCGTCACGGAGCTCGGTCTCTGATTCGTCAGACCACTTTTTTGTCTCACGTGACACGACGACGTCACGCGATCTTTGTTTGTATGCTGGGATTAAAAAAATGGAGTCGTGATCGCTCGCGCTTGTAGAGCCCATCAGTGGCGGAGCCGCTACAGCCTTGTAGGCAGCTCTGAACGGGGTGTAGCAGTGGTCGAGTGTGTTCCCCCCTCTTGTGGAGCAGGGATGTGCTGAAAAAAGGTCGGCATCACTTTTTTCAGGTTTGCCTGATTGAAGTCACCAGTCACTATCGTCGCGGCTTCCGGGTGCTTGATCTGCTGTTTGTTGATGTGGTCGTGTAATTCCACCAGCGCTTTGCCAGTATTTGCCTGTGGGTGAATATACACGACGGATATAATGACCGCGGTAAACTCACGGGGTAGGTGGTACGGTCGGCACAGGATTTGGAGATGTTCCATATCTGGGGAGCATGAATGCTGGGGAGAATGCGCCTGAGACATGTTGAAGAGGACCCTGATTATGAAGCATCCTCCTCTTATGAGAATGAGATGCAGATGATTCTGTTATCTCTCCACTACAAGCAGACACGTTACTTTCCAAAAATGGAAAGTTATCATGGTCCCACTCCCCATTTGAACAACAGGGTAGGCTTAGTGCTGCTTGTTGTGTATTGACATCCTAAATTTGTCCCGTATCGGATACTGTCACAGCCCCTGTTGTTAGGTACGAGCGTCATTGTAATCCTGTCCTGAGTTTACCACTAAAGAGATGTCACGTGAACTTACCCTCATGTCTCATGTCTCCTCATTATTATGTGTTGTACCCAATAATCGGATAATTGACTACTAATCGGTGTATACAACATTGCTATTGTCATATAAATGGTTCCAGGCCCCACCAGATATGCTGTCAGCCATGTCCAAGACATAAAGTCAGCATTCAAGCTCTTCATAACACCATCAAACACTCATATTGACCTGAACACAATACATGTTACTATCCTTGATAATAGAAAGTTTTTTTAAATGCCAAATATTTAAGCATTACATCACACGCAGGAGTGGTTTGTGACCAATAAACCATGCCTAGGGGTGGTTGTTAGGCCCGAGGCGCAGCCGAGGGTCGTTAGACCCCCCTAGGCATGGTTTATTGGTCACAAATCACGACTGCACGTGGTGTAAAGCTTTTATACAACTGCCAGATTCATCCAACCTTATTTCTATACAATAAACACACATTAATCGAAGATTTATTGAAAAAACCATCCGCCAGAAAAAGTAGTTCCCACAACTCCATGTGGAAGCAGCTTGAAGTGCATCCAACCAAACTAACACATCCAACTGTGTATTATTGGAATGATTGAGAGAAGTTGCCTCATGTGGAAGCAGCTTGAAGTGCATCCAACCAACTAACACATCCAACTGTGTATTATTGGAATGATTGATTGAAAATTTATTAAAACGTTTTCTTTGCCCTATAGGAAAAAAACGTTTTCTTCGCCCTATTTTTTTATTTATTTCTTTTAGCCTAAACTTAACCAGTTGGAAACCAGGGGTACAGTAATAAAATTAGCAATCAACCAATCAATCAATTCAATAGACCATGCTCACTTAAAACAGCGCTGCTTCTCTCTCAGTCTGACTCCCCCGCTGTTGCAGACAGGAGTGTGTGTGTGTGTGTGCGTGTGTGTGTGTGTGTGTGTGTGTCACAGTGTGTGTGTGCGTGTGTGTATGTGTGTGTGTGTGTGTGTGTGTGTGTGTGTGTGTGTGTGTATGTGTGTGTGTGTGTTTGTGGGTACGCCAGCGTCGGACAGTGTGAGAGAGAACGCTGCAAGAAAGTAGGAAGGAAGAAATTTAAATCAATCAATTAATCTATCAATCAATCCGCGATTTTTCTTTTGTTCTAGATTGAGTCAAGACCCATCAATTACATCATCCAACATTGTTTAAAATACTAACACATTCCCCTTGACAGAATCGCTTCATATTTAGTCGTTATGGTGCTTTCAACATAACCATTTGATCTCCGCGATCCTGTTTTCTCCCGGAGTGAGCCGGGGAGGGTTATGTGATTTGGTTGTGGGCGGGTCCTGAGCCCAGGACCGTGGATTGTTGTCAATAAAGACGTGTGAATGGCCAATCAGAATCGAGAAATTTGCATGCCGTTGTATAATGTACTATAATACAATTTAATAATTGTACTACAATATGTTTTGTACTATAATAATATATATTCTTTAACACTATCAGTGCCGGCCTTGTTTTCCTTTTTACCCCCTTGAATGCCATCATTCACTTCAATGTTAGCGTTAAAAACGCATAATCTATGTTTTAAATTATGGCTATGTGTCTAATCTGCCCGTCGCTTATCAATTACTTGTTTTCAGTCAACATTGTCGAAACGGATTGTTTTTTAATCGGTTCATATCCTTTTTATAGCATTTCGAAAAGCTATCGTTCTCGAAAATTTCCGGAAAATTGAAAGATTCCCCCATAAACAGCATTTATTGGAATATTCTCGAATACACTAGACACGTTGTCATTTGTCGGCCTATTTATTAATCGTTTTCAAATAAACGCTAGATTATCGATAGTATATGTGTACTTATGCACGCTATAGAAGCGGGCTGAAAATATATTCTCTCATTTCCTCAACATCACACACACACACACACACACATACACACACGGCACATGCTGATATCTCAGTGAATACAGCTCTGATTATCCTAAAACTGGTAACATAGACTCCTTACCTTAGATCAGATGTTCTCCAAAAAGATTATTCCAATTCCTGATCGCCATTCCAAATATCGATTACGTTTATTGATTGATTATTGGCTGCTGTAAATATATATTCCACGCTGCTTTCCATCTCGCGATCACTTCCATGTTCATCAGACGGCTTGCCAGCACAGTGGAGCCGGCTCCACCTCCACAGATCCAGGAGTATAATCGAATGGCCTGCAGTTACACAGGGATACTCGGTTGATGAAATATGAATTCAGATCGCTAATAAAAAAATCAAACGACAATACACGTCGTCGGCACTCAAAGTGTTAACACATTGGTCGCCATAAACGAGTTACGCCGTTTTTAGCCGCCATGCGTTGAACGCCAACAACGGCGTAAGCCGTTTTTTAAATCAATATTTCATTTTTTCGCCATGGCATTCATAATTCATCCAGCCAACCTCCGGTGCTGCAGCGGGACCCTGAATGAGATTGCAATGCCTCAATACCGCCGCCTGGTGGATGGTCGGGCGAGTTACACTCTCAAAACCAGAAGTTGTCATCGGTGGGTCGAGGAAATTCCTCCGGCAGTAATATCTTGTTACGTGGGTCCAGACAAACACTGGCGTGCATATGGATCGCTTCCATAACGCAATAATCGATATATTTCGGCATTTATTGCGCCATACAAACCGGAAATGGATCTAGGCGATCGGCGTCAAATAATTGGGATCTTTTTCTTCCAGTCTCATCGGCGAACGGTAAGAGGACAGTAACGTTATTTTCAGCCCGATTGTGCGTTTCTTTGTTTGCAAACAGTCTGATCAATATTTACATTTACATTTACATTTAGTCATTTAGCTGACGCTTTTATCCAAAGCGACTTACAAGTTCTGTACGAAAAGACAGCAAGAAGGGTACAACTCTATCAGCTGAGTAACAATGTTCATCAAGTGTTGCGTGTTACAGTGTAGGTTAGTTTATTAGGACAAGTGCATGACAGTAAGGTTAGTCAGGGTTAGATTTTTTTTTTTTTCCTTTTTTTCTTTTTTAATCATTTCAGATAATGGTTGAAGAAGTGAGTCTTTAGTCGACGGCGAAAGATTGGACGGGATTCGGCTGTCCTAACTGGGATGGGTAGTTCATTCCACCATTGTGGGGCAAGGACTGAGAATAGGCGGCTTCTCTTTGATGACCCTCCGGGAGCTTGGATAGGAGTAGGTCTGAGGCGGCCAGAAGATGCAGAGCGTAGGGGTCTTGAGGGTGTGTAGTTAGAGACCATTGACCGGAGGTAGGCGGGAGCGGTTCCCTTTGCCGTTCGGTATGCTAGGTCGAGGGCCTTGAAGCGGATACGTAATAGCCCTGCAAAGAAGGTAAACATCTCCATAGGCTTACAGTGCTGGCAGAGAGTGGTATAAGATGGGCACAATGCCCGGCGCCCAATGTGTTAACAACAGCAGAAATAATCAGATTTTACAGTGATATATATTTTTTCACATAGGTATTTTGGATGTATAATGGGATGGGTGGGGATAATGTTTTATTTAAATGGTTATTAGGTAGTCAACAAAGAAACATAAAGCACCTAAAACATACATTTGGGTAACAGTTTTGATTATGATAATATTTTGGAGGTTTAAACTGCTGGGGTCACAATTACCCAAAGGATAAATGGTGTAAAGTAAATTTGAGGATAGCAGGAGGGTTAAGACATTATGGGATGTTCTAGTGAAACTTTGTGAGCACCTGTTGAAATAATGATTATGTCTTCAGTTCACATTGTCAAAACTAACTGACCTGACATACCCTGACATAATTTGCACATATAGATCCATATTAAACAGAATGGATTGTTACTCATTATTTCTGGACACAGTACAGGTACATACACCCGCACAAGCAGGGCCGCCTGGGAGAAATGCGAGGCCCTGTACGAGATTTTTTTTTCATACAGTCAACATATTCTTAAATAATAGCGCTGCCCGAGGCTGGGCATGATACAGTCAACATATAGCAAGAGAGAGAGCGAGAGAGAGCTCCCGTTCTACAGTCAATATACAGTGTACAGAGAGAGAGAGAGAGAGAGAGAGAGAGAGAGAGAGACACATTGGAAAGAAATTGAAATGCTATTTGGCCCTAAACAGAGAGTACACAGTGGCAGAATACCTGAGCACTGTGAATGAAGATCCTTGACTAGGTACAGACTCAGCAAGCACAGCCTAGCCATCGAGAAAGGCCGCCATAGGCAGACTGTGTGTGTTAGAAAGAGAGAGAGAGAGAGAGCATGTGTGTTTGTGTGTTAGAGAGAGAGAGCATGTCTGTGTGTCGTGTGTGTGTGTGTTAGAGAGAGAGCATGTATGAGAGAGAGATAAGCAAAGATGAGCCCCTAAAGGATATTCAACTTTTAATGGAAGAACAAAACAGAAGGAAAAGATAACTTCACAAAGGCAACATGAATATACATAGATCCAAAAGGACAAAGATCAACACTTAAATCCAAAGAGAAGAGGGTCTATACCAGAGAAAACAAAGTAGCAAGGAGCCAAGGGCCGACATCAGCTAAATAGGCTAACTGCAAATAGAGTAGCCAGGTACTGACACCAGGCCACACACAGCTTTGGCCAACGCTACCCAAGCTACACAAACGACCAAGACAATTCACACACAGCACATGTCGTATCTCCAAATGTTGTGAAGTAACATATGTTTTGCCTGGAAAAAAACATCGTTATTAACAAAACATTCGGGAGGGGAAGGAAGGAAGAGTGGGGTAATGTCCAATGGACATCTTACCTGCACCAAGGAACGCAGGGCGAAAGGCCGCAACACAGGTCTCCACGTTGACGAAAGGCCTCTCGCTGGCGGGACAAAAAGAAGCTATGGCCGGTGCCTTGTCATGGTGCAGGCCCGACTACATCTTCTGTCAAAGATGATGTCGTAGTCAGAGTGCCAGGGCCCCCTGCTATTCTCACGGCTAATGTCAACGGTAGTAGCACAAGCTAACTCTAGGCTAACTGATAGCATCAAACTAACGTTCCCAGCCGAGCGCAGCCGGCAGCTAACGTTGTAGCTAAACAGCTAACTGGCTAACAGTTAGCTCAACCCGGCTATCGCTAACCATTAGCTAACGCAGAAGCAAGCTATGCGGCTACCACTGAAAAACTGTACAACGTGAGAAAAGCAATACAGGCCAACACTTCAGACAGCCGCTGTGTTTTCCTCTTCTCATAAGAAGAGAGAAGGGAAAAAGTTCAAGTTTCTTTAATAGTTGTCATACAGAAGTACAGAATACTTTCATACAAAATGCTTCTTACTGTTACGCTCCAGAGACTGTGCTAGACAAGATAGTATCAAATAACATAGTATAGCATGTAAATTAGAAGTAGAAAATGAGGTCACAGTGTTCAGTATAGACATATGTACAATGTTCGATGCAGAGTAGACGTAACTGAGTTACCATATAATATACAATACTATGCAGTGTACTAATGTACAATACTATATAGTGCAAAGCAGAAATGGGATGAGGTACAATTTAGGTACAATTTACAGTAAGGTGTACGAGTTGTAGTGCAATCCTTCATCAATAAATATAAAGTGTGGGGAGTGGGTGCTACAGTGTTTGTTTAAAGTGAGTGTGTGCTATAAAGTGTGGGGAGTGGGTGCTACAGTGTGTTTGTTTAAAGTGAGTGTGTGCGTGTGGATGTGTGTGCTATGTGCGTTTGATGGTTGTTGTTGTGTAGTGTTCATTGTTCGTTGAGCAGCCTGATGGCCTGGGGATAGAAGGCAATACACGTCCCACTACAGAGTGGTGTTTACCATAGCGGTGCCGGCAACAAGTCCAGGCCACACACCGTTAGCTACTAGTACTACAACAGCTAGTCAGCCCGGTTGGCTCCCGAGAGAGAGAGAGAGAGAGAGAGAGATATCCACGGCGGGAATAGAATAGAGTGCAATAAAAACTCACCAAACGTCCAATGGATGGAGACAACCGCGTGGAGTTGACGAAGTTCATCTGCCGAACGACCATCCTCTTCATCTTGGCATAACAATGCTGCACTCTAGGTTAGCTAACGCTAGTTAGCCTTTAGCTAAGCTAGCTACTAGCCGACATCATCATGGCTATATCCCGACTGAACCACACGTTAGCACTCAATATTATAACGTAGCTAAAGCTAACTAGCTGTCCCTGTCTTTAGCCGGGATGGCTAGCCTGACTGAACTGTCTAACATGCAACAACTTGCATCTTCTGTCCATCTGCCGAACGATGTCCTCTTCATCTTGGCTGGCATAACCTCCAATGCTGCACGCACGAAATAGTCAGACGCTAGTGATGGGTCGGTCATGAGCGAGTCGTTCATAAGAGCCGATTCATTGCCGTGAGCGTGAGTCGAATCGCTCACGTCTGGCAATGAGTCGGTTCACGCCCCCCCCCCCGGCACGCACACAGACACACACAATGAACTCAACAGACGCTACCTTACCTGTAACCCCTCCCCTCATTGAAACCAATTCTGCTGCCTGCAGAGCCTCAGAGCTGCCTGCAGAGCCTCAAAGCCAGGAACAAGTCAGACACATTCTACAAACTTGTCTAATGTGAAATATATAAGCATATAAGCAAAACTAGATTTTAGGTCTGTGATGAAAAAGGGCCTTGCGGGAAGGGGGGCCCCGAATTTTTTTTTTTTTTTTTTTTTTGATGCCCCCCTTCCCGCGAGGCCCTGTGCGACCGCACTGCTCGCACACCCCCTGAGGCGGCCCTGCGCACAAGCTAGAAAACACATGCATTCATTCGTGCATTTTCACAAACATCCATGCACGTTCACATTCATGCACGTTCACATACATTCAAGCATGTTCACTAGGGTTGGGTACTGTGCACATTTGAACCCATACCTGTACCAGTACTGGTACCTGTGAATCGATACCGGTACCCAACAGTACCTTTTTTCGATACTTTAGTCTCTAAAAATGTAATCTACCTACCTCAGTTGTAAAAAATTTGTCCAAACTTCAAAATATTTATTATCATTATTATTTATTTAGTACAATTTGTTAATATATATATAATATTGCAGCGAGCGTTATCTGCATCTAGCTTTGTAAAGTGTAACCACACTTGTGACCGTTTTCAGCTTGCCATTGTCCCGACTACTTTGTTGTTGAATCAAGTCAAATCCTAGGTAAGTGTGTATTGTGCGTGTGAACGTTGACGTGAATGTGCGGCACACTTCATAGGTTTCGTTTTGCGTTTTTTTTTACAAAATGTGGCACCGGTGGATCTCACATGAATCGGTACTCGGTAGTGATTCAGTCGATACCCTTAAAAGTACCGGATTCGGTACCCATCCCTAATGTTCACATACATTCATGCACATTCACATACATTTGTGCACGTTCACATACTGTACATGCATATGGCACTGGATGAATTCATATGGTAATCCCATTTTCCTTCCTGCCAAATTGAAACCAGTTAATGCAGATCATGGCTCGGATGTATTTATTTTTCTATGGGGGGGTTAACATAAGAAATCCATTAGAATAAGGCCAAACTGATCTCTGAGCTGAACCCGCGCAACCCCTTTAACCCTGTAAGGCCCAAATAAAATTGTCATGATCAACTTCAGAGGCCAGTATGTGGGACCTATAAACACATTTACTATCCAATAAGCATTGTGAGGCTGAACAACAGGACCCATTGACATAAATGTGCTAAAAAATATATATAAAATAAACATTTATAGACTTTTTTTTAATAGCTAAAAGCTAAAAGTGAATGATGTTGTAATTTAAATTTAACTTATTGTAATTTAGGCGGCTGGGTGGCGCAGCGGTCTAAGCATTCGTCACCAACGCGTGAGACACCGGCTTGGGCCGGCCGTCATACTGACTCAATTGGCAGAGTCAGCGGGAGGGGAGTCGATGGGTCGTTGTAAACAGCGACTCCTACAGGTCGGTCAGGGCGCCTGCACAGCAAGGACAAGAGATGTCGAGGGTAGTGTGAGCCTCCCACACGTTACACCTCGCCAATGAGAGTCCGCGCTGGCAGGTGAAAAGAAGTGGCTGGCTGACTCCGCATGTATCGGAGGGGACATGCGATAGATTCTTCAACCCTCCCTACGACCCACCAGTGGGGGGCACATGCGAGCAACGATCAAGACAGGGGAGGGGGGAATTGGCACGACACAATTGGGATGGGAGGAAAAACAGAAAAAGAAGGAGAAAAAGTGGATAAAAAAAACAACGTATTATAATTTACAGGGTTAAAGGGGGAACACCACCCAAATGAAGAATTCCAACATGTTAATTCCAAGACGTAGGAAGGTTCAATGAATATGAATGAACATGAGTCAGAAACCAGAGAAGAAGACTCAAACTTGTGACATCATCAGGTATAAAGTCTGGAGCTGCTCCGTTGACAATACATGGGAGGCTGATTGTGTGGACCCACAGGACGCTTGTTTCCCTTTTTTATACACAAATAAAAAAGTAATTCTATGTTCTCAGTTATGAAACATAAAATGTGCCCAGGGCCCCAGATATACGCAGAAGATTCTTTAGATGGCTCTTTAGATCTCCCATTGCTATCTAGTGATATGGATAACTGAGCTCCAGAGTTTTCTCATTAAAGCTCATCTATGTCAGTCTCTCCAGGTATAGGAGACAGGGACAGTTACTGTATGTGTATCAGCACATGCAGTCTAGCCTAACATCTCCCGTTGCTATGGGCAGGGCTGTGTGGCTGACCAAGAGACCTAGGTCCTTGATTAAAACCTCTGTTGTCGCAGTCTACCTTTCTCTTTTTAGAGCCTCGCTTGTTTCTCTGACTGTAATCTCTCGTCTCATCTCTCCCATGTGTGTATCTCACGGGAGATGATTTACAACGCATGCAATTGGTTTCCTGGGCTGCTAAACCAGTACCATAAAGACTAGAATAACTGCATTCAAATAGAAATGCTGTGTCAAAATGTATTCATTCGCAGTAACTCATTGATTTTAGGTCTGGGTCCGGACAGGACGGTGTCTGGGTCTGACCCGCGGCCAGCCAATAAGTGACCTCTGTTGTAGAGGAGTGAGTTGCAGTAGTCAAGACGGGAGGAGATGAAGGTAGAGATCAGTGTTTCAGCAGCAGGATGTGAAAGAGAGACAGCCTGATCTTTGCCATGTTGCAAAGGTGGTAGAAATGTTGAAAATGAAAGTTTTGAGTCTAGAGCTTGTAGATGATGGCTAAGCAACCAGCGGGATATGAGTATATCTACTGGTTTCTTCGTCAAGGACCTTGCACATTCACAGTGTCTGATACCCAGCTTTGGCCAGGCGTTGGTAGGTCTTGTAGGTCTCTGGTAGGTCTAGTTGGTCTGGTAGGTCTCTGGTAGGTCTCTGGTAGGTCTCTGGTAGGTCTGGTAGGTCTCTGGTAGGTCTCTGGTAGGTCTGGTAGGTCTCTGGTAGGTCTCTTGTAGGTCTCTGGTAGGTCTGGTAGGTCTGGTAGGTCTCTTGTAGGTCTGGTAAGTCTCTTGTAGGTCTGGTACATTTACATTTAGTCATTTAGCTGACGCTTTTATCCAAAGCGACTTACAAGTTCTGTATGACAAGTCATCAGGAAAATTTAATTTAATTTAATTTAGGACCTGCTCAGAGGTCATCAATCGGCACACATGCAATGCATGCATGCAATTCGTATCTGCGATTAACCCATCCCGTCGTCCTTCCCCCCCAAGGGCAGCCGGGAGCAGACAGGCGTCAACGTGAGCCGCGCCAGGGGACCAATCCAAGTGCTCCTGTCCGTCTTCGTCAAGGACGCCACAGCGTTAGCGATCTATTGTTGTGCATGTTTTTCCATTGGGTTTATCTTATCGGGGGGGAAACCCTTGCGAGCACGGGGAGAACATGCAAACTCCACACAGAAAGGCCTGGGAGATACCCCACCTGGGTAACTGGCATCATGGAAACCTGGTCCCCAAGCGGGAATCGAACCCTGGACCTTCTTGCTGTGAGGAGACAGTGTTAACCACTACACCACCGTGCCGCTCTAAGGGTACAACTCGAAGGGTACAACTCGAAGGGTACAACTCTATCAGCTGAGTAACAATGTTCATCAAAGTGTTGCGTGTTACAGTGTAGGTTAGTTTATTAGGACAAGTGCATGACAGTAAGGTTAGTTAGGGTTAGAGTTTTAATTTTTAATTTTTTATATTATTATTATTTCAGATAATGGTTGAAGAAGTGCGTCTTAAGTCGATGGCGGAAGATTGGACGGGTTTCGGCTGTCCTAACTGGGGTGGGTAGTTCATTCCACCATTGTGGGGCAAGGACTGAGAATAGGCGGCATCTCTTTGATGACCCTCCCGGGGCTTGGATAGGAGTAGGTCTGAGGCGGCCAGAAGATGCAGAGCGTAGGGGTCTTGAGGGTGTGTAGTTAGAGACCATTGACCGCACGGTATGCTAGGTCGAGGGCCTTGAAGCGGATACGTGCAGCAATGGGGAGCCAGTGCAGGTCCCTAAGAAGTGGGGTGACATGGGCCAACTTCGGTAGGTTTGAGATCAGGCGGGCCGCTGCGTTCTGAATGAGTTGAAGAGGCTTGGTGGCAGTGGCCGGGAGGCCAGCGAGCAGTGCATTGCAGTAGTCGAGGCGGGAGATGACTGTTGATTGGACGAGGAGTTGGGTGGCTTCTTTTGTCAGGAAGGGGCGGATCCTTCTGACGTTGCTCAGGAGGAATCTGCAGGTTCTGGCTGTCACTGCGATGTGAGCAGAGAAGTTCAACTGGTCGTCGAGGACAACACCAAGGTTCTTGGCGGTCGGGGACGCGGTCACAGCTGCATTCTCGACTGTGATGGAAAGGTTGGTCAGGGGGGAGGATTTGGCGGGCAGGTGGACCAATTCTGTTTTGCTTAGGTTCAGTTTGAGGTGGTTGGTCGTCATCCAGGCGGAGATGTCAGACAGACAGGCCGAGATCCGCTCAGAGACGGAGGGAGGGAAGGAGAGGAAGAATTGAGTATCATCGGCATAACAATGATACAAGAAGCCATGATAAGTGATAATGTTACCCTGTGATTTAGTGTAGAGGGAGAAAAGAAGGGGTCCTAGGACGGGGCCCTGGGGGACACCCGTCCGCAGGGGGCGGGTGGCCGACAGGGTCCCTCTCCATGACACTTGGTAGGAGCAGCCATTGAGGTATGATGTCAGCCATGTCAGCGCAGAGCCAGCCACTCCCATTCCTGCGAGGGCCGCGAGGAAGGCCGAAGGCTGCAGATAGATCTAGGAGAATCAGGACAGAGGAGAGGCCTTTCGCTTTTGCTAAGTGAAGGGCTTGTTCACTGAATTTCACTGAAATGTACTTTTAGCAAGACTTCTTTCTGTTGTTTTGAGTTTTTGACTTGTGCACTCTAAAAATAAAATCATATGGTGTCATACAATTGCATTTCCCTTTTTTCTTATCTACTTTTTCTCCCATTTTCTATTTCTCTCCCATCCCAATTTCGTATCGTCCAATACTACCCTCCCCTGTCTCGAACGCTGTTAGGCCATGCCTCCCACAAGCTGGCTGCAATGTGGACTAAGCCTTACATCACGTGTCCCCTCCGGTACTCGAGGAAGCAGCAGTCGCATCTTTTCACCTGCACGCCGCCCCGTCACTTCCTGATTCTGCTGCGCAGGCGCACCAACCGACATGTAGGAGTCGCTGTCCATAACGTCCGATCCCCACCCATCAGCTTCCCACCCCCTAATACTGCCAATTGTATTAGTATGAACGACCAGCCAAGCTGATAGCAATGCGGAGAGCTGGGCTCGAACCCAGCGTCTCCTGCATTGGTGGTGAGCGCCTTGCCCACTGCACCACCTAGCCGCCCCATACAATTGCATTTCCTGAAGTGGTTGAAATACAAATGTCTGGACAAACATGTTATTGTACCTGTAACTGAGGGGTACAATTCCCTGACTGTATTGTTAGATATGATACTTACTACCACTACCTCTTGTACTTTAGACTCTGGCCACCCAGTACTAGGTATAAATAATTATGATAAACACTCCCACCTGATGAAACGGATCCAACACAAATGTACCAAGTCGAAAGTCTGCGTTTAATAATAATACATAGCAAAAGGTATGTACAACGATCACTTAATTACATTTATGATTTGAAATAGTATGCACTTTTATGGCAAATGAGTATTCGTAGGTAGATCAATATCGAATGTCCAATCTCTGATTGCGCAGGAAGCAAATATACAACCTGGAATATTTAGGGAACAATAGCAATGATACTTGAATGATTATATAGCTGGATACACTAGGGGAAGGTTCCGACTGCTTGTAGGACAGCTGGAGGGGGGGGTAGAGTCTGGCTGTATCCCGTCTGGCCGAGGGTATCCTGGGAGAGCCCACAGTCGTGCGACCCGGTGCCCAGCGATCCTCGATCCACAGATGAAAGCAGTTGGACTCTCTGTGGCCGGCGTCCTCCGGTCCACGATGGAGAGACGTGAGGCGACCTCGTCGTGTAGAGCGTCTTCTCACCTGTCGTCCTCTCCGGGGGGGGGTATTTCCAACACACCGCAGTGTTGGCCTTTATCCATAGAATAATCAAAGTACTCAAAGCATAATCCAAGCCGGGGAAGGCTAGCCGTCGTCGGTAGAATAATCCAATATACAGGTCCACTCGCTCTTTGGCCTGGAGCTCCTCGGGTGCAGCTTCACGTGGGGTCAACCACCCTGGATAAGCGTCCAGCTGATGCCCGAAACGATGGGGGTGCTGATTACTATAGAACTCTTACCGCACGAGGCACTACATATGAATAGACTATTATTAGCTTAATAGAATACGTCCAACTCGACGATATAGTGCCAAATATGACTATTCAAATATTAATATACACGATGTCTCAATGCCGATACTGGGCCGAATTGGCCTTACTGCCCACACGTGGTTCGCGGGGAGGCTTTTGCGTCTGTCACTCTGTTGGAGGGTAAGGAACTGGACTAAAAGAAAGCTCTACTTTAATAGCGCAGTATATATACGCACTATGAACAAATAGTACCATTAGTGGTGCGGTAGACATATTCCTACGCGGAACTAGGACTTGTCCATACATGTTGAGCGGTACGATTGAACCTGGTCTGAGGGGTATGGCGACCTGGCACCAAGGTCTCGTCCAATGGTAGAATGGAGACTATTATGGGATGTTCAGTAGACTAGAAGGGATATTCAATGCATATTGTACAAGGAATATACAAGGGATATCAGGGGATATACAAATACAATTAAATATATATAAATAAATATATATATTCGGTTTAATCTGATCCTTCAGAACAGCCGCCCCCTAATTGGTCCCAACCCAATTAGTTAAGCAGAGACAGATTAACCGCACTGTCTACCACTCAAGGGTTCGCTGTAAGGGTCAGTCAACTCACAAAGTCATAGGGTCATGGTCATCATCGATTGTGTCTGGGAGTCGGGGCAGTTCTATGAGCCTCGCCACAGGACGGGTGTAAATGCGCCCCTGGACGAGTACTTCAGCTGCTCGGACCTTGCCATCGGCACCGGTGATCACTTTGCTTACGCGGCCAGCCGGCCACATAGCTCTGGGTAGTGACTGGTCAATAATCATGACGACTGTTCCTTCCGTCAAATTGTCTCTCTCTTTTACCCACTTCTGGCGGGTCTGTAGAGACGGTAGGTAGTGCAGTAGGAAACTGCTCCAAAACTTGTCGGCTAATACTTGGCTGTACCTCCACATTCGTCGGCCGTTCGCTTCTTCAGGCCGGTACATTGTCTGGGGTAACGCGGGATCTAGCCGCCCCATCAGGAGGGTGTTGGGGGTGACTGGGTCGACATCCGCTACATCACTGGAGACGTAACCGAGGGGCTTTGAGTTCAATACTCCCTCAATCTCCGTGAGGACTGTCATTAGGACTTCTTCCGCCACAGTCTGGGCCCCAAGTACTGCGTACAGGGCTGTCTTTATAGAACGTACTTCTCGTTCCCAAGTTCCACCGAAGTGGGGTGCGTTTGGGGGGTTGAATTGGAAGTCAATCTGGGCTGGAGCGAGGTGGGTCTTAAGTTCTGGGCCCATAGCTTGGAAGCTCTCCCTCAGCTCTCTTTCTCCGCATTTGAAGTTTGTCCCGTGATCGGACAATAATGTAGACGGTTTTCCTTTCCGTGATGTGAATCTTCGGAAGGCCATAAGGAATGAGTCTGCGCTCATGGTCGGAAGGAGCTCGATATGTATCGCTCTGGTGGTCATGCATTTGAATACAATACCCCACCGCTTCTCGGTGCCTCTTCCTTTCTTTATGTGCAGCGGGCCAAAACAGTCCATGCCCGTTGAGTGGAATGGCTTGTCGCCGAGTCGGAGGCGACATGGAGGTAGGTCAGCCATCCGTGGTATGCTGGGCTGCGCGCGCCACTTTCGGCAGTCTAGACAGGTTCGCTGGAAGCGTCGCACCGCCTCTCTTCCTTGAAGTATCCAGTAACGACGTCTGATTTCCGCGAAGACTCTCTCTGCTCCTGCGTGGTGTACATCCTCGTCGTATTTCTTTATAATCAGCTCTGTGACCTTGTGTCGGCTGTTCAATACGATCGGGTACTTAATGTCATCCGGTAAATTGGGGGCTCTCCGCAGGCGACCACCCACTCTGATGAGGGTATGTGTGTCACTCTCGGGGGCCAGGTGAATCAATCTGCTGTCTGATGGGACGGGCTTTCCTCCCTGTAGACAGTCTAGTTCATCGGGGAACGAGTCTCTCTGGGCTCGTTGCAGTAGAAGCAGTTCTGCTTCCTCGTAGTCAGCTGCTGACATATCAGCGGGGGACTGAATCTCTGGGTGGTGCCGCAGGAATGTCCGTTGCTGCGCACTCTCTATGGTAATGCAATCGTCTATGTTGGGGTCTGCGGAGACAACAGTGCTCAATCCACAGAACATGGGTTTCTTATTCTCAGCCTCCTCGTCACTTGCTTCCCTCGGGGTGGGCGTGGGCCAATCTCCTTCCGGGAGCTTGAGGAATGCTGGTCCGTCACTGTAGATGTTATGACGGGTTAAGTCATCTAGGGACATTCCCCGGGTGATGACGTCAGCTGGGTTGTGTTTTGTATCAACATAGCGCCAGTTTGCTTCTCCGGTTAACTCTCCGGTTAACTCTTGAATCTCAGTGACTCTGACTCCCACGAAGACTTTGTATTTGCATGAATCCGATTTGATCCAGGCGAGTACTGTCGTGGAATCTGACCACAGGATTGTTCTATGCACCGGAATGGTGAGCTCACGTTGGATGAGCGTGGCTAGATGCGCTCCTGCGAGGGCTGCGCAGAGCTCTAGACGTGGGATAGACTGTTGCTTGCGTGGGGCTATTCTCGAGCGGGCGAGGATGAATGCTGTGTAGATCTCTCCCCCCTCTTCTTGGGCCCGCAAGTAGGCTACTGATCCGTAGGCGACCTCGGAGGCGTCACTGAAGACGTGTAAATCCATTTTACATGTCTCTGGCCTCACCGTGGGTGGGAAGTAGCTTCGGCGTATATTAACGCCTGGGAGTGAGTGGAGTTCCATCTCCCACTCTCTCCAGGTGGATGCAAGGTGTGCGGGAATGGGGTCGTCCCAGCCCTGGTCCTTGTCCCACAATCCTCGTACAATCATCTTTGCCCTGGTGGTGTACGGTAGTATACATCCTAACGGGTCATATTGTCGGGCGAGTGTTCTGTACACACTCCGTCTGGTGGTCGGTATTGCCGTCGACCTTCCCTGCTCCGTGGTCAGGGGTTTGTGTCTATAGTGGAGCGAATCTGTTTTGAAGCGCCACACTAGTCCTAGTGTCATCTCTTGGGCTTCTCCTGGGATTGTGGCCATCCAGGTCTCGCTGCTCGCTGCCTTGTCCTCGGAGGAGAGGCTGCGCAGTACGTGCGGATCGCTGCTGGCCCACTGCCTGAGATCAAAGCCGCCTTTGATCAGAGAGGCGCGGAGTTTAAGTAGGAGAGCCTCGGCTTCTTCCTGGGTCGAAACGCTTTGTAGACAGTTATCTACGTAGAAGCTGTTCTTCACACTGTGTCGGACCTCTTCGTCCGCTGCTGGGTCCTCTGCGACATGTCTCTGTAGTGCAAATGTAGCACAGCATGGGCTGCATGTAGTTCCGAAAGGGAGGACTTCCCATTGGTAGATGGCTGGGTGCTCATCTCCTGGCCTCTCTCTCCATAGGAACCGCAACAGGGGCTTGTCCTCCTCTACTAATCTCACCTGCAGGAACATCCCTTTGATATCCCCGCTGATAGCCACCTTGTCCTGGCGGAAGCGGAGTAGTACGCCTAGTCGGGAGGGGCCGAGTGTAGGACCGGGCAATAGCTCTTTATTCAGATTGTGGGATCCGATCTGGTAGCTGCAGTTAAACACGATGCGGTCTTTGCCGTTGTGATGAACCTTGTGGTGGGGCACGTACCACGATTCAGTCGTCTGGTCGGCCTCTTTAATGTCAATCTTTGTGACGTGTCCCGCTGTGATGAGCTTCTCAATCTCAGCGCGGTATACACTTTCTTGGGCGGGGTCCTTGGCTAAGCGCCGCTCTGTGTTTAGTAGGTACCGCTCTGTGGCGTCTTTCTTTGCGTGAAAGGTAGGCATCCCTTCCCGCCGCAGGAGTGGCGTGGCGTATCTCAACACGCCGCTGACTGGGACTCTCTTTGTTCCCGTCTCGAGGAGGTTAATGGCGTAGATGTCGTCTTTAGAGCGAATGTCTTTCTTTTCGTTCTTAAAGGGCATTTGTTCTAAGGTCCATAGCCTCTCTACATGCTGCAGGAGTGCGGTGTCTCCCTCTGTGACTCGGGAGTGGAGACAGCTAGTGGCTGTGGTTCGGTTGAGAGATTTGGCGAGTGGGCCTTGGAGAGTCCATCCTAGGCGGGTCTCGACTGCTGCAGGACAGCCTCTGGGTCCGGTATGAACCCGGTCTATCGGGACAATGAGGTCTGCATGGTCGGAGCCTATCAACAGTGTCGGGGTAGCACCGTCTATGAGTGGGATCGGTAGCTTGCGTAGATGTACATATTTCTCCATCAGCTTGGCTACGGGGTATGTGTACCGCGAGAGTCCTATTTCTTGGCTGGTGAAAGCGTCTGTAATCCTGTACCGTCGCTCGGGCTGGCCGCTTGCTGCGATAGAGAATGAGACATTCTCGCCCTTTATCGTTTTCAAATCTCTTCTTATTGTCCGAATTGTCATTTGGTTTTCGCTCCCCCGCAGCCCTAGCTGGGCCGCAGCGGACGCGAGCAGAAGGGTCTTCTCTGACCCGTCATCAAGGACGGCGTAAGTGTCCATGACTTTATTCTGGTAGCTCAATGTCACACGGACTACCTTTAAGAGCACTCTGGCTCCGCTGCTGCTGGCGGGGTCGTTGTACATGACGCTTGCTTTGCTGCTTGATGGTGCGGGTGGAGGCCGCCGTCTGTTACTGTCGTGGAGTATGTCCAGATGGGCTCCATCGCACCGACTGCACTTTTTCTTTAAGCGGCATTCGGCTGCCATGTGTGATCGCGCACAGCGAAAACAGCGTCTGTTGGACTTTATCCATTGACTCGCTTCCTCCGCATTCATCTTGGGGAATGAGTCACATTGTGACAGCCAGTGTTCTTTCTCACAGTAGGGGCACACTATCTTCCACTTCTCCTTTCTTGAGGGGGTACTGTGGCTCCTACTGCTTGGCACTGACTCCGATTGGTGCATGACAGTCACCGATCTTCTTCCATCATTTAGTCTCCTGGTTCCTTCTCTGGAGCCAGGGGTGCTCCGTCCGAATGTATCTAGCCGTAAGCTGCTGACTTCTCTCGCCAGGAAGTCGGCTAGATCGAGGAGGTTCGGTTCGGGGCCATTAGGGTCTCGGTGGTCTCTCTGCCGCCTAAAGCGCTCCTGTTGGGCGGGCGGTAGCTTCTCCAAGATCCTCTCTACATTTGAGTTGGCGTATAGTTCATGCCTACCCTTTTCCCTCTGCGCTCCCAGCATCCCTACCAGGGACTGCACTCTGATGGACAGGTCGTCCAGTGCTCGATTGTCTGTTGCTGGGGGTAGGCGGTCGATGTGCCTGATCTCCTGGATCACGTAATCCCATATACGTCCATATCTCTGGTCCAACGCTACCAGCGCTGCGGTGTATGGGGTCGTGGAAGTGGCGTAGGCGAGCGCTATGTTGTGCGCGCGGGGTACCTTTAAATGCTTCAGTAGTATCGCGTATTTATGGCGTTCATCAATGACATCCACCAACATTGTCTCCAGACACATGCGGAGCTCCGTATACTGGGCCCGGTTCTCCTGGGTGAAGTCTGGTACCATAGGTGTGCCAATGTATGACGCGGATTGTTGATACATCGGCGAGCGTTGGGGGAGAGGCCTCCTAGGCGAGTCTCCTCCTGCTCCTTGGCGTGGGCTGGTACCGGCTGTGTACCATGGCCCGCTGGTCCAGGTGCTGTTCCTCGGTGCGGGTCGTGCGTCGTGCTCACCCGTGAATAGCGTCGGGGGTCTGTAGCGCAGCTCCGCGGGGGTATAGCCTGGGCTGTACTGGACCTCCTGGTCCGGTAGAGTACTGTGCTGTCGTCGGGCGTGGTTCTCCTCCTCTTCCTCTTCGTCTTCCGTTAGGTCATCCAGGGCTTGTAGTCTCTGATTTAGCCTCTCCGCAGTGTATGCTGCTCCTTCCCGGTGGCTGGGTCTCGCTTGGACCGGTTGGGGAAGGGGGTCTGCGGGGGGTATAAACCTCGTCTGTTGGTCAAGTTCAGGGTCGCTTACTCGGCTAGGGGATGCCGCCCTGGAGTGATGTCTAGACGAGTTCCTGGAGCCTCTGGTGGAGGGAGGGGGTGTTGTCCTTCTGATCAGCTGTTCTATTAGTTGCGCTTGTGTTCTGTCGCGCTCGGCTTCGCGCTTGGTGAGATCCGATTCTCTCTGGGCACCGGTGGCGGCGCGCTGGGCGTCGGCCCAGTCTCTTGCCATATTCTCTTCCATCTGAATGCGTCTTATTTCCAGGCGTATGTGCTCTTCTTCGCTCCGTTGCTGTATCTGCAATCGATCGCGTTCACCCTGGAGTCTATCGCGTTCAGTAGAGGCTTTCAGGCTGACGAGGAATGCCTGCTGTAGTGTCCTCTCTGCCTCGCTGGGAGAAGACGGTTGTATAGGGGAGCCGTCCCTTGGGGTACTCCGTGCGGAGTCTTGGAGCTCTATTTCCACGGTGCTCTCCTCATCTTCTTCCGTGCCGAGTTCTCTCTCGGTAGTGTTGTCTTCCTCCCGGGACTCGTCGGGGACTACTTCTTCGGTATTGGCGGGGTGTAAAGTCATGTCTGGTTCCCCCTGGTCCCCACCGTGAGCTGGGTCAGTTACGTTAGAACCCATAGGGGCCTCTATGGTCGGGGTAGCCTGGTCGTTAGGGTTAGACATAATTTTACTTTCTAGTTTTACCGCGTTTACTGTTGGTAGAAGACTAGGTTGTTGACTGACAGCGTAAGCCTCTAGGTACTGAGGGAGCTGTCGTTTGCTCCGCGGGTGTTGTTGGTTAGGAGGATCGTTTCGTGGAGTGTTCATCATAGGCCATTTTAATATTAATAACACTATATTAATATTACACTGATTACCCTCCGGCTCGAAGGACCAATTGTAACTGAGGGGTACAATTCCCTGACTGTATTGTTAGATATGATACTTACTACCACTACCTCTTGTACTTTAGACTCTGGCCACCCAGTACTAGGTATAAATAATTATGATAAACACTCCCACCTGATGAAACGGATCCAACACAAATGTACCAAGTCGAAAGTCTGCGTTTAATAATAATACATAGCAAAAGGTATGTACAACGATCACTTAATTACATTTATGATTTGAAATAGTATGCACTTTTATGGCAAATGAGTATTCGTAGGTAGATCAATATCGAATGTCCAATCTCTGATTGCGCAGGAAGCAAATATACAACCTGGAATATTTAGGGAACAATAGCAATGATACTTGAATGATTATATAGCTGGATACACTAGGGGAAGGTTCCGACTGCTTGTAGGACAGCTGGAGGGGGGGGTAGAGTCTGGCTGTATCCCGTCTGGCCGAGGGTATCCTGGGAGAGCCCACAGTCGTGCGACCCGGTGCCCAGCGATCCTCGATCCACAGATGAAAGCAGTTGGACTCTCTGTGGCCGGCGTCCTCCGGTCCACGATGGAGAGACGTGAGGCGACCTCGTCGTGTAGAGCGTCTTCTCACCTGTCGTCCTCTCCGGGGGGGGTATTTCCAACACACCGCAGTGTTGGCCTTTATCCATAGAATAATCAAAGTACTCAAAGCATAATCCAAGCCGGGGAAGGCTAGCCGTCGTCGGTAGAATAATCCAATATACAGGTCCACTCGCTCTTTGGCCTGGAGCTCCTCGGGTGCAGCTTCACGTGGGGTCAACCACCCTGGATAAGCGTCCAGCTGATGCCCGAAACGATGGGGGTGCTGATTACTATAGAACTCTTACCGCACGAGGCACTACATATGAATAGACTATTATTAGCATAAAAGAATACGTCCAACTCGACGATATAGTGCCAAATATGACTATTCAAATATTAATATACACGATGTCTCAATGCCGATACTGGGCCGAATTGGCCTTACTGCCCACACGTGGTTCGCGGGGAGGCTTTTGCGTCTGTCACTCTGTTGGAGGGTAAGGAACTGGACTAAAAGAAAGCTCTACTTTAATAGCGCAGTATATATACGCACTATGAACAAATAGTACCATTAGTGGTGCGGTAGACATATTCCTACGCGGAACTAGGACTTGTCCATACATGTTGAGCGGTACGATTGAACCTGGTCTGAGGGGTATGGCGACCTGGCACCAAGGTCTCGTCCAATGGTAGAATGGAGACTATTATGGGATGTTCAGTAGACTAGAAGGGATATTCAATGCATATTGTACAAGGAATATACAAGGGATATCGGGGGATATACAAATACAATTAAATATATATATATAAATAAATATATATATTCGGTTTAATCTGATCCTTCAGAACAGTACCTATATTAACCCTTTCACTGCCACACGACAGAAGGTTAACCCTTTACTCCGTGGAGCTAATGATGCTAATGATGGAGCATCGCCGTCGGTTGTGTGATAGTAAAGGGCTAACCTTCTGTATTGTCACAGTGAAAGGGTTAACAGGCTGTCGTGTGGCAGTGAAAAGGTTAAACATCTAGAATGATGTGAGGAACTATGTGAGAATGCTGTTCATCGACTACAGCTCAGCATTCAATACCATAGTCCCCTCCAAACTCGTAGCCAAGCTCAGGGACCTGGGCTTGAACTATGACCTCTGCCAGTGGGTCTTGGACTTCCTGACAGGAAGACTCCAGGTGGTGAGAGCAGGCAACTGCACCTCCTCATCCATCACTCTCAACACAGGGGCCCCCCAGGGCTGTGTTCTGAGCGGCCCCCTCCTCTACTCCCTGTACACACATGACTGTGTGGCACAGCGGAACAACAACACAATTATCAAGTTTGCTGACGACACAGACGTGGTGGTGTGGGCCTGATCTCTGCAAACGATGAGAGGGCCTACCTGGAAGAGGTAGAGGACCTGGCACGGTGGTGTCGGGAGAACAGCCTCTCCCTGATCGTCAGCTAAACGAAAGAGATGATTGTGGACTTTAGGAGACCGGGGGCCAGGGACTACAGCCCCCTCAGCATCGATGGGGCACCGGTCGAGAGAGTAAACAGTTTTAAGTACCTCGGAGTCCACATATCCGAGGACTTGACATGGACCACACACATTGACAGTGTAGTGAAGAAGGCACGGCAACGCCTCTATTTCCTTAGGCGCCTAAGGAAGTTCAAAGTGAGTCAGAAGATCCTCAATAACTTCTACTCGGGCACAATAGAGAGCATCCTGACTGGTAACATCACCTCCTGGTTTGGGAATAGCACCGCACAAGACCGTAGCAGACTACAGAGAGTGGCCCGTTCAGCCGAACGCACAATTGGAGGTGGGCTTCCCACTATCCAGGACATTTATAACAAGCATTGCAGGGCCACAGCTAAGAGAATTATCAAAGACTCCAGCCACCCAAACAACTGCCTCTTTGAACTGCTGCGGTCAGGCAAGCGCTACCAGAGTCTCATGGCCAGTACAGAGAGATTCAGATTTTTTTTTGTCAGAATTTATTGAAAGGATAGCCCCTTGAGATGCAGCATCTCATTTTAGAGGGGGTCCTATGCACAAACGTAAAACATTACATACAGTACAAGTACACAATACACACATGTACAGATACAGTTACTGTAGCTTGCTCACCCTCTCCCACCCACACCCCCATTCACCAACTCATTTTAAACAAAGAAGTCAAGTATACAGTACAATGACCTATCTCAAATTCAGAAATAGACGTATGTACAAGCAGTGTTAAAAGCATGCACAGGTAGTTTCAAGATGTGAATACAGTGAAGTCTTGAATCGGCCAAGAGAGGTAACAGATCTGAGAGAAAGAGGAAGGTTGTTCCAGTCAGATGGAGCTTTGTAATGGAATGACCTTCGTCCAGCTACAGAAAATATTCTTCTGGGAACAGTAAAATAGGGATGTTGTGAATGTCTAAGCGGGTATGGTGATGTATATGGTTCCAGAGACTGTTTCAAGTAAGAAGGACAGTTAAAGTGAACACATTTAAAAAGGAATAGGTACCAGTGAAGTTGCCTTCTTGCCTTAGGCTGCAGCCAATCAAGCGAACTATACAGAGAGCAGTGGTGTGTTCTGTATGGACACCTCAGCACAAATCTACATAGGGAGTTATATAATAAATTGAGAGGTTTGAGATTAGTGTCTGTGGTGTTCATATATACAATATCAGCATAATCTACAATGGGAAGTAGTACTTGGGAGATTATTCTTTTCCTCACTTCAAATGAGAAACAATTGATTGAGGGATAAAGTGAGCACAAGCTGCCATATGTTTTTTTAATGGTAAGTTCAATGTGAAGTTTGAATGAGAGTTCTGGATCGATCGTGATACCGAGGTATTTAAATTAATCTACTTTTTCAAGATGGGAGCCGTCTTCAAAATCTGTAGGTCAATGGAACTTGCACCACTACGTGAGTGGCCAAGCAGCATGCTACAAGACTTCCTCTTATTCAGTAATAGTTTGTTGTTTTTAAGCCAATTTTGGACCAGATTGAAGTCTGACTGTAGAAAATGTTGAATTTGATTAATGTTTTTATCAGAGACATAAATAACGGTATCATCAGCATAGAGCTGGACTTGACAGTGGGAACAAATATCTGGCAGATCATTAATAAATATAGAAAAGAGAAGTGGCCCCAATATGGAACCCTGAGGAACACCTTTCTCAACAGTTAGAAACTCTGACTGAGAGCCTTGAAGTACAACACACTGGCGCCTGTTGTGAAGATAGGCACTAAACCATAGTAGGGCATTTCGGTTTAAACCAATAGAGTACAGTTTGTCAAGGAGGAGGTAGTGATCAACCATATCGAACGCTTTGGAAAGATCAATGAATATTGCACCAGTAAGATGGCCTTTGTCAAAGGACAGAAGCACATCACTGGTGAATTTTAATGTAGCTGTGGTTGTAGAGTAATGAGGTCTGAATCCTGATTGGAAGGGGGATAAAATGTTGCCATGGTTAATGTATTTTGATAATTGTTTAAAAATAAGTTTTTCAAAGATTTTCGCAATAGTGCATATAATGGAAATAGGTCTATAATTATTTAAATCTGATGGATCTCCAGCTTTAAAAATGGGGGTAACTCTTGCACATTTCCATATCGATGGGAATGAGGAGGTAGACAAAGATAAGTTGAACAAGTCTGCAAGGGGCTACATTAATATGTGAGCAGCAAGTTTGATAAATTTGGCTTCAAGACTATCAGGACCAGCACCACAACTCTCTTTCAGTTCACATATTGCATAGTAAACATCAGTAGGCAGAATTTTCTTAAAATAAAACGAACCATTATGAGCACTTAAGTTAGGGGAACCAGCTGTAACATAGGAGTCTGTGCATTGGGAACTACAGATAGAGGAGAAGTGTTTATTGAATGCTTGGGATATGAGTAGAGGATCAGAAATAATGTCATTATTGATTTGTATCTGCTTTATAGTTTTTTTGTCCGTTTTATTGAGAAAAGTGTTCAGTTTGTTCCAAAACTGTTTTGGATTATGAAAATCATGTCTAAAACTATTTTTGTAGTAATTGGATTTTGCATTCCTTGTTTGAGTTTTTGATGAATTCCTCAGATATCTATAATGTTCCCAATCCACAGGGTCTTTAGTTGTTCGGTATTTCACCCAGGCGTTGTCCCTTTCTTTAAATAGATGGATAAGATGTGAGCTGATCCACGGTAAATGTCTACCTTTCACTCTAATTGTTTTGATGGGTGCATGAACATCAATTACTTTAGTAACTTCAGAGTGGAAAAAATCCCATGCATCCTCAACAGAGGGAATTAGCTGAAATCTGTTCCAATTTATACCAATTAGGTCTTGAATAAAATGATCCACGTTAATGTTTTTACTTTGTCTCAGCGTTATGTATTTTGGTGGAGAGCTTGGGATTTAAATTTTCCAAACACAAAAAATAACAGAATGGTCACTAAAACAATCAGACATAACACCAGATTTAATGATCCGCCCAGGATTAGTGACGAGTATCCAGTCCAAAAGAGATGAGGACCGGTTGTCCACTCTAGTGGGTTCCTTAATTAGCTGGGTAAGATTTACACTCTTAAATACGTTTCTGTCATTGGTGCAGGAATGGCCAGGCCAATTTTTATTAAAATCTCCCAATATGATCATTTCATTTTGTTTATCAAAATAATTAATGGTTGATAGGATGCATTTAGTAGACTCAGCCGGAGCTGATGGTGGCCTGTAGATGTTGCCAATTGTTAAATGTTTGTTTTCGTGAAACTTAATATTAATAAAAAGGCTTTCAAAATGAACCGGCTCTATGGCAGGAGATAGACGTTCAGAAACTAGATTAGAATCTACGTATGTGGCCAGCCCACCTCCTTTAGAATCCCTGTCCGCTCGATAAAGCATGAAGTTGTCAATTTTCATACTTGCATCAGAAATTAACTCAGAGATAGTGATGACATTAGGTTTGTAGAGAGTAACCCATGATCTAAGGTCATTAATTTTATATCTAATGCTCCTGATATTAATGTGAACAACCTTTAGTCCCCTGACTGTTTCTATTTCAATTGTACCTTTGAAAATGATAGATCAATGGAGTTGTGTAAGGAGGTGCAGGTAGAGAGTGATAGCAGCAAGCAGAACATACAAACAAAAACACAGACAGACAACAAAGACACAGACAAGACGAGAGAGCAGACAAAGAACATAAACAAACGGATATGACAAAAGGAAAAGGTGACAGAAAGACAAAAACAGACAACAAAAATAACAATAACCCAAGGCCACTCCATTCAAACCCATTAGCCCAAGGGTCTGGGTGAGTAGCCCAACGTTAACCGCATTTCCCTAGCCAAAGATGAGGGAATATATATATATATATATATATATATATATATATATATATATATATATATATATATATATATATATATATATATATATATATATATATATATATATATATATATATATATATATATATATATATATATGAGAGAGAGAGAGAGAGAGAGAGAGAGAGAGAGAGAGAGAGAGAGAGAGAGAGAGAGAGAGAGAGAGAGAGAGAGAGAGAAGAAGGAAAAATTAAATAAATGAATTGGAAAAAACAAACAAATGGAATGGATATGAAACTGAGAAGAAAAGCACAAGAGATAAATGAAAAGAAAGGAAGTATGCAAGGTAAGACTTGCATCTGCAGCATTCTGCATGCAGTGTCCTACGTGTATTCAGTCATGGTCCCGGGTAGTCATAGCAACGAGGATGCCTTGGTGATGATGACGTCATCTTCAAGCGTCATTGTTTACAGCAGCTCGGGAAGCACGCTGGATACTTGGAGTCAGTATCTCCTCCTGAGCGTCATGAAAGATGTTTTCGTCGCCTCCACTCAGCCAGTATGTAATACGGGGATTCCTGTACATAGTTCCATCAATATAAAGTTTATCCATGAACATACGAGCATTCCGTTTGTTTTTCCGTTTGTTTTGGATCCTTTCAGCTCTCTATCGTTGGACATAATAGCAGATTTCATCTTTGAATCGATGACTTTGGCCATGATGGGACGGGGCCTCTGCTGGTCGACTTTGGCTTTCCCCAGGCGATGGACTCTGGAAAAGCGCATAGCTTCGGTTTCAACCGACTTCATTTTCAGGTTATCTGACAGGAATAACCTAAAAAGTTCCTCGGATCTCTGGTGAGTTTCATTTTTAGTTTCAGGAAGTCCGTGAATTATTATGTTGTCTCTCATGCTTCTACATTGTAGGTCAAGAATGTTATTAGCCATGTTGAAATTTTCTTTTTGGAGATTACCCGTCAGACGTTGTAGTTTGTTTACGTAGATCCTGAGTGAGGCATTGTCTGCCTTTAGCACCTCGATGAGTGAGTTGTTGTACTCCACAGAAGCTTTTAACTCTTTGACATTGTTTGTCAGCTGTTCGAGTAGATCAAGCTTCTGGAGTTGATGTTGAATAGATGTTAAAGACTCACGGATGTCGCTGGTTGGGTCATCCGCATCACTCGAGCCCAGCTCACTTCGGGTGCGTTTGGTATCGGGTTTGGTGCCCGCCATAGCGTTTTCTTTATAAAACGCGTCAATATAGGCTTCCAGTCCCTCCACCGTCTCGTTAACAGGTGAATCCAGGTTGGAAAAAGTTAAGTTTATCTCTGATCAAAGCATATATAATGGCATTTAAAGGGAAGTTTGGCACGGAGTGCAGCTCAGCACTTCAATCAGCAGCCATCTTGTCTGTTCAAGTGCAGAAGGAGCTTCTATCCCCAGGCCATCAGGATGCATGACAACCCATCATCTACACTGACTGCACACACATCCACATGTACACACTCACTTTAAACAAACACTCACCTTACCACTCACTTTAGACACTTTAACACACTTTATATGTATCTATTATTAAAGAGATTTGCACTACATTCATACCTCATGTGCACCCTACCCTAAGTTGTGTACCTCATCTCATTTCTGCATTGTACCTCACTGTACTCATTTTACTCTGTATTGTATATTGTATATATTATGTATATTGACTGAACATTCCTTTATTTACTTTACTTACTTCCTAATTACTTTTTTTACTTACTTACTTTTTACTGTATGTAGCACACACTCAGGGGCTCATACAGAAACAAGCATTTCATCATAAAGTATTCTGTATTTTGTTGTGACAAATAATAAACAAACTTGAAACTTGAATAAAACATGTGGATGTTTAATATAGGTATGGAAACATGACTGTCCATAAGTCCTTCTTTCAACCATCTCCATCAGAGCAAATCGATAATGTCATATAATTCTATATTCATCACTTTCGGGGGCTTTCACCCTAGACATCTTAGCAGATTTGAGGGAAATGTTGAAATTTGTAGAATTTCAGTGGAATATTCCTACACAGACACAGATTGAGACATTTAATATGTTTGATATGTTCAGATGTTGCTATGGGTGGTTGTTAGGTTAGAGTTAGGCTGTGCTGTTTCTGCACTTCTTCCTTATTGCTCTTTGTTACATTTCCACGTCAGGTTTTCATTAGCCTGTATTGTCGCAAAGTATAAAGAACGCCTTCTTCAATGCTGACCACACTACTGTCAGTCACCCAGACACCACAGCTACAATGTTCTTTCAAGATGTGTTTATCATATATATGTATGTGTGTGTGTGTGTGTGTGTGTGTGTGTGTGTGTGTGTGTGTGTGTGTGTGTGTGTGTGTGTGTGTGTGTGTGTGTGTGTGTGTGTGTGTGTGTGTGTGTGTGTGTGTGTGTGTGTGTGTGTGTGTGTGTGTGTGTGTGTGTGTGTGTGTCTTACTAACTTTTAACAGCATCAAGGAGACCATTAAACTTGAACCGTGGGTGTAATCAACCATTTAGGTTTTCTTTCTTTCTGTTGATTTTCTTTTCTTTCTTTTCTTTCTTTTCTTTCTTTTCTTTCTTTTCTTTCTTTCTTTTCTTTCTTTTCTTTCTTTTCTTTCTTTTCTTTCTTTCTTTCTTTCTTTTTTCTAATGAACATTCCATCTAGAATTTCCCTCTGATATAGTACTGTTGTTGTTGTTGTTGTTGTTGTTGTTGTTGTTGTTGTTGTTGTTGTTGTTGTTGTTGTTGTTGTTGTTATGATGGACACCTCTGACCTGGGCCCTATTCCCCGTACCTGGTTCAACTAAGTCGATCAAAAGTCCCATTATCCAGATTCAATTAACCCGATGTTTGAATCCGGGCTTTCCCTGTTCCTCAAACGCGGATTCAGTCTCGTTAATTCGAACCAGACTTGATACTCAGGATAATTGCGCGCGGCCGCCTCACCTGAAAAGACAGCAGGTGTCGATCGCAGAAATCCTGATTTTCTAACGGCATTGATTGATTGATTGATTTAAAACTTTATTAACAGATTGCAGAATGGGTACAATACAGTACGGCTCAATAGCCTCGCCGACAAGTTAAATGCATATCTATAGGCACATTAAAGTCCCTCATTACCCCCAATCAATCAGATTATATTTCTTTAAATGTGCCTGCTGGCAGTAGGTTTAATGGAATAATAATCGAATGAGATCTTGCTAGCGAAAATAACTCTTTCAGAATAAGTATACAAAAACAAGCCCAAAGAGTATATCTAATTGATACGAATGAATAGATACTTATGAGGATATCTGTACTGTATGCGCTTAGGTATCATGTAATATAATAAATACATCGTTCCTAAAGTTTTCAGGCCGCGACCCCCCGAAATAACGGTGTCAGAGAGCCGCGACCCCCACTATTATATAGAGGTGGTTGAAACATGCAAACGTTCACACGCACACATATGCATTGGAGGCTTTTAACACGTACAATAACTACACAAAATAAGTTAAATAACACAATAATCAAACAACCATAAAATGAATACATATAGCGTGTTTTATTTAGAAGGCTATAATGTTCAACTCACCTAATGAGATGGATGGGCATCTGGGTTTAATTTTGGAGACAGCGACTCGGAGATCATCCTCCACATTCATTCAGACGTGATCTGTACTTATTTTTGTATATAAGTCAGTGCAGATAATGTTTTTTTTTAATAGGTAGGTATAGCTGTGCGTATACTATTCCCCCTCAATTGATATCTAGTTGGCATCGGAGGTGGGCAGCGAGCTGGGACGCATTCTCCATCAGAAACAAGCGCGCCTCATCCCGCAGCTCAAACAGGTGTCGTGCAGTATGTAGGAAATCCATAGGCTGAATATGATTTATTATCAGCATTTTAGGTCTATTATTTTACATTTCAAAAGCATTTCTTTTACCAGTTTAATGTATTTTAATTGTTTTTAATTATAGGCCTATTTCACACATTCTATGAAATCAATACATTCTGGAAATCATCTGGCGAAAACATTATTCAGAATGGTATAATGGGATCAAAGAGCACCTACGGGAGGCTGCAATTCGAAACTGGCCCCCGTAAATGTCCAAACACCCCCTCCCACCCACCCACCCCCTCCCAATGTACAGTTTCCTCCCCCTCGTATATATATTTTCTGTTAGGATCTCTGTTTAACAGTACTGTATATCTGTATGTCATGTATGTCATAAATGTCATTATGAATTGAAAATGGGGGACCCTGATGTAAACAAGACGAAAGTATTTCTCTGGGTCTGCACCCCCTTAACAATTGTGTGTATTGAGCCGTACTGTATTGTACCCCATTCTGCAATCTGTTAATAAAGTTTCCAATCAATCAATCAATCTCTGAGGAAGGGAGCTGCCATTTTGTTCCGAAGGAGTGGCCAGCTTATATCCAGCTAACTCAACTAAACCTGCTCTGGAGCAGGTTAAAATGTTTCGATCTGTTGCCATAGTGATTTAGACAATCACGCGTCGGGGAACCGAAAGATCTGGCTTAAGTCAAGTTATCCTGAAAATGATCCGGCTAACTCAGTTAGCCAGGTACAAGGAACAGGGCCCTGCTCTGTTGAAATGAGGTCATAGTGAATGAGGTCATTCCCAACTGTCTACTTCTGCCCTTATAGCCCCAGACACACTCCTGGCTATGGTCCAGGTCAGACACCTGTGTACTTCCTGCTGTGAGACTGAGAGAAGGGTCACCCAGGGGTATGGCTACTAACATGAGCCTGCTGTTGCAAAACACTCTTCCAGACCTTCGTGTGTGTGTGTGTGTGTGTGTGTGTGTGTGTGTGTGTGTGTGTGTGTGTGTGTGTGTGTGTATGTGTGTGTGTGTGTTTGTGTGTGTGTGTGTGTGTGTGTGTGTGTGTGTGTGTGTGTGTGTGTGTGTGTGTGTGTGTGTGTGTGTGTGTGTGTGTGTGTGTGTGTGTGTGTGTGTGTGTGTGTGTGTGTGCGTGCGTGCGTGCGTGCGTGCGTGCGTGCGTGTGTGTGTGTGTGTGTGCGTGCGTGTGTGTGTGTGTGCGTGCGCATGTGCATGTGATGTGTGTGTGTTGGCATGTAAGAAAGAGAGACAGAGGGTATTATGGGATATAGACAGACAAAAAGGATGCTTTGTTTTCTCAGGATTATACAATGCATTGTCATGTCTGAAAACGGCTTAGTAAGGTATTTTTATGTTTTTGATGGTTGAATAGGCACATTTACACTAGGTACCCCTTCAGTAATCCAGTAATCTGGTCACTGGTCTCTAACTACACACCCTCAAGACCCCTACACTCTGCATCTTCTGGCCGTCTCAGACCCACTCCTATTCGAGCTCCGGGAGGGTCATCAAAGAGAAGCCGTCTATTCACAGTCCTTGCCCCACAATGGTGGAACGAACTGCCCACCACAGTTAGGACAGCTGAAACCCGTCCAATCTTTCGCCGTCGACTAAAGATGCACTTCTTCAACCATTATCTGAAATGAAAAATAATAATAATAATCTAACCCTAACTAACCTTACTGTCATGCACTTGTCCTAATATACTAACCTACACTGTAGCACTCAACACTTTTATGAACATTGTTACTCAGCTGATAGAGTTGTGCCCTTCCTGATGACTTGTCGTACAGAACATGTAAGTCGCTTTTGATAAAAGCGTCAGCTAAATGACTAAATGCAAATCCTCCAAATCTCCGGTTCTTCATGGTTAATTTCAAGAAGTGGATTTAAACTACTATTGTAAATTAACAATAAAACTGACTACAACCAAATGCATCATGGAAGCGGCCAATTTAACCTCCATGAGGACAATGTGCCTTTCAAGTGTAGGTAAATTAACATTGTACTGAGGGTAGTAGTGTTAGTAGCTTATGTCTGATTGTGTTGGTACTGAGGGTAGTAGGGTTAGTAGCTTCTGTCTGATTATGTTGGTTCTGAGCAGGCCCGTTTCTATGCATAGGCGAGCTAGGCGATCGCCTAGGGTGCCAATGGCTGGAGAGGGCACCAAAAAAATAAAGAAATGTATTTGACTTTTTTTACCTTTTTTTTATTTTCTTTTTATTATTATTATTATTATTATTATTATTATTATTATTATTATTATTATTATTATTATTATTATTATTATTATTATTATTATTATTATTATTATTATTATTATTATTATTATTATTATTATTATATTTTTTTCTTTCACATCTCTTATTTTGGAGATCGAGGTCATACGGTGACACTGAAATGAAAAAGTATTTCATCAACTAAAATATCTATCATTTCCAGAATAGTAAACACATACAGGCGTAGAGGCGGCGGTGTGTTTTAGGCTGTGTGATGTACAGGCAGCTCTGTGTAGGAGTGTGTTTCAGGCTGTGTGATGTACAGGCGTAGAGGCGGCTCTGTGTAGGAGTGTGTTGGCGGCTCTGTGTAGGAGTGTGTTTCAGGCTGTGTGACGTACAGGCAGCTCTGTGTAGGTGTGTTTCAGGCTGTGTGACGTACAGGCGTAGAGGCAGCTCTGTGTAGGAGTGTGTTTCAGGCTGTGTGACGTACAGGCGTAGAGGCAGCTCTGTGTAGGAGTGTGTTTCAGGCTGTGTGACGTACAGGCAGCTCTGTGTAGGTGTGTTTCAGGCTGTGTGACGTACAGGCGTAGAGGCAGCTCTGTGTAGGAGTGTGTTTCAGGCTGTGTGACGTACAGGTGTAGAGGCAGCTCTGTGTAGGAGTGTGTTTCAGGCTGTGTGACGTACAGGCAGCTCTGTGTAGCAGTGTGTTTCAGGCTGTGTGACGTACAGGCAGCTCTGTGTAGCAGTGTGTTTCAGGCTGTGTGACGTACAGGCGTAGAGGCTAGTATCAGATATCAGGCTGGTACAAGGCTAGTATCAGATATCAGGCTGGTATCAGATATGAAGCGTCTAGATCAGCTACAGAAGCACCGGATTTGCTTCTGCTCAAGCCACTGCCAGAGACCTCTGTGAGGAGATGAATGTGGAGGCTGTGCTGAAGCAGAAGAGGCTGAGAAAAACAAAACAGCAATTCTCCTACGAGTCTCCTGATGAGCCCTTCAGTGATGCACTGAAACAAATGGACGTTTCTTTCTTCAACCAGGTTGTGGATGTCTCCATTGAATCACTTGCATTGGAAATGCAAAATGTCCCAGATTTTCCCAAGGCCAACATGACCCTGGAACTAGGGCTGGGCGATATGGCCTAAATATGATATCACGATATTTTCTGACCTTTCGGCGATACACGATACACATCACGATGTTTTTCTTTTTTACCCCAAACAATTCATTATGAGGCTTACCAAGACAGTATTTGATTTTGCAAGCTAACATTAAAGACAAAATAAAATACCCATGCATTTAGCATTTTTATATTATATATTAGATTTAGATTATTAGATTATATATTGCATATATTTAGCAATGAGATATTATATGATTTAGATATGAAATATGATGAATTGAAAATGGGGGACCCTGATGTAAACAAGACTAAAGTCTTTCTCTGGTCTGCATCCCCTTAACAATTGTATGTATTGAGCTGTACTGTACCCATTCTGCAATATGTTAATAAAGTTTTAAATCAATCAATCAATCAATCAATAAATAGCATTTTAATGAAACTACTGTATATATGTATGTCTCTAAATGTTTTGATGAATTGAAAATGGAGGACCCTTATGTAAAAAAGTCGAAAGTCTTTTTCTGGTCTTCATCCTCCTGTACTGTATTGTACCCATTCTGCAACCCTTTAACAAAGTCTTCACTCATTCATTCTGACGGAAACATATAATTTTGATTGACAGTCGAGTCTGCCAATTACGTCACAGCGCTTGCACCCGCCCTGCTGTTCTTAGCACCAATCGGCAAGCTCCTAGTTTTTTACTTCCTGAATGTCCTGTGGCTGAACAACGTCAACAAAGCTACTAACGTTAGCTCCCCGCGGCCGTCGAGTAGGAGACCAGTGCTCAACAGGATGACTAAATGAGGCATAATGATTTTACTACAACGAATGTTATAATAAAAGCCTTTCCATACATCTGTCTGATTGAAAACTTTATTAACAGACCGCGGAATGGGCATATCTCAGCACGGGCTGAGATATGAACGAGTAACGTGTGGACAGATTGACGCGACACAATCCTCTTGGGCAAAACATCACGATATCCACGATACGTTGAAAAAGTGTATCGTTAATGAACTGTACCCGATATTTATATAATATCGTCATATCGCCCAGCCCTACCTGGAACTTTTATCCTTTCTACAGGAGAAGAAACTGAAAGAAATGTACCCAAATATGTGGGTGGCCCTCAGAATTGTTGCCACTTCTCCAGTGACTATAGCTTCTGCAGAGAGGAGCTTCTCAAAATTGAAGCTCATTAAAACATACTTGAGGTCTACAATGTCACAGGACCGTCTCAATGGCCTGGCTATGATGAGTATTGAAGTGGCTAATCCTTCATAAATTTCCATTTAGCCACTGGAGTTAGTTGCAGATTTGGCCGACACGCATTCATCATAAAGCACTCAGAGAGGATGTAAGTAGATTGACATTTATTAAACATAAACTCCGGTTGACTTTGCTATACTAAATAAAATAATATCGAACAGGATCTTGACAAAGTAAATGATATAATTGGTCTGGCTTGATGCGGTCGAAAAACTATTGCACAGCAAACGCCGCTGTCTAACTCAGCTGTCAGACAGTTCATTCACTGATTTGAAGACTCCCAAAGGGGGGGGGGGGGCATCTATGAGTGAATCTATGCCACGCCCCCACAGTCATCAACAGATAAGTGTCCAGGTAATATCTATTTCAAGATTAATTTAAATCATACAGGTAAATACAATTTCATATAAATTATTAATATAATCCATAAATCAAAATATATATTTTTGTTACATGTTTCCCATCAAACTCAAATTAGGTCAATATGGCTCCAACATACCGGCCCCTAATTGGAGACGCTATAGCAAAAACAATTATAGTTATCAATAACATTAAATGGAGCCAGAGTGCACACGTAAAAATATAAACATGAAATATCAGAAAGCAATTCATTACATTAGTAATAGGCACATTTACACTAGGTACCCCTTCAGTAATCCAGTAATCTGGTCACTGGTCTCTAACTACACACCCTCAAGACCCCTACACTCTGCATCTTCTGGCCGTCTCAGACCCACTCCTATTCGAGCTCCGGGAGGGTCATCAAAGAGAAGCCGTCTATTCTCAGTCCTTGCCCCACAATGGTGGAACGAACTGCCCACCACAGTTAGGACAGCTGAAACCCGTCCAATCTTTCGCCGTCGACTAAAGACGCACTTCTTCAACCATTATCTGAAATGAAAAATAATAATAATAATCTAACCCTAACTAACCTTACTGTCATGCACTTGTCCTAATATACTAACCTACACTGTAGCACTCAACACTTTTATGAACATTGTTACTCAGCTGATAGAGTTGTGCCCTTCCTGATGACTTGTTGTACAGAACATGTAAGTCGCTTTTGATAAAAGCGTCAGCTAAATGACTAAATGTAAATCCTCCAAATCTCCGGTTCTTCATGGTTAATTTCAAGAAGTGGATTTAAACTACTATGTGACGTACAGGCAGCTCTGTGTAGCAGTGTGTTTCAGGCTGTGTGACGTACAGGCGTAGAGGCTAGTATCAGATATCAGGCTGGTACAAGGCTAGTATCAGATATTAGGCTGGTATCAGATATGAAGCGTCTAGATCAGCTACAGAAGCACCGGATTTGCTTCTGCTCAAGCCACTGCCAGAGACCTCTGTGAGGAGATGAATGTGGAGGCTGTGCTGAAGCAGAAGAGGCTGAGAAAAACAAAACAGCAATTCTCCTACAAGTCTCCTGATGAGCCCTTCAGTGATGCACTGAAACAAATGGACGTTTCTTTCTTCAACCAGGTTGTGGATGTCTCCATTGAATCACTTGCATTGGAAATGCAAAATGTCCCAGATTTTCCGAAGGCCAACATGACCCTGGAACTTTTATCCTTTCTACAGGAGAAGAAACTGAAAGAAATGTACCCAATGTACCCAACATTAAATGGAGCCAGAGTGCACACGTAAAAATATAAACATGAAATATCAGAAAGCAATTCATTACATTAGTAATGTTCAATACAGTCATTATCATTTATAATTTCATAATGTCCAAAATGTATCCCCCCAGTCCCAAAATCCATCTTCATCATGCCCCAACATAACCACCACCCCACACCCACAAAGTCCCAGTGGCATAAGTGTTCTTGATGGTATGACAACCACGATACGCCATCCTTTGGATAGGGCAAAGTCCCAAGGGAGTAGATGTGGTGTAAGATAGAACAGTTCATCTGTGTAAAGAAGTGCAGTGGCATGGGCGAAGTGGGCAGGGGGCAGGGGAAATTTAACATTTTCAGCTCAATCATCGGCTTCCAGCAGCAAGCAGAGCTTATCGATGGGCCTTTGGAGTGTGTTTGTCTTGGTTCGAACTAACACACTCCGAACATGTCTTTTAGAGTCCGGCAAGGTCTTGACCACACGGGCTATGGGCCATGAATTCCTTGGTGCAGTTTCGTCTACTATGACGACTACATCATTGACATTGAAGTTCTTTCTTGTCTTGAACCACTTTTGTCTTTGTTGCATGAGTGATAAATATTCTTTGGTCCACCTTCTCCAGAATAGGTCTGCAAGGTATTGCACCTGTTTCCATCTCCTTCTGGCATAGAGTTCATCTTTACGAAAGAGCCCAGGTGGCAAGAGGGGTTTGGTTTTTAACTGTAGCAGGTGGTTTGGCGTTAAGGGCTCTAGATCATTTGGATCCGTTGATACAGTCGTGATGGGTCTGTCGTTGAGGATGGATTCGACCTCACATAGAGCCGTCTGTAGCACATCGTCATCCATCGTTTGCTGCTTTAGGACTGAGAAGAGTACCTTTTTCACCAGCCTGATCAGTCTTTCCCACACTCCTCCAAAGTGGGCTCCGGAAGGCGGATTGAATAACAGGAGTCAGGAGTGCATCCTGAATTCTTTGGTGATTTAGCTGAATCAAAGCAGCTTCCAGTTCTTTCTGAGCACTCACAAAGTTGGTACCACGATCTGTTCGAATGGTCAGTACCGATCCTCTCCGACATAAAAATCGCCGTATGGCGTTGATGCAGGAGTCTGTGTCCAAAGTGCTTGCCACTTCCAGGTGAACTGCTCGACTCACGAGGCAAGTATTATATTAGTATATTACTCCCCATCGTTTCACATGTGCTCGACCTCTCTTAACTTCTATGGGTCCGAAATAATCGATGCCCACGTGAGTGAAGGGTGGGAGATCCGGAGCAACACGATCCTCTGGCAAGTCAGCCATCTTTTGCTCTCCAACTCTTGCTTGTATGCGTCTGCAAAATACACATGATTTTATGATCTTTCTTGCTGAAGAGTTTGCAGATGGTAGCCAGAATTTCTGACCGAGCCTGGAGAGCATGTGGTTTCGTCCAGAGTGCCCAACCTGCTGGTGGATATCCTGCAAGATCAATTTGGATACATGAGAGTCTCTGGGCAGTATGATTGGGTTTTTCAAACTCACTGGCATAGCTGTTTTACTTAGCTGCCCTCCAATCCTTAGGATGCCTTCATCCATGATCGGATCCAATTTGCGTAAGGAGCTGTCCGCTTTGACTAGTTTGTCCTTTTTCAGAAGAGTGAGTTCTGAATCAAAGTAGCGCTCTTGTTCATAGCGGATGATTGACTTCTCTGCTTCATACAAGTCCTCCACAGATAAGCCTTGTTGCTCATCTTTAAGCTTGAAGGAGCGGGTCACACGAACCCTGGCTTTCTGACTTCGAAGCAGTAAGAGTTTTTTAAGTTTCAGCCACCAGCCCACAGCTCTTTGAAGTTTCTTCCATGAAGAGTAGTATTCAATTAGCTTGCTAGTAGCGCTGTTGTCCATGTTCAAGCAATTTACAGTGATGTCCTATTTACCTCTGGGTCACTTGGGGGGATGTGGCCAAGATCCTCAGGAAATTCAGGCCATTCCGCTTTCTCCTTTGACAGAAAGTCGGGGCCATACAACCATCTGGTAGAATTCAGAAATAATTCTATGTGCAATCCACGTGAGGCGTCGTCTGCCGGATTGTCCTTGGAACTTACATGTCTCCATTGATTTTTGTGAGACAGGTTGTGGATCACTGCAATCCTATTTGCAACGTATGTGTGGAATCGTTTTGTTTGGTTAAAAATGTATTTCAGTACCGATGTACTGTCTGTCCAGAATGTAGAATTCTCCAGTTCCATATGTAGCTCCCTTTGTAACATTCTGTCTGCTTTCACAACAAGCGTTGCAGCTACAAGCTCAAGCCTTGGAATGGTGATTTGTTTTAGTGGAGTTACTCTGGCTTTGCCAAATACAAAGGTAACATGGACATCTCCCATGTTATTTGTGAGTCTGAGGTAGCTTGCTGCCCCAATTCCTGACTCACTCGCGTCACAGAAGTGATGCAGCTCAGCAGTCCTTACAAGTCCAACATTTTCAGGCTTTAAGCATCTGTCCACCTCGAATCTGCTGAGTTGATCTAGCTCTGTAATCCATCTTTGCCAGGGCTTTGATAGTTCCTCAGGAATGATGTCATCCCATCCACACTTTCCAATGCAAAGCTTCTGTAGAATCTGCTTGGCTTTGAGGATAAGGGGAGAAAGGAAACCCAGAGGATCGTATATGGAACTGACTATGGAGAGAATGGTTCGTCTAGTAGGAGCTCTGTTTTTGACGGAAACCATGAAGTTGAAAGTGTCTCTGTGGATGTTCCATTGGATACCTAGTACCCTTTCCAGCGGTGGCTTTTCTCTATCCAAGTCAAGTTGTTGCACTAGCTTGGCTCTGTGACTTTCAGGAACTGTTGTGAGTACTTCCCGGCTGTTGCTCACCCATTTGGTTAAGGTAAAGCCCCCTAGGGTGCATACTTCCCTAAGGTCCTTTATCAGTTTGATTGCTTGCCTTGGGGAGTCCACAGACTTGAGGCAATCATCTACATAGAAGCCATGCTTGATTGTATCAAGTACCTCCATGCTGTATTTCTCTGAGTTGTCATTTCTGGTTTGCTGCAAGGCAAAGTTGGCGATACTTGGAGATGACACCGCCAGGGACGCGGGAAGTCCGCGGGAAGTGGGGGTGCGGAGATATAGATCGTTTTTGATTACATTTTTTTTATTGAGTCAGAGGCTAGAGCGATAGTTCAACAGGGTCTGAAACGTGTTATGAGGGGGTGCTGAGATAAGTGATATAATAATAACGTCATATGTTTACCACTCTGGTAAACCAACACTCTCGTTCACTAGAGGAGACCACGGCCCAACTTCACGCTCTCACGCTCAGCTCTGCGGAGCGTGCGAGACAAACAATGTAACCGTTTTGATGCACACATCACAGCCCAGCTTACCCCACCTGTTGCACCCTTCCTCTGCAATTCGTTCCCCGCATACATGATCGCCGACATGCAAAAGGTCTTCGACCACCCTCCCGGGGGCTCGGATAGTTCTGCTGGCTTGTTCACGCCAGGGAAACCGCAGATATATTCCTTTACTGCGAATTGAGCGTCCCAAAACTATTCCAGGCTGCGTCTATTTTTTTACCAACGGATTTCCAGTTAAGCGTTGACGCTCCCAGGCCGCGTCTATTCGAATCCCAACCGGTTCATGCGTCGGCTACACGCTGTTAATAACACTGCATTATTGAGACAGCGGCCCTATGAGGATCTGGCAATGAATTCCAAGAGTAGGGTAAATCTGCAGTGCCGCTCCGCTCTGTGACATTGAGTAGCCTCGGTTACAATGGAATAAAAGCCAAAACAACCTTGCAATTGCAGTTACACTCCCCGCCAGCAGGGGGTGCTGCAGCCCCCGCCGCACCCCTACTTGCCGCGTCCCTGGACACCGTGCCAAAGAGATGAACACTCATGCGGTACACTTCCAGCGGCTTTGTAACATCTCCTTCTGGCCACCATAAGAATCTCAGGAAGTCCCTGTGCTCTTCATGTACTTGGTAGTACATGTGAAGTAAAAAGGGTCCTTGGTTCTTATATTAAGAACCAGCTATGATACTCTGCGTTGTGTCTGTCCGTTTACTAATTCCCTTTTACTTTAAAAAGGCCAAGCATGGCCTTGTAACGACGGCGGAACAGGAGAATGAAATGAAGACGATGAGAGTTTGCTAATGTCCAAAATCCGCTTTTTATTTCACAAGCAAAAGTGAAATAACAAAGGCTTGAATTCAAAACGTGCAATGAAACAAAGATACCATGAGACTATGCCCTCAGCTCTTTGTTTCAGACTAATCAAAAGGAAGTTACTAAAGGAATGGTCAATGTAGGCCTCTGTTGCCTGGTGACAACAAAGGAATCTGGTTTGGTCTGAAGAGCGTCTTCTTCTGTGTTCCTGCTGCCGTCCTCCTGTGGGTCTCTGCATTTGGCTCTGGAAAGCGTGTGTGTGTTGTTGTTGCGTTCGTTCTGCTCTCTCTCACTAGAGTGCTAATCTTTAAAGCCTTTCCTCCTCCCCTTGAGATCTTACGTCATAGGGGAGGACCTCTTTAGAAGAGAGAGATTCTGATTGGCTGAGGCGCATACTTGGTCATTTTGAACCAGGTCCAACGCCGGATATTACCTTATAAGGAAATATCTTTGCTAGATGTAAATTTTACAGGGCAGGCTGTTTTTTTATTAGAGAATTCTTTAGTTTAGCGTTTAAATGTATCTGGCATTAGATTTATCAATTTATCAATCAAAGATTAATGCTTATTTTGATTAAACCTATTGTGGGTTTATGAGACAAACTGTTTTACTTTCTGTAGTCTAGGTTAATATCTTTGAAGTTAATTTGATGCTTAAACCTGTTTTAGACCATACGAATATCAGTTCAATATTGTAAACAGATTGATTTCTATAGCTTGACTATACTTTGTAAAGATGAATACACTATTTCATAACTGTTTTTACTGATTGATTTAGACTTTACACCAATGGAACAAGTACATTATCACTGAATTAGTGTATTCTTATTAGTTTGGACGCTGTAACTCTCCCTGCAAACCAGGAGAGGCGTTTTCTGCCGGTGTTATCTGAAACTTCCTTTTGAAGCTCTGTGTCCTATCTTTATGACCCCCAAACTGGGTGTCCGCTCTCAGCGTTTCTATAGAAAGCTGCAAGCCTGTAAATGGTAACAACCGGGCGTCTGCTAACAGCTGGATTCAGCGTCCTGTTTTGGTAAACACAGTCTTTTGTTCTAATTTCAAGGCTGGCTGACCAACTGTGACCAGTATCCTGTCTTATTTACATATAATGATCTCCTGGGGGGTTGCTTACTCAGGTGCAGTTTGCCCAGACCAAATAGTGCATAATCTAATCAGTCACTTTACTTGTGGTCTATTATAAAAAGCTTTTAGGGATTTACTAACTTCTAAAACCCATGTATTTTGACTACCTGTTGGGGAGAACATTCAGACTATTCTAAAATGTGTGTGCACTGGTCCTATACCCAATCCAACCTCTTTCTGGAGCCGTTAACCTATGGAACTCACGTCTCATCAAACATACCCATATTTCCATAATAGTTGGACAGTTTGGACAGAGAAATCTACCACAGTCCCCCGTCGTGGGTTTATATACCCACGTATACCTGCTATTAACTTCTCAATCAAACTGGTCGTACACCGTACAGTTACCATAACCTTTTAACCTTAGCAAAATCACATAAAAAACCAAAAAAATTTAAGAATCTCTAAAACACAGTTAATTTCTGTACAGTACCAAACCCATTCAACACCCTCGTTACTTCACTTTCACACACAGTTATCAGTTATTAGAAGTTGACATCCAGTCTAGGGCCGTTTCTCTATACAAAGAGAACATCGACCCATTTATCAGCTTTTCTGTTTATTTCACTATACTTATGTGTATTTAACCAAACATGTCTATATTGTGTGTCTGACTCTGAAAGAAAAAGGATTAATACATCGCACAAAAAGATTTAAACATTTCTTAAGAAAAGAGGGAGCGTAAAAATAAAAAATTATATACTATTCTGCTCCCTTCAATGGATCACTGAGACCTCCAATTAGCATTAGCTTTCATCCTGCAAGTTATCCCTCATCAACCTCCTGCGGTTTCTTGATAACTCTTTGTGGCCGAGGACATCCTTCTGGACTTGTGCTAATCACGGTCTCCTCCTTGGTTGTGTGCAGTCTTGATACTGCTCCAGTCTTCACAGAAGGAAAACATTTTTCCCTCTGTCCTGTTATTGCTATTTGGATTTGTTATGTACAACAGACAATTTGATTGGAAGATCACATTTCCATGCCAGATACACCTCTACTGTTCTGCATTGATAATACATTCGTTTTTCAAATTAGGTATCTATATATTTCATGGCTTTTTATCGTTAATATTAAAAAAAATGCACATGTCTCTCATTACTTTGTGCTGTACTCTACTGATATCTCAGTCACACCACAATATACACCCCACCACCCTTTGAGTGTGGAACATTATTAATTTTCACAATCATACCTCCATTTCTGGACAGCTCCCTCGGGGCCCGGACAGCCAGTACTGACGAGACCCCTCCTCCAGCAGTCCCTACACGCACGGCAACAAATCACAGTCGCCTTAAACATACATTTTTCACACGCTCTGCCAGCCTCTAACAAGCCATCCCAGAGTCCCCCATAAGCCAATTATCAATTGCACATGTCCACACCCTACACCAAAACTATTTGGCCAATGTCGACCAAAATCTACTGAGCTTATCCATGTACAGAGAACCATGTTTTTCCAACACTCCCCACAAAACCGCGACACAACCTCCCAGATCCTGAATCTGGATTCTCAATGGGCGGAGAACAAAATCATGAACCAGCTCTAGTCCACCCACTTTGTTCTCAGTCCATCCTTTAGACATATCCTACCAGTCCCGCTGTGTCGCCACCATCCTCCATTCCTAAGAAAAAATAGAGAAAAGAAACAAAAACAACGCAAAACATGCCAAAACAAATGAAAACAATAACCAAAATTTGTGCGTGTCGTTCTTCAACCACGCCCTAAGAAACAAAATCAACCTATTATCTAGGGGCATAACCACCCCCGTATATACTAAGAAAGAGAAAGAAAAAAATCTAAAGAAGAAACAAAATGAAAACTTCCGACCTGAGGCAGAAACTGCTTGTAAAAAACTAGGAAAGAAAAATAAAAAGAAATAAATGCCTATATCTATTATTCATGATTGTTGATGTTCGTCTATCAATATCTTCTTCTTAATTTCTTAATCATGCAGTCCACCCTTTGACCAATCTGATTATTGATCAAGCATGGATAATTACTACTGATCACTATCTGAAGTAGTGTCACATCATTTCTCTGTCTAATATTAAATGTCTAATATTAACTGTTTAACCACCAGTTTGTTGTTAGTACGATTAGCCATGCAACTGTTACTCCGTCTTCCACTTGCCTCCGTTATTCACACATCCATTTTAGTAACTTGCACACATAACCTAATCCCCTAACCTATCCACATCGCTTCTTCTCTATTTTTATTCTAATCTGTAGCATTTTTATTTAATTTATTTTTATTTTTAATACCTATCTATATTTTTCTATTCAACCGATGGCCTCTGCAGACATGACCTTTGACAATTACCTTTCAGTCCACATATCCAGCAAACCGGTCCATTTTCCCTTGGTTGTGGGGCCCAGTGGGGCCCTTGCCCTCTGACAGTCTTTCTTTCAGCTTGCCCCCCTTTGTCACAGGACCTGGCCTGCACCAGCACTCCACTGGTCTTGACCGAGCTCTAAATTCATTCGCTCCACCTCTTCTGTTTCCACCTCGTCCTGGTGACTGCCAGGGTGGTCTCCTCGGATTTTGATGCGGTTTTTGCGCACGTTTCTCCACGTCCTTCTGACCCGTTCATCACATGAGGGGAATCAGTCATATTCAAATCAATCAGGTTAATGTCACTACTCAATGCGGTTAGTAAAGTGTCTGCAGAGGTTATCGGCATTTCCCCACCATTGGCCTGACTATTGTTGGCCATTTCTATATTGCTTCTATTTGTTATACTATGGGTTAATGAAATAGACTAATTTTCAACTCTCGTCTTTGTTATTCTATTTTCTTCTATTTGCCCTTAACAAAGTTTGTGAATTTACTTCTATATTTAACATTCACACTTCACTCTCATGCACTCGTAATCTTACCGTTTGAAAAAACAAGTTTCTCTGTGTTTCAACCTATTTTTACCAACTTGAGTTAAAAATCACTCACACTGTCAGATTTTATTGGTGCAGACAGGAATCGATAAGACGCTTATTATTACTATACCCAGACTTTAACAGTCAATTGTTCCCCAGTTGGAGTTTGGAATCGTCAGCACTGCTTCTGTCCGCCCTCGAGCAGCTGTGGAGAAAGAAAGAAAAAAACATACACTTAATTAGCAGTGGCATTTCCCTTTCACAATCCATCATTATCTTTAAGCATGGAATGTCGGACATCCCTATACTAATATCACTTTAGAGAGAATTAGTGCAATTTATTTGACTTAAAACGACTCAGCCTCAGCTGCGTTTTGTCCTTTGTCCAATCTGGAAAACTGGATCTTCCAATAATTTTGTCGTGTATCCCCTCACACGACTCTGCGGACTGCCCATTGTACATCAACCTCTCCCGTTCTTTGGTACGTTGATTGTCCTTTCCTTTGAACAATCAAAATTAGTTTTACAGCCTATCATTTCTAAACATCTGTGCTGGATATGGTAATTTAGTTGATTACAATTACTTCTTCGCCTTAATGAATTTGTAATTCCTTTCTCATAAAATATTCTAAATCCTAACGTCAGTTTAATGACTATGTGTATATGTAATTATAACATTTCTATCTATGTGTAGCTGTATTTATTTCTATCTGAGAAAGTCTAAAATTTATTCCTATCATACATCGCTTTTTACACCACAGTATTCACATAATTTATTCATAATTAATACACATTCCCCCGTTAACACCTAATTTCAGGTGTTAAGTCCACGCTTCCATCTCACGAGAAAAAAATAAATTTTCAGTGACTCATATCACCGAATTCCCGTGGCTTGGCACAGCGTCCCACTACCTGTTCAATAAATTACAGGTGCAGACACTATCCCCATTGAAATCCCTGCAGACCAATGATATCCCACCGGTCCGCCATTCGCAGCCCAAGACACCCCCTCTCAGTTTGCAACCTGAAAGTGAATCCCCGGGCTCCCCACAAGGATATTCAAAATTCACACAACCTTCATCTACCGCTGCCCTCACACAGCATCTCAGATTCACACCAATAACAACAACCACCTTCACCTAAATATCCACACATAACATGACACAAAGCCTAAACCCGTACCCCAATGCACCCCTCGACCCCCTGCGACCACAGTGGGGGAGTTGGGAGCTGGTACCCCCGACCAAAAACAATAAAAAATACACGCCTTGTTCGCCCGAACCTGCACTAGAACTAGAACCACCCTACCATGGAAAAATTGCACATACCTACATACAACCGTGGCAGGCGAGAATCCTACCACTGAACCACCAATGCATAACAAACCCCAATGCATAACAAACCCTGGCACGTTGCTCCCATCATACGCCTTGTTCTTCTACCAACATCGCAACCGCAGGTGCAGCCAAGCAGAGCGACCCCTCATACGCAGGTCCATCAGCGCAGAGAGTCCCAAACATAAACTCAAAGCACACCTTGACTTACGGCTACACCATCATGAACGCCCTGTGACGTGGCTCCTAAACGCTGTTGAGTTCCCATCACCCCATGTGACGCACACTCTTACTGGTGAAGCTTACAGCGGGAAGCGAGGGGGGCGAGAGAAAGAGGAGGGGGAGAGAAAGAGAAAGGGAGAGCGCGTACCACTGTACCTCATCCCACTTCCTAAAACACCTGTGCGCTCCCAAACCTACCCCCCACATTGCTCCACCCACCCATCAACTTAACACTGCCTGCTCCATTCTCCTTACTCATCACCAGCACCCAAAGCCGGCCATAACTGTGTAAAACTGACAGTCCCAAGCCTAAAGCTCCCATCCTCAACATCAACTCAAAAGTAAGGAAAGAGGGGGGGGCACAGAACATTACCACTAAGCGAACCAATGAAAGTACATTGGAGAGGGGGGGTACTGAACACTTACCACTAAGTGAAGCAACCCCACTCACGGAAGGAAAGAAAGGGGAAAGGAGTGAAGAGGAGAGGGAGGGAAATGGGGAGAGGAAGGGGAGGAAGGGAGGGGGAGGGGAACAGGGGGAGAGAAAGAGAAAGAGAGGGAGAGAGAGAGGAAGGGAGGGAGGGAGAGGAGAAGGAGGGGAGGGGGAGAGGAGAGAGAGGGAAGGAGGGGGAGGGAGAGAGGAGGGGAGAGAGGGAGGGAGAGAGAGAGGGAGAGAGGGAGGGAGAGAGAAAGAGAGAGAGGGAGGGAGGGAGAGAGGGAGGGAGGGAGAGAGAGAGGGAGGGAGAGAGAGAGGGAGAGAGGGAGGGAGAGAGAAAGAGAGAGAGGGAGGGAGAGAGGGAGGGAGAGAGGGAGAGAGAGAGGGAGAGAGGGAGGGAGAGAGAGAGGGAGGGAGAGAGGGAGGGAGAGAGAAAGAGAGAGAGGGAGGGAGAGAGGGAGGGAGAGAGAGAGGGAGAGAGGGAGGGATGGTCAGAAACTGCCCTGGTTCTGAGGGTAGTAGTGTTAGTAGCTTCTGTCTGATTGTGGGAGGACAGACGGGGAGGACAGACAGCTGTGAGACGGGGAGAACATACAGCTGGGAGCCGGGAGGACATACAGCTGGGAGACGGGGAGGACAGACAGCTGGGAGACGGGGAGGACAGACAGCTGTGAGACGGGGAGGACAGATCACACTAATGAGGTGGATGAGAGAGGGAGCGGGAGAGAGGGGGGGGGGGGCTGGTGGGATGTCACCTCAGGAAAGAGGAAAGTGTGAAAAGGAGTGAAGATGGAGGAGAAACCAGCTGTTGAAAGACGTATGCAGGAAGAGGAAGAAGCATCAGAAGATAAGACTGCAGGATCCCTGTCTGTGTGTGTATGTGTGTGTGTGTGTGTGTGTGTGTGTGTGTGTGTGTGTGTGTGTGTGTGTGTGTGTGTGTGTGTGTGTGTGTGTGTGAGTGTGAGTGTGAGTGTGTTTGTGTTTGTGTTTGTGTTTGTGAGTGTGTGTGTGTGTGCTCCCGCCCCACTGGGCAAGAGATAAAGCAGGGGAGTAAAGGAGTTAAGAGTTGTAATAATGAGAGCCAGCTGGACAATATGAGTCTGGTTAGCAGGAGCTGGACATGGACCGATTACACAACCATGATCTCACATACACAGAAGAGAGAGAGAGAGAGAGAGAGAGAGAGAGAGAGAGAGAGAGAGAGAGAGAGAGAGAGAGAGAGAGAGAGAGAGAGAGAGAGAGAGAGAGAGAGAGACAGAGACAGAGAGAGACAGAGAGAGAGAGACAGAGAGAGAGAGAGAGAGAGAGAGAGACAGAGGGACAGAGAGAGAGAGACAGAGATATTGGAAAGAATCAACCCAAAACCAGAGCAAATTGAAATGCTATTTGGCCCTAAACAGAGAGTACACAGTGGCAGAATACCTGAGTACTGTGACTGACCCAAAACTAAGAAGATCCTTGACTAGGTACAGACTCAGCGAGCACAGCCTAGCCATTGAGAAAGGCCGCCATAGGCAGACCTGGCTCCCAAGCGAAGACAGACTATGCACCCACTGCACACAAGATGAGGTGGAAACCGAGCTCCACTTCTTAACAACCTGCCCACTATACCAAGACATCAGAGATATATACTTCCCACAAATTGCAAACACCCAAAGAGACTTTGAAAACATGGACAATAACTCAAAACTCCCATACCTACTGGGAGAAATACAAGAATGTGCAAACACAGCAGCAAGATTTGTGAGCTGCTGTGACAAGAAAAGGACATCCAACGGAATACGACCACCATAAAGACTGTACAAGAAATTCCTTCTGTAATGTACTGATTTCTTTTGTTTTCTCTGTTTGATTGTTTTGTTTTGTTTGGCTTTGGCAATGTAAACGTATGTTTCCCATGTCAATAAAGCCCATTTGAATTGAATTGAATTGAATTGATAGAGATACAGAGAGAGAGAGAGAAACAGAGATACAGAGAGAGAGAGACCTGGGCCAAACTGTATTAGTAGATAAGTCGTAGCGTTTGTTTTAACCAGCTTGGAGTGCCAGACGAGTGGGGTTTACTGCATCAGGACAGTTCATATAGTGTCAGTAATTACATATCGGCGCAGCCAGACGATACCCATGTGCTTCTCAAATGTCGTCTGACGAGCAGCTCATGAGTCATCACTGCTACATTGTTGTCATTAGAACCAGTCCTGTCCTAAATGTAACCCTAGTCCTCTCCTAACCCTAGTCCTGTCCTAACCCCAGTCCTAACCCTAACCCTAGTCCTGTCCTAACCCCAGTCGTGTCCTAATCCTAGTCCTGTCCTAACCCTAGTCCTGTCCTAACCCCAGTCCTGTCCTAATCCTAGTCCTGTCCTAACCCCAGTCCTGGCCTAACCCCAGTCCTGTCCTAACCCTAGTCCTGTCCTAACCCTAGTCCTGTCCTAACCCCAGTCCTGTCCTAACCCCAGTCCTGTCCTAATCCTAGTCCTGGCCTAACCCCAGTCCTGGCCTAACCCCAGTCCTGTCCTAACCCTAGTCCTGTCCTAACCCTAGTCCTGTCCTAACTCTAGTCCTGTGCTAACCCTAGTCATAACCCTAACCCCAGTCCTGGCCTAACCCTAACCCCAATCCTGTCACAGCAAAGACACACAATATAGATAGATATTAGTCAGACACAACTCCCTTTTATTTAGTAAAACAGGTAACACTTTGGATTCATGTGGCTCATTCAGTTGGAAACCTCTCAGTTTGCCCTCAAATCACACAACTCACATCTAGGATTCTAACCTCCCATTGACTTTACATTGCAGTAAGGGGAGTGCGGGGGGGATTAACATCCCAGGAAGGAAAGCAGCTCATGTGACGACGTACCCAGCAGGCTTATGGATCTTGGCTCAGGAGCTGAGTCAAACTTTCTGCTTATCATCATAGTACTTCTTCCAGAAGGACAGACATTATTTCAAGGTTGAGAATCAATCAATGCCCCTAATAAGAGTGGTGGTGTGGATCCAGGCGCCAGGAGTGGAGAGCAGGTGCTGCTCGTTAGAGCGTGTGATCCAATCAGTGGCTCTGACTCACCTTTACAGTTAGCAAGACCAGCTCAACCGCCACAGCACAGAATCACATGCTCGCTCTCTCTCTCTCTCTCTCTCTCTCTCTCTCTCTCTCTCTCTCTCTCTCTCTCTCTCTCTCTGTGTCTCTCTCTCTCTCTCTGTGTCTCTCTCTCTCTGTGTCTCTCTCTCTGTGTCTCTCTCTCTGTTCCTCTCTCTTTCTCTCTCTCTCTCTCTCTCTCTCTCTCTCACACACACACACACTAATGACCTCAGTGTCCTTGACATGACCGACGAACAGATGCCGAGGACGGCTCGAAGAAGGTTCAGTATGATCTTCCTCTAAAGGCCGTTTAGGAGGTTCTGAAACATGAGGTCTGAATCATTGGTTTAGGAATTGAAGGAACAAAGAAGGAGCAGAGTGGGTAGAGGGCCAGGACACCTGCATAGAAGGCCTCCCATGAGAACAGTGTATTCCAGTTGGCAGGCAGAAGCTCTTTGTTCTGCACGCACCACACTTGTACCTTGCGTTCATATTCCCTATGCGTGTGTGTGTGTGTGTGTGTGTGTGTGGTGTGTGTGTGTGTGTGTGTGTGTGTGTGTGTGTGTGTGTGTGTGTGTGTGTGTGTGTGTGTGTGTGTGCGCGTGCGTGCGTGAGCATAAGTTCGTAAATTCTATAAATTCTCCTCGGGCAGTAGAACACACACAAACATGTTAACGATGGATTGTGACGATTCCGATTTTTCTACACTTTTAGCAAAGCTAAGTAATAAAAAGAAAAACTGTTTTTCAAAGCCTTGAAACATTAATGAAAGAAAGAAATTGACCGTGGGAGCTGCCAAAATCAACGACTGCTTCCTAGTTTGAGTCAGAGGGGCTGCGCTCTGTTCCAAATCCCTGTCAGATCCATAATGCCTCTCACATTTTCCACCATGGCCAAGGCTCCAGACAGAGGAGTCTGCACTGTTCTCTCTCTGAACCCGCCAGGGCGCAGCTTATAGGAGGGAAGGTGCTAAGTAGGAAATCGCTATATCTTAGAAAATTCCTCTCTATTTTTTATTTAAGGGTGGGACGTGAGGTCATCACTGAGGTTAAGGTAAGGGTTAAGGTTAGGGTTAAGGTTAGGCTTAAGGTAAGGAATGGGTTTTATAAAGAACCTTCTAGGTAAAAATGATGACGAGTTCCGGCGTTACAGCTTGGCCAACAAGTGACAACCGCTCATGCCTGACTGATAGATGCCACTGAGTCTGTATTGTGACTGCAGACTATGTAGACTCAACACACACATACACACACACACACACACACACACACACACACACACACACACACACACACACACACACACACACACACACACACACACACACACACACACACACACACACTGCGCTACCTTAGCAACTGCTTGACAACCACCTGTCACTTGACTGGTGCCAGTGACAATGAGCCTGAAAGCTAGCTTTATGCTAGCAAGTCTAACAGTGACTAACAGTGAATATGGCTAGCTAGCCAGACACTAGTGTCCCCATATCAACAACAACACTTTCGCGAACAAATGGACTAGTGTCTCAAGGCGAGCACAGAAAGACTCAGAAGAAGCTTCTATCCCCAGGCCATCAGGCTGCTCAACGAACAATAAACACTATGCAACAACCATCAAATGCACACAGCACACACATCCACATGCACACACTCACTTTAAACAAACAACACACTGCAGCACCCACTCTCCACACTTTAGATCACCTAAACACACTTTATATTTATTGGTAAAGGATTTGCACTACAACTCGTACACCTTACTGTAAATTGTACCTAAATTGTACCTCATCCCATTTCTGCTTTGCACTATATAGTATTGTATATTAGTACATTGCATAGTATATTGTATATTGTATGGTAACTCAGTTACTTCTATTCTGCATCGAACATTGTACATATGTCTATACTGAACACTGTGACCTCTATTTTTACTTCTATTTTACATGCTATACTATTTTATTTCATACTTATCTTGTCTAGCACAGTCTCTGGAGCGTAACAGTAAGAAGCATTTTGTATAAAAGTATTCTGTACTTCTGTATGACAACTATTAAAGAAACTTGAAACTAGGGGTGGAACGGTTCACAAAATACACGGTTCGGTTCGTATCACGGTTTTGTGGTGATGGTTTTCGGTTCGGTTCGATATACATTGCTTTTATTTTAAAAAAAATTGAACACTCCAAAAATGTAAACATGCTTCTCATTTATTTGAAGAGAAAAATAAATGTTTAGAGCGGGTTGGCACACAAAGACCGAACTGACTGAAAAATATAGGCTACATTTGTCAAAGTATTAACTTAGTGCAAACAAACTAAATAATTAAACCTTTCTATTTTTGTGGACACATTATAGACAAAGGACATCAACATAAAGTATGCACATGCTCAACCAGCACTAGACTTTCCTTTCTTTAAAATAAACACAAAAAAACAATGTCAACAATGTTTAAATTCCCTGATTGTCAGTTCTTAATAGAAAGATTAGCTTTCCGCTTGAAATTAAAGTGTAGTATTTGAAATACAATGAAAGGCATATGGCTGGATTTCTTATCAAAAGGAAAAGTGTCACTGTGTTATTTAAAATAAATAAGCAAACAAACAAATTAGAAGGCCATCAATATAAAATGCAGCATAAATCAAACTAACACACACACACTGTAGGCCTACTGTTTCAAAACAACACTACTCTGTTCATTCTATTTTTAAAATATGTACAGTACATTGTCTGTCTACATTTATTTAGACTAACATTATTTAAATATTGAGTGCAACACAGTAATTGTGAAACGGTGGTGGATTAACCTAATTCACACACGGAACTGTCTATGGGTTGGGAGTCCGCACAGACATTTAGCGTGTGGTACCTTCGTTCTCGACTCTACCTACAGTGGAAGTTGAGTGGAGTCGAATCGAGTTGATACCATGCAGTGGGAAAGCGGCAATAGTCCCGGTTGGAGTTAGTAACGACAATGTTAGCCTTCTTGGATGTGGAATAAACGTCATTGTCTTTCGACACCCCGCCTCAGACTCCCATTTTATCCTTTGCTAGCTACGGTAACATTTCATTGATGTCTGATAACACTGGCTGTATTGGAGCTGGCGGGCTACCAACGTGCGTTGTACTTGTAGCATCACAAACCGTGCTAACGTTATGGCAAGATGTAGGCCTATGTAATGTTAATGCCAAATGTTTTTAAAGTCGTAATGAAGATTGATTTATATTGCGCTTGCCATTTCCACACACTTTCTACGAACTGACTAGCACCTCCTGCTACAGCCGGCGCTTCACCTCTCCGTGCCAAATGAAGACAACTTTTTTGCATCCCCTGAACCGAACAATACCCACACGCCCCGAACCTTTTGAATATCGTGGAAAAGTCCATTTATTTCAGTAATTGAATTCAAAAAGTGAAACACTCATATATTATAGATTCATTACACACAAAGTGAAATATTTCAAGCCTTTATTTGTTATAATTTTGATAATTATAGCTTACAGCTGATCCCAAAATTCTGTATCTCAGAACATTTTAATATTGTGGAAAAAAACACGCTAATCAGATCATTAACCCATTACCCGCCAAAATCGCCGTTCAGCATTATTGCCCGCATTGTCTACCAATATCGCTGTACAGCGTGTTTCACCCACGGAGCCTTGTCATATGCTGCGGGAGCCATCACAACTCTGCAATGCTTCAATACCGCCACCTGGTGGCCGATCGGCGAGTTGCCAAACCGGAAATGCCTGTTTCAGCTCGGTCCGTCCCCTAATTCCGTCCGGCCACTCGTTTATCGTCCCGGGACTCAATACACACACCGTGGACATGGATCGTTGCCATAACTCAATAAACAACATGATTTGGGCGTATATTAGTATTATACAAACCGGAACTGGATCGCCTCGATCCCCACCACATAACTGGGATCTGTTTGTTCCACTCTCATCGCCCAACGGTATGAGGAGACCGACGTGAGTTTCAGCGTTTTTCTTTATCATTTTCTATACAAACTGCTCTGATCTATATATCACCCATACTACATAAATCATTTAACGTCGGTCACGGAATTATAAACGACCCCCCCCCCCCTCCTTTCACCCGCAGATGATCAGTCATAACGTTTAGGACCATGTACAGTTTACATTTTTAATATAGCATGGATCGGTATCAAACTGCATTTGATAATCTAATATATGCATGTATGCCTATATCTCACGTTCTATGAAATACTGCAGAAAACGATAAAAACATATTTATACTCTAGACGGTATTTTCGTATGAATGTGTGAATGAAAAAGTAAAACGTTCCTACATCCTGAACGATAGATAATTGATGTTGAATGGGCCATAGTAATGTCAATTTAGCAATACAATTTAAAAAGTTATAGCCTTGCAAAGAAGGTGAACATCTCCATAGACAAATAGCGCTGGCAGAGAATGGTTTAGGATGATCAAAGTGGTGGCAGAGAATGGGTTAACTAAAAACACCTGCAGAGGTTTCCTGAGGTTAAACCTGTCTGGTTCAGAGAGCTGCACAGTCATGGGGAAGACTGCTGACTTTTCCACAATATTCTAATTTATTGAGCTGCACCTGTATATAGATATAACCTCAAGTGGAGTCATTGATAATGTCTTTGCGGCATACAATGTGGGGTATTTTCTGCAACAATGAAAACCATTTGTATTTACGCAGCTACATCGACCACCAAGAAACTAGCTCTGTATAAAGTCTGCATGCAAATAAACTAAAAGCAAGACATGGCTCCTTTTCTTTTCTTTTATATCTATTTTTTGCATTTTTACAGCTTTTTATCGGATAGGACAGGCAGAGAGGAAAGTTGGGTGAAGATGGGGAGGACATGCAGCATAGGTCCCCGAGCCGGATTCGAACCCCGGACGCTGCGATTATACTGTGAGCGCAGTAACGTGGTGCGCCACCGTGGCACCCTGACTTGGCTTCTTGTACAGGAATCGCTCTTTCTTTACTCACTCTGCTAAACGCTCCCTAGTCCGAATGTCCATTCTCCCATTGTTTTTTTATTTTATTTTTATTATTATCTTTTTTCCCCCTCCTCTTTTTCTGATTTTTTCTCCCATCCCACTGTTAGTCGTTATGCCAATTCCCAACTCCCTTCCTGGTTGTTGCGCACCCCCCCAACTGTTGGTCCGAGAGGCCGGAGACTGTCACATGCTATCCTCCGACACATGCGCAGCCAGCCGGCAGCCAGCCTGGCAGCACAGATTCTCACTGGGAGAGTGTAACGCATGGAAGGTCACACTACCTCCCTCCAGATCCTTCCTTTGCTGAGCAGGGGCCCCGACCGAACTGTAGGGGTATTTTTCTGTTTACAACGCCCAGGACCCACCCATCAGCTTTCCCACCCTCTAATACTGCCAATTGTATTAGTACGGACGACCAGCCAAACTGAAAACAATGTGGAGAGCTGGATTCGAACACGCAAACCCAGCGTCTCCAGCATTGGTGGTGAGTGCCTTGCCCACTGCACCACCTAGCCGCCCATTCTCCCATTGTTTGACTATGGCAATGTAATTTACATGCAAGCAAGAGTGTCCTTGATCGCCCTAATGTTTTGTATCACTCAGCAATTAGGTTTGCTACAAATGCCCCCTTTTCAACACATCACTGTGACTTATACACGTCTGTAAATTGGCTATTGTTACAGTCTCAATGAGAAATGTATTGGCTTACACTCATTTACAAAACTTGGTCTGACCCCTCCTTATTTGATAAACCTGTTAAAATTGTGTACTCCCTATAGTAGTTACATTATAATGTTTTATGGCAGTGCATCATTACCTTCAGTAGTTACATTATAATGTTGTGGCAGCGCATCATTACCTTCAGTAGCACATTATAATGTTGTGGCAGCGCATCATTACCTTCAGTAGTTACATTATAATGTTGTGGCAGCGCATCATTACCTTCAGTAGTTACATTATAATGTTGTGGCAGCACATCATTACCTTCAGTAGTTATTATAATGTTGTGGCAGCGCATCATTACCTTCAGTAGTTATTATAATGTTGTGGCAGCGCATCATTACCTTCAGTAGTTACATTATAATGTTGTGGCAGCACATCATTACCTTCAGTAGTTATTATAATGTTGTGGCAGCACATTACCTTCAGTAGTTATTATAATGTTGTAGCAGCACATCATTACCTTCAGTAGTTACATTATAATATTGTGGCAGCGCATCATTACCTTCAGTAGTTATTATAATGTTGTGGCAGCGCATCATTACCTTCAGTAGTTACATTATAATGTTATGGCAGTGCATCATTACCTTCAGTAGTTACATTATAATGTTGTGGCAGCACATCATTACCTTCAGTAGTTACATTATAATGTTGTGGCAGCACATCATTACCTTCAGTAGTTACATTATAATGTTGTGGCAGCACATCATTACCTTCAGTAGTTACATTATAAATAATGTTGTGGCAGCACATCATTACCTTCAGTAGTTACATTATAATGTTGTGGCAGCACCAGACCACGTGAGCGGATCGGCGCGGCCGAGAAATCCGCTCTTCGCTCTTTAAAGCTTGGTCCGCTCCGCTAATCACTCATGTTGACCCCGCCCCCAAGTCGCTCTCCGCTCGCTCCCCGCTCACCTTGAATCGAGCGCTCCCCGCTCCCCGCGCCAGATCGCTCGGCAGTTTTTTTTCTTCTTTTTTTGGAGCATGGTGTAAATGAGCTCAAACTACAACAGTCTACACCCCCTGGGCCCCTTAACAATTGTTTGTATTGAGCCGCATTGTAATTGTAGCCATTCTGCAATGTTAAATAACGTTGTTTATCCATTCACTATCTCTATTAAGCGATGATAGGCTAGCCGAGCCACAATGCTATGGTCGCTGCCATTAACGTTAGCATGTAAGCTAACGTCAACAACAATGGCGTCGATATACTTTTTCTAACTAGAGTGAGTGTGGGCGTCTCTACAGTGACAAAGCCTGAACGAACAGCCTATCACAGGTTCACCCTTCTCATTGGTTGAAAATGGCCTTCATGTTTGTACATCGCCATCTGTTGCTTTGGCATTGTACTGCATGTATATATTACATCAGTGTTAAACCACTGTGAGCGGCCTGGAGTGGATTGGAGCGGAGGAGAACTCTCGCTCCGGACGTCGCGCCGACTCATTTTAAAACCCACTCCTCGCTCACGTCAAAACCGGCCGCTCCGCGCCCCGCGCCGCTCGCGCTCCGATCCGCTCACATGCACTGGGCAGCACATCATTACCTTCAGTAGTTACATTATAATGTTGTGGCAGCACATCATTACCTTCAGTAGTTATTATAATGTTGTGGCAGCACATCATTACCTTCAGTAGTTATTATAATGTTGTGGCAGCACATCATTACCTTCAGTAGTTATTATAATGTTGTGGCAGCGCATCATTACCTTCAGTAGTTACATTATAATGTTGTGGCAGCACATCATTACCTTCAGTAGTTACATTATAATGTTGTGGCAGCACATCATTACCTTCAGTAGTTACATTGTAACATTGTTGTGGCAGCACATCATTACCTTCAGTAGTTACATTGTAACATTGTGGCAGCACATCATTGCCTTCAGTAGTTACATTGTAACATTGTTGTGGCAGGAGGAGTTATTTCAGTATCTTTCATTATTTTTCCAATAGGCCACGTTTATATCAGTTACCACTGCATTGTAAGGAGTAGGACACAATTGATAGCACATTCATTTAGAACTGTGAGACACTGTATCAGAGCCATGCAACCTCTTAAGCTGCAACGTCCCTCATATGGGACGTTTTTCAGACTTTTTGCAACCGGCACTTTGGCGACCCCTAGTGGCTCAGTTGTGCATATTTTGTAATACAATATATATATCGAATTGAAGGCTTATTGTTCTGCCTCCTAGGCAGTGTATGGTTTTGATTTGCTTTGGCACCACCTGTTGGTCGAACGTGGTATATACAGGAAGTGGGACCTCATGGTCAAACAGGAAGTGGTAGCTCACAGATAAACAGGAAGTGGGACCTGCAGCTTCACCAGGAAGAGAGTTCTCATTATGAACAACATGCTGTTCTTATCTATAGTAATCCTTTGATTTGCCCCATCGTAAGCATTGTCTGTAAGTAATCCTTTATTGTTTGCAAGGTTATCTTTCAGTTTTGAAGTATATTGTCGTAGATGGGTCGCTGTTATGTTCGTATTCTATTACCTATGATACATGCTAATGGCAGATACAGTAGATGTTCATAATACTTGGAATGTTTAGTACAACATGTCTACATATAATCATTTAGTACACTTACTGTATATCTATACTTTTTACGTGCACTAGTAGTAACACTATGCACTTCATTCTGTTTCAGTTTTACTCCTATCCTAGCAACATGTCAACAAGAACTACATTAAACGAAATGCAAGGAAGCTACGTTTGACTCTTGTGTTGCTTATTAAAGAGTTTGGCTGGCCGTCTACCTTTGATTAAAAACATCATTGGGAGGACAGCACAGTAAAAAAACAAGCGACCAGCTGGTGCAACGTCGATCCCTTCGACAGATCAGAATAGCATTATGGACCCCGCCAAAGAGAACGACATAACCTCTCAAGTCAGCGCAAACAGCAACCGCTCATCTACAGCTTCAGCCAGCACAGCAACAAGGGCCCGCGTAAGGGCAGAGACAGCACGCGTACGTGCATCATTTGCAGAGAAAGACACTAGACTGGCTCTGGAGAAGGCTAGACTGGACGCTGAATTGGGAGCTTTGACTCTCCAAAGAGAGGCAGTCGTCGCCATAGCACAGGCAGAGGTATTGGAGGCAGCCGAACAGCAGGTTAGAACACCGCCCAGCAGAGGCAGGAGGACGCTCTCAGGGAGAGACATTGCCGACCGGACAAGTGCCTATGTAAACCAACAGAACGAGTTACATAAAACTTCGCGTCGCGATGTCCCCGCCCCCTTGTCTATTCGACTCGATGACAGTCTAATCCAATGGGGAACCGCATATGAGGATTTGCGACCTAACTCCCCTACCCAGGAGCCTGTCATGCTGCCCGGAGAGCACGTCACACCGTTCCACACGACCCCCTCCAAAACACGTCGTCATGCCGACGAGACCTATCAGGACGAATTTCAGCCACGTATCCAAAATATGAACCCTTCAGCTTGACCCTATACTCCTCATTACCACACCCCACCAGCTAACCCCGCCGAAACCCCTGAGATAACAGACTTTGTTAAATACTTAGCACGTCGGGAGCTAGTGACAACAGGACTCAACCAGTTCGACGACCAACCTGAGAGTTTTCGGGCATGGCAGTCGTCATTCCTCAACGCCATCAGAGGTCTCAACCTTTCAGCCAGTGAAGAATTGGACCTCTTGACCAAGTGGCTAGGCAAGGAATCATCCCACCACGTCAGGAGAATGCGTCAGATACACGTCAACGATCCCGAAGCAGCACTGAGGAAGGCATGGGATAGACTAAGCAGGCGTTATGCCTCACCCGAGGTAATTGAAAATACTCTTTTCAAGAAACTGGATGCGTTTCCTAGGATCTCCAGTAAAGACTATATCAAACTCATGGAGCTTGGAGACCTCCTTATGGAGTTCCAGTCTGCAAAGGAGGATGGATACCTACCCGGGTTGGCCTTCCTGGACACCGCTCGCGGCATCAACCCTATAGTAGAGAAACTCCCATACGCCCTACAGGAGAAATGGATATCCCAAGGCTCCAGGTTCAAAGACAAAAACGACGGCCTCTTTCCCCCATTCTCCTACTTCACTAGATTTATTTGCTATGAATCACGCATCAGGAACGACCCAAGCTTTGCTCTCCCCAGCAACAGTCCTCTTGTGAGAGATAGGCCAGCCTATCAGACAGGGAGAACCCCAGTGTCAGTCCACAAGACAGACGTCTCCCCAGACACCGAACAGGACACAAACATATTTCCAAGGCAAACCGAGAATCCAGGAAAGAACTGCCCTATCCATCGCACACCACACCCATTAAGTAGGTGCTATGGTTTTAGAGCAAAACCACTCAACGAGAGAAGGGCCTTCCTCCGCGAAAATGGGATGTGTTACAGGTGTTGCGCATCATACTCCCATTTAGCCAGGGACTGTAAACTTTCCGTGAAATGCGATGAGTGTGAGAGTGACCGTCATAGCGCAGCTATGCATCCTGGCCCAACATCGCAAGCAGTTCCAACGCCGGCACCAGAGGATAACGAGGAGGAGGAAGAAGATCTTATCGTCACCTCACACTGCACTGAGGTTTGCGGCGAAAGGCAACCAGCAATGTCCTGCTCTAAAATATGTCTGGTTCAAGTCTTTCCCCAGGGGCAGCGTTACAAGGCGGTCAAGATGTACGCCGTACTCGATGAGCAGAGTAACCGCTCATTAGCAAGGCCAGAATTCTTCGAGCTATTTAATGTCAAGAGCTACTCCTCCCCCTACTCATTAAGAACATGTGCTGGGGTCGTCAACACGTCTGGAAGAAAGGCGGAAGGCTTCCAAATCGAGCCGGTGGATGGAGGAACTACCCTCACGTTACCACCACTGATCGAGTGCAAGCAAATCCTTACCAACAGGTCAGAAATACCGACTCCAAAGGCAGCTCGCTTCCATCCCCATCTGAAGTCCGTCGCAGGTCACCTCCCGGAGCTCGACCCAAACGCTCAAATCCTCCTTTTGCTAGGAAGAGACATCATACGAGTACATAAGGTGAGACAGCAGGTCAACGGCCCTCACGACGCCCCCTTTGCTCAGAGATTGGATTTGGGATGGGTCGTGGTTGGGGAAGTGTGCCTTGGGAACACACACAAGCCTAGCGTGAGCACCTTCAGGACCCACGTGCTAGAGAATGGACGCCCTTCCTACTTGACACCCTGCAACAACTTCATGGACCTGAAAGAGAGAACGTGGCATGGCGGGGAGCAACAGAATGGCCTCATCAACACACACAGATCCAACTCGGAGAGAGTTACAGCGGATAACTCAGGACGAACCCCTGCCGTCCCCGCTGTCTCAGGACACGCCCCTGTCGTCTCAGGACACGCTCCTGTCGTCTCAGGACACGCCCTTGTCGTCTCAGGACACGCCCCTGCTGTCTCAGGACACGTCCCCGCTGTCTCAGGACACGTCCCTGCTGTCTCAGGACACGCCCCTGCTGTCTCAGGACACGCCCCCGTCGTCTCAGGACACGCCCCTGCGGTCTCCGGACACGCCCCTGCTGTCTCCGGACGCGCCCCTGCTGTCTCCGGACATGCCCCCGCTGTCTCCGGACACTCCCCTGCTGTCTCCAGACACGCCCCTGCTGTCCCCGGACACTCCCCTGCTGTCTCCGGACACGCCCCTGCTGTCTCCGGACACTCCCCTGCTGTCTCCGGACACGCCCCTGCTGTCTCCGGACACTCCCCTGCTGTCTCCGGACACGCCCCTGCTGTCTCCGGACACTCCCCTGCCATCCCCGGACACTCCCCTGCTGTCTCCGGACACGCCCCTGCTGTCTCCGGACACCCCCCTGCTGTCCCCGGACACTCCCCTGCTGTCTCCGGACACGCCCCTGCCGTCTCCGGACACTCCCCTGCTGTCTCCGGACACTCCCCTGCTGTCTCTGGACATGCCCCTGTCGTTTCTGGACACTCCCCTGCCTCCTCCGGACACGCCCCTGCTGTCTCAGGACACTCCCCCTCCCCTGCTTCAGGACACCCTTCCAACTTCACAGACCTGAAAGAGAGAACGCGGCACTGCGGGGAGCAACAGAACGGCCTGATCAGTGCACACAAATCCAACTCGGAGAGAGTTACAGAGGACAACCTGGGTCGCAGTGTGTGCCAAACAACTGCTAACGACAACAGGCTTGCCTTATCCATAGAAGATACAGTCATTTTAAATATTATGGTTATTATTATATTATCAGAGACGTACAGGGATGAGAGGAACAGCTGGGTTCCCCCACTACCCTTCAAGATGCCACGAAGACGACTCCCAAACAACCGCAAGCAGGCACTCAATCACCCTACTTCACTGTGTCGAACCTTCGACAGGAAACCTGGAGATTTCTCAGACAAGGACCTCCACCGAAGCCAATGGAGACAGGTGCAAGCCCTTGCCAGCACATTCTGGACCCGCTGGAGACATGAGTACCTCCCGACACTGCAGAGTCGTCGCAAGTGGGTCGAAGATCACCGCAACTTACAGAAAGGCGACGTTGTGCCGTTGAAAGACAGCCAAGCTGCAAGGAACGAGTGGCCTATGGCACTGGTAACTTCCACCTTCCCAAGCCAGGACGGAAAGGTGCGTAAGGTCGAAGTAAAGACCACAGCTCAAGGCAGTCCAAAGACATTCCTGAGACCCGTTTCAGAAATCGTGCTTCTTTTGCCTAAAGAGGACTAAAGTTATGTGTTAAGTTAATGTGTACTATAGCGTACACGTTTAATGCGGGGAGTGTTCTGCCTCCTAGGCAGTGTATGGTTTTGATTTGCTTTGGCACCACCTGTTGGTCGAACGTGGTATATACAGGACGTGGGACCTCATGGTCAAACAGGAAGTGGTAGCTCACAGATAAACAGGAAGTGGGACCTGCAGCTTCACCAGGAAGAGAGTTCTCATTATGAACAACATGCTGTTCTTATCTATAGTAATCCTTTGATTTGCCCCATCGTAAGCATTGTCTGTAAGTAATCCTTTATTGTTTGCAAGGTTATCTTTCAGTTTTGAAGTATATTGTCGTAGATGGGTCGCTGTTATGTTCGTATTCTATTACCTATGATACATGCTAATGGCAGATACAGTAGATGTTCATAATACTTGGAATGTTTAGTACAACATGTCTACATATAATCATTTAGTACACTTACTGTATATCTATACTTTTTACGTGCACTAGTAGTAACACTATGCACTTCATTAGTGTGGGTGACCTGGCGAAGCCAGGTTGCCACCCACACTATAGAAATCTATACTATTTTTATTTATTTCTTCTTTATTCCACCGATTTTGCAAACACTACTCTTGCCAGAGCGTTCGCGCCCCATACACGTGAAAGGTATCAAAACGACCGGCTTGCCTATGGGAACAGCGCTATTCAAACTCGGAAAGTTTCACCTCACTGTTTGGCTACGAATCGACTTTAAACGGGAACATTTCGGTCCCATTGGAAATGCATTGCAAGTTAGAGTGCGGCAGCTGGAATAATTTTTTTTCCACTACCTTGGGTAAATTGCGAGAGTGATCTCAATTTTGGACGTAGAAAAAAAAACACATCAAAACGATGACACGGCTGTCAGCTCGCTCACAAAAGAAAAATAAATGGAATTGGACATTTCTATCTCAACTGATGACCATTTGTTTGAAGGTTCTCCTCCCCATAGACAGCAATGTAATCCCACTCTAGGAATACAATGATTTTTTAGCTTTTTTCCCCTTCTGTTCCGATCGCCACCCAGGCCACAATTGTCGACGGAATGCCACAATATCGCACACAACCCTTCGCCTACTCCTTGAAGTGCTCATGTGCGCTTCACAACGCTTCATCTCTTATAGTTTGCTTTTAATCAACGTGACAATGCAGTCATGCATCTGCTCCCATTGGAATACATTCAAAGTGAAAATGCAAAGTAATTCGTGATTGCATCACCTGTGTGGCTCATGGCTCATGATTGGTTCAGCCTAACAGCTGTGAGGCTCATGGCTCATGGCTCAGCTGACCTGCCAATGACCTCATCGACTTAACCCTTAAGTTACCCTCTGTGTTGCAGTACTGAATTGCTTGACAGCGCCCTCTGTCTTGCGGGTTGTGTCATTGTACTCAGTAGGGATATATTCTTTCATTGGTCGATGTTGACCACCTTCCATTGGTCGATGTTGACCACTCCCCCGATCATTAGACCACGCCCCCTTAGGCCACACCCCCTTAGTCCCGAAACATTTCAAAAACTCGAAAAAGTCAGAAACATTTCAAAAACTCGGAAAAGTCCGAAAATTTTCAAAAACTCGGAAAAGTAAAAAAAACTCAGAAAAGTCCGAAAAATTCGGAAAAGTCAGAAAAAAATTTAAAACTCGGAAAAGTCAGAACAATTTCAAAAACTCAGAAAAATCAGAAAAAAAATTTAAACTCGGAAAACTCCAAAAAATTTCTAAAAGTCCGAAAAAGTTCAAAAACTCGGAAAAGTCCGAACATTTTTTAAAACTCTTCTAAATTTCTAAAACTCGGAAAAGTCTGATAAATTTCAAAAACTCGGAAAAGTCAGAAGAATTTCAAAAACTCGGAAAAGTCCAAACAATTTCTAAAACTCGGAAAAGTCCGAAAAATGTCAAAAACTCGGAAAAGTCCGAAACATTTCTAAATGTCTAAATGCTGGTCTGTCGTTCTGCAGCTGGATACTATTGGTTTGTTTTGGCAAAATTCTTCTGCTCTGTGTGACAATAAATAAATGAATGATATGCAATTTAAAACCAAAACTAAGGCCTCAGTATGGATCGGGTGATCGGATCGGGACATCCCTACTAAAAACTAAAACACAAAAACCGGAAGAGAAAAACAGCCAAATGAATTGAAGTCTATGAGGAAACTGAGTTTTTCTTTGTACACAGTTTACCAAAAGCACTCCTAATCACTAATTTCTGAATGGATATTTATGAAATTTGGATATGTACTACATAAGGCTTCAGGCTATGGCTCCATCTGGATTTGTAAACCATACCACCTTCTGGGGAAATACTACCTCTGGACTACTAACTACTACAGAAAAACTTGAGTAACAAGTTTTTTTACAACTCAAATTCAGACCTATGTTACTCTATTCCGTTAGCACTAAAAGTGAACTTCAGGATGTCATCTTTCAAAAGAGACCAGGCTCATGCATGTGCTATAAGTATAAAGTATGTTGTTAGGATGGGTTAAGAGGGGTTAAGAGGGGATAAAATGTGTTAAAAGGGGATAGGATGGATTATGATAGATTATGAGGGATTAGGATGGGTTAGGAGGGGTTAGAATGGGTTAGGAGGGGTTAGGGTGGATTAGGAGGGGTTAGGGTGGATTAGGAGGGGTTAGGATGGGTTAACAGGGATTAAGATGGGTTAGGATGGTTTAGGAGGGGTTACGATGGATTATGATGGGTTAGGATGGGTGTACATGGGTACATTTTCTGTTGCAGAATTGAGAACACTATATAGAATAAAGCTACATTCTGCAAGTCTAAGTCGTATACAGCACCTGCATCACAGGTTTGATTGTTTTTTCTTTTTCCCAAAAAATATATTTTATGCTGGGTCCAACTGTACTAGGCTGTAATAGTTTAACTAAGCCAGAACACAGATGCAGACACAAACAGGCAGAGACGATGTGACTCAGAGAAAACCCAAATGACGGGTGTATTTAATTAGAAAAGAAGAATACTGAAACCAGGGCCCTCATTCATCAACGTGACGTGGAAAATTTTCTATTTCCACACGTAAGCACAGAATTTAGAATGAGTGCACGCACAAAATAAACAGGATTTACCACACGTGCGTACGCAGGTTCTACGCACACCTGTCATGATAAATATCACCTTGGCCCTGCGCCGAGGCTCGTGCACACTTTCACGTATTTGCATACCAGAACCGCCCCGATTAACCATATACGGTAATGGACCACCCCCATGAAATGTGGAAAAGTGGACTAAGCCGAGGGTGTTGTACACTGTCGGATATTATATCTATTAACTTCCTAAAAGACCATTGCTGCCTGGACACCGCAAACACTAATAAAGACCACTGTTTTGCCGTTGCCCGTTAGTGTCATTAATGCATGCTGGAATAAGAATGCCTTTCTTAATTTATTTTTAATATTAATAATTATTATAATACAATAAAAGACAGCTCCGTCTTTTAATACACATATATTGTACAGTAACGTCAAATAAATACTACAGTCCCCGCTGAAATAAAGGTTCTGCACGCACATACCAGCAGTGATCTACAGCATAAAAGATAGCCACTTTATAATACTATTCTGAGTAGATAATTCATCTGTATCGCAACAGAGTCACGGATCTGGTCGGGGCAGGTAGCATTATGTCGGGAAAATCCTTATGAAATAAACAAAAGTGAATTAAAGAATTTAAAAACGAAGTTTAGCATATTAAATCGTTTTATAAGCTTATAGCTTTTTTCGTGCTGATTGGAGAAGGGTCCAGCTGCAGAGCCGGAGAGCAACTCTCAGGGCCAAGATAGCACTTATACTATTTTGAGAGAGACAGCAGAGAGACAGACAGCAGAGAGACAGACAGACAGACAGACACTGTTCCACAGTGTGTGTGTGTGTGTGTGTGTGTGTGTGTGTGTGTGTGTGTGTGTGTGTGTGTGTGTGTGTGTGTGTGTGTGTGTGTGTGTGTGTGTGTGTGTGTGTGTGTGTGTGTGTGTGTGTGTGTGTGTGTGTGTGTGTGTGTGTGTGTGTGTGTGTGTGTGTGTGCGTGCGTGCGTGTGTGTGACTACTAGTCTAATAGTAGAGACTCAGCCCCCCCCCCCCCCCCCCTCTGGACCACCTCCTAGTAGAGACTTCTCTAGGAAGAAGACGAAGATGAGGATTAAGGCAAGACACTGCAGGTGAATAGGCAAATATACTTTTTTTGTTGATTTTGAGATTTTGTTATATTTTGCTTCCTAAACATGTCTTCTATGAAACTAGTGACAATAAAACGTCAATAACACACATTTAGTTGTTCATTTTACTTCATTTTGCCTTATTGCATCCATAAATGTCCACATATTTAATGGGGAAGTGCCTCATTTGCATATATAAACATACATTTCAGAAAACTTGTCTCTACTAGGAGGTGGTCCAGAGGGGGGGGGGTCTCTACTGGGAGGTGGTCCAGAGGGGGGGGGGGGTCTCTACTAGGAGACTAGTGGTCACACACACACACTGTGGAACAGTGTCTATCTGTCTGTCTGTCTGTCTCTCTGCTGTCTGTCTCTCTGGCTCTGCAGCTGGACCTTCTCAAATAAGCACGGAAAAGCTTTTAAGCTCATAGCTCCAATTTGGGTCCCAAATTGCGGTACAAATGAAGGAGGTGTCTCGGGTAGTGGACTCTAGTTAATATTATGTTCTCTCTGCAATTAGACTGCCCCTCATTCATTCATTCATCCCTATCTGATGCTATCTCTGAAAACAGTTCCTGCGAGCGCAGTCAGTGCACCCGATAACGCTATATATATAAACCTGCATTCATTCGGAGAGAAAGACCTATTCCACATGCTATTTAGGGTTTGACAATAATTACACTAATATCGCTATTTCACAATGAACTATAATGAATTACGGGGGTCATACAGAACACGCGCCAGTGTCTTTATTTCCGCGTTGAAACGAATGCATGTACTGAGGAGTGCTTGTGCCGTAGTAACGATATTCTACCACTGGGCGTCAGCTAAGCATGCTCAGAGCTGTGCGTACACATAAGCGCGAAGTCAAGTTCAAGTTGAAATTGATGAATCCCACTCTTTGCTTAGAAATGGTCGTACGCACAGCTTAAGCACATATCTGTGCGTAAGTCACGTTGGTGAATGAGGGCCCAGGTCTCTAGGTAGAGTGAACGAGTCTCAGGGTAGTCAGACAAGCGGAGGGTCGTATGCGGGTTCTCAAAAGTGTCCAGGGAGTGAGCGAGTCTCAGGGGAGTCAGACAAGCAGAGGGTCGTATGCGGGTTTTCAAAAGTGTCCAGGGAGTGAGCGAGTCTCAGGGAAGTCAGACAAGCGGAGGGTCGTATGCGGGTTCTCAAAAGTGTCCAGGGAGTGAGCGAGTCTCAAGGAAGTCAGACAAGCGGAGGGTAGTATGCGGGTTCTCAAAAGTGTCCAGGGAGTGAGCGAGTCTCAGGGGAGTCAGACAAGCGGAGGGTCGTGGCCGGGAGCGGGTTCTCAAACTGTCCAGGGAGTGAGCGAGGCTCAGGGTAGTCAGACAAGCGGAGGGTCGTATGAGGGTTCTCAAAAGTGTTCTTTTTGGAATCCAACCGGCCAAAGGTAAGAGCAATTCGACGTCAATTTCAGCTTGATCGTGCAAGGATTTCATAGCCATCCCCCAGATCAGCGTATGTTGTGGTAATAACAAATGCCGTTATTGGCAATCAATTAATCAGAAACAACCCCCCCCCCCGCCCCCCCCCCCTTTCATGCATTCATGATGGAACATAATACCGATCATATGCATTTGGATTTTTAACTGAATCGTGTGTAGGGAGGAAACACCAATGGATTTAACGTTATTAGCGTCGCGCCTTATAAATAGCCTCACAGGAATTATCCCAGATCATTCCGATATAACACTCATATTCACCACGGTATAAAACGGGAACGTATGGATGGAATTTTTTTTTCTTTTTTGCATCTTGAACGGAAGGTTCTTACTGTCAATTGACAATAGGGCTGCAACGATTAGTCGACATAATCGACGACGTCAATCATAAAAACTCGTCGACGCCGAATTTTTTAGTCGATGCGTCGGGGAAAAAAAAATATATATATATATATTATATATATATATATCTCAGCTCTGGTCTAGCTGAAGACAAAGCAGAGGAACAGATTGGACATTGAGCATGACCTCAGAGTTGCTTTGTCTACCATCACCCCAGACATTGAGACTCTTGTCAGGAGCAAACAACATCCCCAGTTATCCCATTAGTTCCCTGGGATGTTAAGCTAAGAAGTCTGCTAAGAAGGATATATTATTTATTATTATTATTATTATTATTATTATTATTATTATTATTATTATTATTATTATTATTATTATTATTATTATTATTATTATTATTATTATTATTATTATTTTTTTATTTCATTGTGTTTTTAGCCCTAGTTGCACTTTTGTTGCAACCCCAGTTATCCCATTAGTTCCCCCAAACTTACTGTCGGTCTGTTATGTTAAGCTAAGAAGTCTGCTAAGAGCCCGGAAAAGGAGCCGCGCCCACAGGAAGCAGAGATGGAGGGTGTGACAGAAAGAATCGTTAGATTAGTCGACTAATCGAAAAAATTATCGACAGATTAGTCGACTACCAAAATAATCGTTAGTTGCAGCCCTAATTGACAATGATATTGGATCCATAGCTATAATATAAAATATAGATTTAGCTCTACAAACAACGTGACGCACAGTGAACGTTTGCAATGGAAAGCTGGCCTAACTACAGCGGGCCCCGTCTAATGGCTGGCACCCATTGATTTAAGGTGGTATCATTGAAATGTGTGCTTCATTTTAAGGTGGTGTCATTGAAACAAGTGCTTCAGTTTAAGGTGATATCATTGAAATATGTGCTTCAGATATCACCTCCCACTGACCTCAGCATTGAGTCAGGACCATATACTGTATAGTAAGTCTGTTTACAAGTTGGATTATTGACTTTGGTAATCACATCAGATATAGTTGTTTGATATAGTATGGGATGAGGTAACCATGTTTTCATACACAGGACCCTCCTAACACAATGGTTCTGTACAGTTACAGTCTTGTTTTTATCGCATGCTCTCAATTACTCTAAACAAACTGGTTTGAAAGCCATTGTCTGGTGTTGATTAGTGTTTCCAGTAAGTGGTGTTTACTCTGCGTGAATCACTCACCAGATGTCAGACAATCAGAAGAATTCTGTCTCTGTCTAAGGTCTCATCTCATTGGCTGCAGCAGCTCTGACGCTTTATGGAGAGTGTGTCTCATTGGCTGCAGCAACTCTGGAGCTGTATGGAGACTGGAGAGTGCATCTCATTGGCTTCAGCAGCTCTGATGCTGTATGGAGAGTGCATATCATTGGCTGCAGCAGCTCTGACGCTTAATGGAGAGTGCGTCTGATTGGCTGCAGCAACTCTGGAGCTGTATGGAGACTGGAGAGTGCATCTCATTGGCTGCAGCAGCTCTGATGCTGTATGGAGATTGCGTCTCATTGGCTGCAGCAGCTCTGACGCTGTATGGAGAGTGCATCTCATTGGCTGCAGCAGCTCTGATGCTGTATGGAGAGTGCATCTCATTGGATGCAGCAGCTCTGATGCTGTATGGAGAGTGCATCTCATTGGCTGCAGCAGCTCTGACGCTGTATGGAGAGTGTCTGTATATTAGATGAACATGGATTTTGGCAGACAAATACACAGTTGGTCTCTCCATCCAATGAGCCGAGGATGGCTTGTCGTCATGGAGACTGACAGGCCACGCCCACACGTCCGACCACAGATGTGGTGGGCCACCCAGAAGGAACTCCAACACCCACGATGCAGCATGTCAGACATACTCCATGGTAACCTGCGTCAGAATGCAGCTCCTCTTCCCATTCTACCGTATTGATGTTGGAAGCTGCTCTGGAAAATAGATGTTTTTTGGAATTCAATTCCTGAACAATTCACAATTAATATACTAGTGTTTGATCTTAAAAATGTTGACTTACAGCTGAGTTTCTTCTGCACCTTTCAAACTAAATGTACTTTGCATAAAATGTTCTTTATATGTGATAATATCATAATTACTGCAGTACTGATCTGTAATTACATTATAATAACAATGGTTTAAAGCAGTGGTTCTCAACTGGTCTAGCCTCAGGACCCACATTTTTCTGCGTCATTAAGTCGCGGCCCAAATCTTTTTACCACTTTGATTTATTGCACAAATCTTTTTTGCAGTAATACACAATCCTTCATGCATTGTTAAAAACATCAAATAAACAAAAAAAAGTGCAACAAAAGTGCAACTAGGGCTAAAAACCAATGAAATAAAAAAAATATAAAATTTATATATGCTTCTTAGCAGATGCTTTATCCATACAGTACACGAGTGCATAGATTTTCAGTATATGTAGCCCCATGGGATCGAACCCACAACCTCAGCATTGTTAGTGCCATGCTTTACCAAGTGAGCTACAGAGAACTACAGAAGGCAGATTTATCTTGAATTACAGGCATATTATGCTTTTTAAACAAGTTTAAACTGGTGATGCTCATCATGATTCAAGAATCTAAATTTAACTGTAGCAGAGATTACCCTATCAGGGGACACTGAACAGCATTGTATTATGAAGAATATTCATTTTTGATGGCTTCATGCTTTCATGTGCTAGCACTTCACTGCACACAACACACTGAGGTTTTGGTCTTTTGTCCTCAATGTAAGAAAACCCATATTTAATATAGTCTGTGTCGTATTTGCGTTTTGCCATGTTTACAAATGCTCAAATAAATTAGCGCTAACTGATGTGACGACGTTAGTGTCCTGACAACGCTGGCAGCAAACGACTACTGCATGCACGCTGCGTCATGGGAAACACATGTCCTTCAAAATAAAAGCGCAGCATCAGAAATTCTGTAGACATAAACATAATTTTTAAAGATTTCACACATCCGTGACCCATTCAAAATGGCCCCGTGGCCCACTTTTGGGTCGTGACCCACCAGTTGAGAACCACTGGTTTAAAGGTACACGCCAACTTTTTGGGAAATTAGCTTATTTGCCATCTACCCTGGAGTTAGACAAGCAGATACATACCCTTTTCTTCTCTGTGCATGCATTAGGCTTAGGGAACAGCCGCACTGTTAGCCTAGCTTAGCGTCATTCACTGGAAGTAGGTGTGCCAGTGTAGCCTAGTTCCCAACAGTCACCCCCAATACACTCCAAATACAACTCCAAAACGTTCCTGTAAACATGTTGTGACCTGTGTATTTACCACGTGGAGAAAAATATATATAATAATAATTAGACATTTTTGTTTTAATTTTTCTTTTTTTAGTTGCCGTGTTCCTTTAACATTATCACTCTAATATAAAATGTAACCAGTCCAAAGTTCTATATTCATGAATACTAACTCGACCTCAACTATATCACAAATCTTTTCTAACAGCATTACTTCAATATCTGGCACGATTTGTGTCTTTTCTTAAAGGGATAGTTGTGATTTTTGAAACCCCTACTTTTTATTTACCAATAATAATGTTGATTGGTAGAATAATTTTTCAGCACAGCCCATGCTCTTCCTCATACTAGCTCTGGATTGTTAGACACAAACCAATGTGTCAACGAGGTCGATCTCCTGTCTGTACAAGTTGACTGAGGCTCACTGAAATGTAATGTGTCTGCACTGTACAGTAGATTTCACTGAGCCTCAGTCATCTTGTACAGACAGGAGCGTGACCCCATTGACTTTGCATTGGTTTGTGGTGAACTAGCCGGAGCTAGTATGAGGAACAGCATGGCGTGTGCTGAGAGAGGACTCTGCTGATCAACAACATCTTTGGTAAGTAAGTACGACATAGGGCTAGGGTTCCTCCAAAAATCTGAAAGTGAAAACTGTAGTTAATGTACTACTGTACCATGGAAAAACACACAGAGGAACCTTGGAGACACAGACCGCGGTGTCCCATCAACCGACATGTCAACATCCTAGTAAAAGACGTATAGCTACTTATTAAAAGCTAACCTTATAAACCCTGGAATCACAGCTTCACTCCAGAGTGACCATAAAACTCTGGCAGACGGAACCACAAGCTGTTCCAGTGTTAGTGAGCCTAGAGGATTTAGTCACATACAGAATGAGATGCCAGACCCATCTCCCAGTGGTTCGTGAAGTACACAGTTCCTTAAGTAAAAGCAGAAATATATTTATTTTTGATCCACTTTTTCTCCTTATTTTTAAATTTTTTCTCCCATCACAATTTCGTATTGCCAATTCTCCCCTCCCCTGTCGTGAACGTTGCTAGACTATGCCTCCCACTTGTCGGCTGTAGTGAGGATAGAAGCCTTGCATCACGTGTCCCCTCTGGTACACGAGGAGGCAGCCTGTCGCATCTTTTCACCAGACAGCGCGGACTCTCAGTGGCGAGGAGTAACGCGTGGGAGGCTCACGCTGCCCCCGATAGTTCCTGTCTCTGCTGTGCAGGCATCACCCAACCGACCTGTAGGAGTCGCTGTCCACAACGTCCAATCCCATCGACTTCCACCCGCTACCTCTGTCAATTGAGATAGTATGACGACTGGCCCAAGCCGCAGGCAATGCTGACACCGGGATTCGAGAACGGAGTCTCTTGCATTGGTGATGAGCGCAATCTCCGCTACGCCACCCAGCCGCCTATATTATAAATACTCCCATAAAATAGTACTCTCTGGGAAAAGTAAAAGTCCTCCATTCAAAAGTAAAGTTTCGTATTTTAAAAGTATTTGATATTGAATGTACTTAAGTATCAAATAAAAATACAGATACCTGTTAATGTAATGTTCAGACCTTGAGCCATAATCTGGCCTCTAAATGTTATGTTAAACTGGTGTGTGCTGCTCTGATTACGTCCTCTTGAAGTTGGTAGGCTTAAAATTTGAAAGTATAATCGTCTTCATAAATATATGCCATGTTTTCTATGCAAAATCGTTTTCAAGCTAGTAGTAACTGATGGGTTCAGATAAATGTAGTAAAAGTACAAAGTTCCCTAAAATAAAATAAAAATACTCAATAAAGTAGTCAGTAGTAGTTTAGTAAGTAAAAATACTACGCACCACTGCTATCTCCACGCTGCTTTTTAGCAACGCGCACAGAATAATAGCAACCTGACTGACTTCTGGGTATTGCCACTGATTAACTCCAGACCAGGTAGCCTGCTGCTCTGAAACAGACCAGGTATCCTGCTGTAACCTGCTGATAATATGTCTTTGCTAATGTTCGTGCAGCCCAATGCAACCATAGCTTTTATATATCAACAGTGAACAGAATCACGCTATCGACATCACACTTCGTAACCAAGGATACTTCTCTGTGTGTGTGTGGTTATGTGTGTGGTTGTGTGTGTGTGTGTGTGTGTGTGTGTGTGTGTGTGTGTGTGTGCGTGCGTGCGTGCGTGCGTGCGTGCGTGTGTGCGTGCGTGCGTGTGTGTGTGTGTGAGAGAGTGATTGCATGCATGTAAAATTAGTGGGTTGTATTAAGTAGAACCTCATGGCATATGGTGACACACAGTGAAAATAAGCTATGGAAAGCTGGCACATTAGCTACAGGGATAAGGGTAATGGCTGGTGCTGAAAGTGTTAATATAGTCTACATAAACAAATCTGTCTATTTATCGATACTCCCATCAATCAACAATCATGACGTTGCATTACTGCTGATCAGCACGCCTATCAGAAATAAATGTTTACTGTATGATAATCTCAGAACCAAGCATTTGAAATTACATGGCTTAGTGCTTAGCCTTATTTACAGGGCCGCCTGGGAGAAATGTGAGGCCCTGTGCGAGATTTAAACGCCGGCCCGCTGGCTCCACATAACGTTAGCCAACATAACGTTAGCCACGATAGCTAGCCGGCCCGAGAGAGAGAGAGATATCTCCACGGCGGGAATAGAATAGAGTGCATTAAAAACTCACCAAACTTCCAAGAGGAAGGAGACAACCGTGGAGTTGACGAAGTTCATCTGCCGAACGACCGTCCTCTTCATCTTGGCATAACCTCCAATGCTGCACGCGCTCTCTCTAGGTTAGCTAACGCTAGTTAGCCTTTAGCTAAGCTACTAGCCGACATGGCTATACCGACTGAACCACACGTTAGCACTCGATATTATAACGTAGCTAAAGCTAACTAGCTGTCCCTGCCTTTAGCTAAGCCGACATGGCTAGCCTGACTGAACTTTCTAACATGCAACAACTTTCATCTTCAGTCCATCTGCCGAACGACCGTCCTCTTTGTCTTGGCTGGCATAACCTCCAATGCTGCACACGCGAAATAGTCAGACGCAGCTGACGCACGCCGGCCGACTGTACACATGTAACCCCTCCCTTCGTTGAAACCAATAGTATATCTGCTGCAGAGCCTCAGAGCTCCAATAGTGTATCTGCAGAGCCGCAGAGCCAGGAACAAGTCAGACACATTCTACAAACGTGTCTAATGTGAAATATATAAGCATATAAGCAAAACTAGATTTTAGGTCTGTGATGAAAAAGGGCCTCGCGGGAAGGGGGGCCTCGCAAAAAATAAATAAAAAAATAAAAAATAAAAATAAAAAAATAGAAAATAAAAACTTTTTTTTAAAATTATTATTATTTTTTTTGTGCGAGGCCCCCCTTCCCGCGAGGCCCTGTGCGACCGCACTGCTCGCACACCCCCTGAGGCAGCCCTGCCTATTTATATTAGCGTTCACTGCCAGACTTGGAGCAAGTCACGCCACTTCGCGAGGCTATCTCGGCCTGGGGCTGCATATTTCTCCAACAAATCATATACTGTTTAAGGGGTGCCACGGTGGCGCACCATGTAACTGTAGTATACACTTGCAGTATAATCGCAGCGTCCGGGGTTCGACCGGGGACCTATGCTGCATGTCCTCCCCAAATCTTCTCCCAACTTTCCTCTGCCTGTCCTATCCGAAATAAAAAGCTGTAAAAATGCTACAAATTCTTGATAAAAAAAAATATAAATTCATAAGATCTATTTTCTGGTGTTCAAGGAAACCTCAATCAACTAAACCTGTGCATAGATTCTGGCTGTACATGACGAAATGTAAGGTGGCATAGTCAGTCGCTTATAGCCTTATTTCTAATAGCGTCACTTCGCGAGTCTATTCCGGCCTGGGGCTGCATATTTCTCCAACAAATCATATACCGTTTATAAGATCTATTTTCTGGTGTTCCAAAGAAACTTCAATCAACAAAATCCATGCATAGATTCTGGCTCTACATGATGAAATGTAAGGGAGCGTCCTTATTGCATAATTACTACTGTACTATACTGTAACTTTCCCACGACAACACACCCCTATTGACAATTTAGGCACTGTGCCAGTGAAGATATTTGATAATTAACGAATATTTTGACTTTTTGAGTGAGCAAGTTGTATTTAATGTTTAGTTAGGATAATAGAACCTGCATTATCATATACTCCAGAATAAACGTTTCATTGGCCTGCTTCCAGCATCTACTCCTCATGGACCCGACAACACGTTATAAATTAAAAGTTTATTCTGGAGCATATGAGTGTGTGGTGGTACAATTGGAACGTGAGTGCAGTCAATAATGATAATAATAATAAACTGGATTTATATAGCACCTTTCATACACATATTGCAGTTCAAAGCACTTTATATATAATGAATACATAATAAAACATGCAGCAAGAGCAATGCATAACACAAATAAAAATTGCAGCATGATGCAAAGTCAAAATCTCGTTTAAAAACCAATCAATCAATAACGCAGACAACATTGGGATAGCCGACAACGTTAAATAACAATATTTAAATAATAAATACGATTGCATGGGATCTCTGGGTGGCTGGCTCAATATCATCATTGATTTCATCCAGTAGAGTGATATTCTCCTTCGAAATATTTTTTCACAGGCACGCCTGGCATGCGTCTGGCAACAATTACTGCTGCCATGATCACCTGTGACGCTGGCAGTGACACTGGCATGATGCCCCTTTATAGCGCTTAGAGCTTTGTGCTTATTTACCACCATGTCTGTGAAGATGGTAGGTGCGTTGCGTTAACTGCTCGGTGCACTTTGACGAGGCTCATTTGCATAGAAGGGGACATGTTCCGCCCATATTACCTCATTTAAATACGGGCTAATTGTACCGGATGCAATGCTGACGGAACGCAGTTACCACCTCATTTCACCCGTTGTGCGTCCTCTGTGGATAGCAAACTGAGTTTCAGAGCTATTATGCACCGGCTTTGCGTCGGAAAAATCCGTGCAAACCCTTTGTGGATCCCGCGGCCGCCGCTACTCTACCATCGACCAGACCTAGTCTACCATCTACCAGACCTACTATACCATCTACCAGACCTATTCTACCATCTACCAGACCTAGTCTACCATCTACCAGACCTATTCTACCATCTACCAGACCTATTCTACCATCTACCAGACCTAGTCTACCATCTACCAGACCCAGTCTACCATCTACCAGACCCAGTCTACCATCTACCAGACCCAGTCTACCATCGACCAGACCTAGTCTATCATCTACCAGACCTAGTCTACCATCGACCAGACCTAGTCTATCATCTACCAGACCTAGTCTATCATCTCCACTCCTGCTAAATCCAGAACATGTTTAATCCCCCAGGTGTGTGAATGTAGCTACATGCCCACGGATCTATAATAACAGTTTATAGACCAGCGCTACTTTGTCTCTATCCAAACTCTGTCAGAGCTCATCTTTTGAGGGAGGCTTTATAGCCTAATGGCCTATAGCCACTGGCTGTCTTCTGCAAAGGCCTACAAACTGTTTATTGTTCTAGTATGTGGAATATGGGAAGCCTGACTTGGGACGCTGTTGATTGAATAACCTATACCTAATATGGCTGTATTTCACATTTTGGTTGTTTATTGATATTGTAGCTTACAACTTATTTATTTATTTAGTTTAAAGTTGTTGTTATATGATATTTAGCTTAGGTACATGTTTAGCAGTGGAGAAAGCTGATTCAAGATGCATGTAGCTGATAGTATACACTAGACTAGAGTAGACGCTGTAGGAAGGTTGTGGAACTTCTTAGGATGATTACAAAAGGAAAAAGAAAAGTACCTCAATGTTGAAAATGCTGACTGAAAGCAAATGACAAGAATATGATGCCAGGTCAAAATGTGCACACATTATGAAATGCTGCTCCTTTGATCTTCCACTACAGATGTATGGCAGTTGTCTGGCAGATTAATAAAGTGTTTTTAATTGTGTTTATTTATTTATTTATTTATTTATTTATTTATTTATTTATTTATTTATTTATTTTCTTTCTTTTCTTTCTTTCTTTCTTTCTTTCTTTCTTTCTTTCTTTCTTTCTTTCTTTCTTTCTTTCTTTCTTTCTTTCTTTCTTTCTTTCTTTCTTTCTTTCTTTCTTTCTTTCTTTCTTTCTTTCTTTCTTTCTTTCTTATTTTTCCTTCTCTTACTGTCGAGTAGTAGAGTGTAGGCACTGTATCAAGTTCTGGATGTGATGTGGTCAATAAGCAGTGGGCCACACACACACACACACACACACAACACTCTCTCTCACACTCACACACACACACACACACACACACACAAGCATGCACGCACACACACACACACACACACGCCTACACACACACACACACACACACACACACACACACACACACACACACACACACACACACACACACAGGGCAGGACAGCAACATTGGGGGGTGCTTAAGCCCCAATGTTTTGCTTTGTAACTAAAACCCAATTCATTCCACGGGCCCCTAAATCCCTTGGCTGAGTAGGACCGTTCCTCCGCTCTCCCTGCTTCATTGTTGATGCAGTTTTGTGGAAAGACGACCTGTTTGTGTAACTGCAGCCAGCGCTGAGTCTGAGCAGACCCGTTAGTGGGCCTCTAGCTCGGCTGGATGGGGGTGGAGGGGGTTGGATGCTGCTGCTGCTTACATGCCTCTCTAACCACAGCTCATCTGAAAATCATTTCGGAGGTGTTTATCTCCCCACCTTGACTATGAGTGGGTGAGGACTCATTATGCTTGGCCTGTCTGCTTCACCAGACCTCACCATGAGTCCATGACCTCAACTCACCAGACCTCACATTAACTCACCAGACCTCACCATGACCTCAACTCACCAGACCTCACATTAACTCACCAGACCTCACATTAACTCACCAAACCTCACATTAACCCACCAGACCTCACCTCAACTCACCAGACCTCACATTAACTCACCAAACCTCACATTAACCCACCAGACCTCAACTTACCAGACCTCACCAGACCTCACATTAACTCACCAGACCTCACCATTAACTCACCAGACCTCACATTAACTCACCAGACCTCACATTAACTCACCAGACCTCACATTAACTCACCAGACCTCAACTCACCAGACATCACCATTAACTCACCAGACCTCACATTAACTCACCAGACCTCAACTCACCAGACCTCACCATTAACTCACCAGACCTCACATTAACTCACCAGACCTCACATTAACTCACCAGACCTCACATTAACTCACCAGACCTCAACTCACCAGACCTTACATTAACTCACCAGACCTCACATTAACTCACCAGACCTCACCATTAACTCACCAGACCTCAACTCACCAGACCTCACCATTAACTCACCAGACCTCACCATTAACTCACCAGACCTCACATTAACTCACCAGACCTCACATTAACTCACCAGACCTCACCATTAACTCACCAGACCTCAACTCACCAGACCTCAACTCACCAGACCTCACATTAACTCACCAGACCTCACATTAACTCACCAGACCTCAACTCACCAGACCTCACCATTAACTCACCAGACCTCACATTAACTCATCAGACCTCAACTCACCAGACCTCACATTAACTCACCAGACCTCACCATTAACTCACCAGACCTCACCATTAACTCACCAGACCTCACATTAACTCACCAGACCTCACATTAACTCACCAGACCTCACATTAACTCACCAGACCTCAACTCACCAGACCTCACCATTAACTCACCAGACCTCACATTAACTCACCAGACCTCACATTAACTCACCAGACCTCACATTAACTCACCAGACCTCACCATTAACTCACCAGACCTCACCATTAACTCACCAGACCTCACATTAACTCACCATACCTCACATTAAGGGTTCTTCATGTCCCTGGGGTGTCGGTGGGTTGGGAGAGTTCAGGGGTGGGGACTGGCCGGGGTCTGTCGGGGGAGATGAGGCGGCCCGCGGGGGTGGCATTCCTGTCACCGTGCATGGCGATGTGAGTGGCACGCGGGCTGTTTGTGTTTTCCTTCGGTCATGGCACGCTTTATCGGGGGGTGTGTCTCGGATGGCGATGTGGTAGGGATTGATGTGTGGGTGTTTGGGGGACTGGCTGTTTTGGGGGGGTTCACATACCTTCGAGCAACATTGTACTTATTTTATGCCTATTCTTATGTCTGCACGTTTACATTGCACTACTTTTATTGTCTTTTATACCTATTCTTATGTCTGCAATTTATCCATTGTTTTTTATTCTGTAAACAATTTTAGGCAGATTTTATGCCTATGCTCATTGTATACTAATTGTTGTGGGGCACTCTGGACTGCGGTCCATGTATGAAAAGTGGTATATAGATAAGAGTTATTCATTTAGATTTTCATAGATCTCTCCATCTCAATGAGGTTTGGTGGGAGAAACAGATTTGACAAATTGTTATTCAATATATATAATATAATATCTTTATCTTCTTAGGGGATCTTTATGTATGCTATCATCTTTCATTATCTTCTTACCTCTTTTAGACACCTCTTCACACTGAAGAGGTGTATTAAGATCAGTTCTAAACTCTTCCTACTAAAGTCTTACACTAAGAGCCAGTCATGTGTCAGAAACCACAGCATCCAGTGGCTCTTTTACTGTCAGTGCAACATCTGTCCTCCTCTCTCTCTCTATTCCTCCTCTTTCCTGTTCTTCCGCTCCGTTCATCCTCCGTGTGTCGGTCTCGTCAACCCTCCCTTCCTTCGCCCTGTCTTTCCCTCCGTGCCTCTCTTCCGTCCTCACTCATTCATGACTGCTAGCATCATGCCTCCCTGCCCCGTGTGCAGGCGGCGTATGGTTTCCATCACATGTAATAAAGGAGATGGGAGCCTAAATCAGGCCACACATGGAGCATGAGCCCCAAGAGCACCATCCCGTGACCCCATGACCCCAGGCCCCCTACAGCTCAACTTCCCTTCATTGCGTCATTGGCAGGTATAAGCAAGCACAGTGGGCATGTTCTAGATTCACTCCCAAGCTATTCAACTGTTTAGTTTAGATTAGTACGGCAAGCGAGCAGCCAAGATCTTACTAGAGCTGTGTCTGTGTGTGTGTGTCTGTGTGTGTGTTTTTGTGAGTGTGTGTGTTTCTGTGTGTTTTTGTGTGTTTTTGTGTGTGTGTGTGTGTGTGTGTGTGTGTGTCTGTGAGCGTGTTAACGATAGGTTATGTAGATAACCTAGTTATATGAGTATTGGCTAAGCGTCCCGCTCAAGCCTATTGAGATACCCCTTATCTCCTTGTACCTAGTGTACACCACCACGAACAATTTATGCACCCACACCTGACCGGGTCCCGCCTCTATGGAGGCGTAGCCTATAAGACCATGGTACTGGTCACCAAACACCCTTCCTCGCCAAAATCCCGTTCCAGTAAAAGATCTCTCAAAAAGGGAACTCAGGGCCGCTTAGAGCGGGACGCTCAGCCAATACTCATATAACTAGGTTATCTACATAACCTATCGTTATATTTCGTATGGCTATCGCGTCCCGCTCAAGCCTATTGAGATATGGGTTAGAGCGGACGCAAGACCAGACAGATGTACCCCCTGAGGACCCGTAAGCCCACATCAAGGGGTGCGGGGAGCCCTGTCACCCCATCCTTCCTAACGAAGGGGGGGCGCAGTCAACTCCACCTGAGTGCGAACAAGAGGGAACTAGAACCCCCTGAACACACAGCACAGGAGGAACCACGTGTGACCTAACACACTGTGGCCCATACCCACACACTCCTGCTACCCTACCAACGGACGGGAAGCAGGAAAGGCCACAGACCCCAGAACCGCCTGGGAGACAGAACCCCCGGTCATGTCCATGAGGTAAAACCTTGCAAAGGGGCCCGGGGAGGACCATGATCCTCCACCGAAGCCCCACCCAGGAGAGCGACAGAGGCAGCCACCCCACGAGTGGAGTGCGCCCTGACGCCCCCAGGGGGATCCTGCCCAGCCAACGTGTAGCAGAGGGCAATGCCCTCGCACAACCAATGGGACAGGCGTTGTTCGATAGTGCCTCACCGGCATGAGAACTAGTGGTCTGCAAGGGCCTTGAAATAAAGCCCAAGCCCTGCCCGAGCCCTTGAACATCAGGCCCTGCCCGAAAATAAGCCCGACTGTAAATAATATTTTAAGCCCTAGCCCGCTGAAAACCCAAAAAAATATATTATTATTATTATTATTAAAATATAAAAAATTTTGTATTTGTTTTAAATATTCGAAACACGGTTTTATATGAACGTAATAAATAAACAAAACTAAGAAGCATTTACATAGCCTGTTTCGCAATGCCGTCTCTCCCAGTGCTCGCTTATTTTTTACCTTTATTTTACCAGGTAGTCACTTGAGATCAAAGATCTCTTTTTCGAGCAAGACCTGACTATATCTCTGACTCACACATCAGCCTCGTAAAACGTATTGAAGGCTATAGAATCTTCTTTGACACACACACACACACACGACACACAATAGCCTACTCAGTCAAACAAACAAACAGAAAACAGAAATCAGATTTCGAGCAGAGCAACGTAATGAAAATCACAACAAAACAGGTAGCGAGTCGAGACCCAGCAAATAATAACATCACTCACCAGACGTCAGCAACGCGTTGAACACCGTTAACAAAACCGGCTACATACATCCCAAGAACAAATTAAAACTTTCGCCAACTGGCTATATTCCAACACAACCAATCGAGTTGAACTTGTCCCCTAGCTGAGTTCTCCCTGCGCGCTGCAGTAATTACATCCAAATGTTTCTCTGGCGCAAAAGAGAAAGCGAATCTTAAAACTAAGGTTATCCTATAACCCTAGTTATATGAAGAAAAAAAAGAAAACGCAATAAAAAAAATAAATAAAATAAAAACGGCGGTGCCCGGGCCCGACCGAGCCCGAATTATTTATTAAAAAAAAAAAACTACCCAGCCCGAACCCGCCGGGCCGGGCCGGGCCCCGTCGGGCCTGGGCAAGGTTGCAGTGCACTAATGAGAACCACCGTGACAGACAACAAGCTGAACGGTGACCCCGAGGTCCTGAGTACGGCTGAGGTAATTCCCAAAGCACGGACCGGACATGACAGGTGAAGGCCCGCATCTAACTCACTACCGTGAGGAGGCGGATGAAACGCCTGAACCACAATATCCCTGGAGCGGAAGAACTCCGGATATTTACAGGCACGAAGGCAGGATTAGGCCGCAGAGTGGCACCGCAATCGGACGAAAGACAGGCACTCTGGACGTACCGAGAGAGCACAAAGCACACCCACGCGTCAGCGGAGGTGACGGCCAGCAAGAACGCGGTCTTGAACGACAGCTGTTCCAACGGCGCCTGCTCGAGCGGCTCAAACGGGGCCAAGGACAACCGACCGAGGACCAATTGAAGATCCCAAGTCGGAGCCAAGGAGCGTTGCACCGGCTTAACGCGTCGAGCGCCAAGCAGGAAACGCTTCACAAGAGGGTGGCTGAACAAGACATCCCCTCAAATCCCTCATGATAGGAGGATATAGCTGCTGCATATACCCTCACCGTCGAAGCCGACAGTCTATCAAGGAGAGACTGGAGGTAACTAAGGACAGCATCCAGGGGGCAGGAGACTGGGTCCCGGCCCCCCGCCTTACACCACACTTGGAACATACGTCATCTGCCCGCGTAAGCACGACAGTGGAGGGAGCATGCGCATTCCGGATGGTAACACCATCAGGATCAAAGAACCTGCGCCCCTCAACGTACCCGTCCCAACAACTGACCTAACAGATGTATGGGGAAGAATCCCAGGCGGCGCGGCATCGGTCCCAGACCTGCCTGGCTATGTCCAGACGTAATCCCCACCCGTCAGGATGAGGACCGCCCCGCGACAGTACACCTGTACCCACATTCTCCCTGCCGGGGATGTGGGGAGCCCTCAGGCCATGCAGATGGAGGACGCCCATAGCCAGCCGCCCGCCGCCTGGTGCAGACGGGGGAGCGTACTCCCCCCTGTCTGTCGATACACGACACTGACCTCGTATCGTCTGTCCTGATCAACACCGTTTGAGGACCAGAAGGACCGCTTTCAACACCAACACATTGAACGTAGTGCAGACCGGGCAGCATGGTTTGCCAGCTGCCCCCTACTGCGTTGGCCCGACGCGTCACCAGCGAGGGAGGCGTCGGTGAAAAACGTGACGTGAGACCGTCCTAGGACGGAACCTCCCGAGCGTGTTGACAACACGCTCTGAGAGGGATGCCCATAGCCCTCCAACCGTTGACTGGGAAGAGGAGTACTCTACTTCCAGTCTACAGCAACCCCAGGCTGGTAGGGACCTGCCTGGTACGAGACCTGACGATCCACCTTGACCGCGAAGGACCAGAACGTCGTCAGGGCAGAATACACTCCGTAACCCCTGACGACGCAGAGGCCCCAGTGCGGCCTCCACGCACTTGGTGAAGATGCGGGGAGCCAAAGAAAACCGAACGGCAGCCTCTGGTACTCATACGCTAACCCTGCAAAGGAAGCGTAGGTAAGCCCTAGGATGGAAGATCGGAGATGCGCATACGCATCCTACAGGTCTATGGAGGAGAACCAGACCCCCACCTGACAGTGTTCAACAGGTAGGAGACGATCCAAAAAATGCTGAACCTTCCCATGGGACAGGTCCAGCCTGGGTCTGACACCCCCCCCTCCCGATTTCTCAGGCACCAGAGAACACCGGGAGGAGAACGCCACCACGATGGCTTGCTTCGTCCACAGAGATTGGATCTCGTTGACCAGAGCTGTCACTGCTGGAGACCTTGACAATAGGGTCTGTACCAAACCCGAAAACGGGTGGGGTTGTGTAAACACAAGTCCCCACCTCAGCGTTCTCCCCATCCACCTCGACATATGGTACTGCCGTAGTCATATGTGATGACACTCCCAACGCACCCGCCGCCATGTGGCGCAGGTCCGCCAGGAACTGTAGATAGTTGGCCCGGTCCCCCCGCTGTGCGTAGCCAACCCTGGACCCTTGCGAGCAGAGCGTTCCGTGGAGTCGGATCGGAACCTGACACTACCCACGAGGCAATCGCACCCAAGGGGGGACCCCGACAGAAAGGGCCGGTTTGATACGGGAGGCTTTCTAGGTGAAAAAAGCCCCCCCACTGAACACCCCTCCAGAACATGCTGAGGAGTTGTTCTGCAGCCGGACATGCAAGGTGTAAGGACCCCATGGGTTCCTACACACCGTAGCCCTGCAGTGATATTACTACCACCCAAATCACGCGTGCCTGCGAGACCACTGCCAATCTTTCAGGAGTGGGAGGCACCAACATGATACCTGGCCTGGCGAAGGTGAGGCCGGGGAAGCCCGCACTGTGTGCCTCAAAAGGTTTCGAGCCCCCCTGCTGACAACACTTATAGTTGACAGACGTAACACCAGGCTCAACCAACACAGCTTATGGTGTGGGAGCCACTTGACAGCACAACATTCTCACGGACAGACCCAGGCTCAGCCATCAACTGGGTGTCAGCCCCTGTCCCCATCAGAAGCGAAAAGTGGGGCCGCCCACGCTTCAACGAAGGCACGCGGCCCGCAGCCAAAGGAAACAATCAGAGCCCACTTTTTCCGCTGGTGTTGGGGGAGGGAGTGATCGGAGAGCGGGCTGCTCACGGCAGGACGGTGACGGCTTGTTGTTCAAGCCGAACCCATCCAACATGGCCGATCCCTCGGCCGCCAAGGCTGTCGGCCTTGTGGACACCTGTCGATTCAACGCCCAGGATACCTCCGGCGGGGGAAAACATGGCCGCTTGTCGAGGCCTCGTCATCGCCGCTGACGAGGCTGTGCTCTCTCTTCTTCTGGCTGCGCGGTGTGAGGCGGTGTGGGGCCTAGGACAATACCGCCCGTGCTCCAGCAGAAGACCAAAATCCCCTGCGGAGAGGGGAACCCTGAACGGTTATAGCTTGCGGCTGGGTCAAAGCTAATAACGTCAACAACCTCGCGCGATGTGTCGACGTCGGCTGGCCCTCAAGGCCCCGCCACCAGACACCATTTTTTTAATAGAAAAAACAGCAATTCGAACCCAGTTCTAATCGCTGCCAATTCTATACCGTGGCGGTACAGGCTTTAGCAGCCCACCAACCACTCGCCAGGCCGACCCACCCATGGCGTCGGCCGGGCGGGGCACTGTTTCAATATGTCAAAAGCAAAGGACTGATGTTAACACGGAGCACCATTGGTGGTTGCAAACAGCAACCTCCACTGTGGTGTGCACCATGAAAGGGTTAAATGAATAAAAGAACTAAACCACAAAACTGTAGAATGAGCAAACCCATATACACAACGTTAAGGGGAGGCGGACCAGAACGAACTAGTCCCGCCTTCATTCAAAATATTCACAACAGCACACCAGCCCTAGCTTAGCCCATTTACCAAAAAAGGTAAACAAAGCCCCCCCCCGCATACTCCCCCAATAGACACAGATTGACCTTCAGCATGAATGGTTGAAAGGAGAGAAAGCTGTAGCATAGACAGACCTTCTCATAGCAGAGTGACAGAATAAAACAGTCCCACTACACTACTACAGCCTAGCGTGAGGCGATGTGGAAGCCAGATCAACAACCGCCTGCGCACAACACGCAACATGTTTACAATGTCGGCTGGACCCATAGCCCCACTACCCGACGCCAATGTGGATAGGAACTAGCCAGCTGAGCCCTAACCCGCCGTTAAGTCCCATCCTGCAGTAGTATAGCTCTACTGCTACACCGCCGAGCTCACGCATTGGCTCCCAGATGGGGACACCGTTCAACAGACCCCGCCGGAACACAAAGGTAACGTACCTGGCTAGGCTACCTAGCCACGGCCTACCCTGTTGTCAACCCATTTACCCGTAAAAAGGTAAATAGGACTCAGCAAAACCCCCACATCAGCTACCGACTGACCTTCATTGATGAACCGGGCAAGAGGAGGGAGAAGTGACAACATCTCACGGCGGAGACATTAGAACAGCGTAGCAGTAGAGTTCAGCATGTAGCATTAGTATTAGCATGTAGCTAGCATTAGTTGTTTAACAGCACGCTTGCAGGACCATTTGGAACCCGTTCACCGCAGTGAACGTTCACCAAACCATCCCCCCCTGGCGCCAACACACAACATGGTTGTGTAACAACAACCCAGCATTACTAACACTAATACCCGTGCCTAATGACACAGGGCTCACCGTTGTACAACCCGGCTCGATAGCCAACGTTGTACGCTGCACCTTGATCTGGCTGCCGACAGATGAGGAACATCAACATAGGCCCGTCGTGTCGCTGAAACATGCCTCGAAGATGCCAGGGGCACGCAAACCTCCGGTAAGCTTTCAACATTACGCAATTCCTCCAATCTTTTTCATACTACTAGTTACATAAGGTGCATTGCATCCAGTATGATGGAACGAAAATAGAGGAAGGGTGTTTGGTGACCAGTACCATGGTCTTATAGGCTACGCCTCCATAGAGGCGGGACCCGGTCAGGTGTGGGTGCATAAATTGTTTGTGGTGGTGTACACTAGGTACAAGGAGATAAGGGGTATCTCAATAGGCTTGAGCGGGACGCGATAGCCATACGAAATATAACTGGGGAGCATGTTTAGCATAGAGGGCCAGTCTAGTGGTTAGAAGTGGACTTTAATTTAAACCTTGAACCACAGTGACTTACCTCCCCCCTGGCCAAGGAGCAAGGCCCCCGACGTGGACACACACACACGCACACACACACACACACACACACACACACACACACACACACACATACACACACACACACACACACACACACACACACACACACACACACACATACACACACACATACACATACACATGCACACGCACGCGCACACACACACACACACGCACGCACACACACACACACTTTGCGTATGATTGGGTCCAGGCCACTCCGTCATATCATTGAGAAAGCAGAGTGGTATATGAGTCATTCATTGAACCTATCCTCCCTATTGTAAAAGAGCTTGGCTTGGTTTATGGCGTATCAGCGATCTCTGTTTGCGTAATGAGAGACAGATGGACTGGCAGCTATTTGAAAACAGTTGTAAACAGCCACCTTCATGTTTAGCATGACTTTGAGAGAAAAAAGTTAACAATGTATAGAATATTGTTTAGAATTTAATTAAATGTAATCACTGTTCCTTTTCTCTGTTTATGATCTAGGGGGTACCGATAGTCCGGGTTTTTTAAAAGGGCAACATAAGGTTTAGCAGTGTTTCCTCTAGAGTTGCATCCAGGCCTGGTGGTACGCACTAACAAAGCTCTAAACACATGGCGTACTACTGGCACAGTCGGCTGAGGTCAGACGGCGCGGCAGGCGGTCTGCAATTCATATAGACCTGTTCGCTGTTTACAAACATACCGTGTTCGAGCCAATCAGCAATACCATGCTCTATGGAGAAACCATGACACTCCCCTGACTAAAAGTTGTTTCAAACGAAAACGTCTGGATGTCATTTAGCCAAATCAACATGGCTGTGAGTGTGAGTCTTTCACCTTTTACATATAGCTTTGGCATGGATTGATTGTTTAGATCGCTAGCATCAATGGCTAACAAATATTATTGTAGTCTGCCCCATTGTTCTGACCAGGATTACGTTCCTTTTGCCACATTGATGCACGTGCAGAGTCTGACGTATACAGCAAACAGGTATATAGATAACGTCAGGCCCGGACTGGCCATCGGGAGCACCGGGAGTTTTCCCGGTGGCCTGGCCTGCACAGATAAAAAAAAAAATTATATAAAAAAAAAATATTATATATTTTTTTTATTATAATTATAATAATTTTTTTGCCAGGCCATTGTTTCTAGTTGTGGCGGCGGCGCGGCGCGATAGTTTTTAGATAACCAGGTGGGTGGGGAACAACCAGGATTGAGTTGGAGAACTATCTGACTCTCTCTCCCTCACGCGGACACACACACACACACAATGGAGCCGTGCTGCCGCTTGTGATTGGTGGAGGCGGGACCAGGCGATACAACTGATTGACAGTGGAGGCGGTGAATGGAATGGCAGATGGCACACTCCCAAAAGGAGTTGTTAAATCTGACATTACAAAAAACAATATGTGGTGGTCATGATTGGGGCTGAAGTTGAATAAACAATTTATGAAAGAGAGAGTCAAAATAATTCCAAGATAATTCAAAGATTACACACCTTTGCCACATTGGCTACAAACATAATCACTGCAAAGTTATCAAACAAATAAGAATCTGATCAGACACAAGGGTTAAGTTGTTGTTCCCTTTCTAATTTCCTCAAAAACATCTAGTCTAGTTAATGTGATCAATATTATTTGACAATTGATGCTTTTTGTTGGAAATTTCAGTCAGTGAGCTCATACTTTGAGCTAATTTTATAGTTAAAATGATTGAGACTACGCAATCTTCTGTCTTCGTTGTGCATGCATGCGTGTGCTCACCACACGTGATACATGTGTCACTATTCTGGCAGTGGCTACTGTTATTATAGTATTGTAATGAAAGGTCTATTATTTAATATTTGTGTAAAGGGCTATTTTAATTGTTGATGGGTAGTGCATCAGTAAAGTGAATATGGTATTGTGCTCTTGACTTGTTTGAATAGGTGGAGAGAGTGGTTAACTGTATTATAATAGTAAATAGAAAAATATGTTGTGCTCTTGCTTTTTTCTTTTTGAAGGTGGAGAGAGTACCATTGCTAGTGCCACAACAGTTTTATTTGAGGTTCATAACAGTACATTGTACTAAGCAATTGTTGGCTCATTAGTTTGTGATTCACATGCACTAAAATGCACCACAATGCAGGAAATTAAGTCTTTGTAACTAAAATCTTCCGGGTGGGGGACCCCCAGACCCCCCGCTTAAAAAGTGGCCTGATTGGGGCTATATTTCGCGCTATATCTCCCGGTATGAATTATTTCCCCAGTCCGGCCCTGGATAACGTGAACAAACATGTACTTTTTCCACCATTGACTGGGTTCATACTACTACTACTACTACCATGGCTGTACCTTAACTGTTTCTGCACATAGCACTGGTGCCACAGAGGTTGATTGTTTTGTAGCACAAGTATAAAGCGTCTTTAAAATCTCTAAAAACAACCACAAGTAGTGCAGTTCATCACTTAAACAGATGTGACTGACAAAGGAAATGAGTGATGCATACAGGGCACAACAAATCCAAACCTTAACAAGAAACATGTTTTCTTTATTTGCCCATAATGGTAAATTGCAGGGACGTAACAACTGAATAGTTAAACTTCATTTGGTGGTTTGGCTCCTTTCTTTACTTTGATTTAAAACTTAAATATACCTCTTAATTTTGTAGGTTTGGGCATACATTTTCGAATAGTCATTCAATTATTTAAATCGAATAGTTTATGTGATTATCGTTTATTTTTCTGTATTTCATGTTCGCTACTGGCCAGTTATTTTGGCCATTGTGACCTTGTTCAACAATCAGGAAATGCCTTAAGAGACAGTCATACTGAAGTTGATGAATCTAGTAATCTGCTATCTCTTACTTACAACCAGATTGTACTGCAAGACAGTGTTATGTTTATATGTGATGTTTTCATTATGGGAAAGAGGAAGATTTATTTTAAACAAGATTTGCTTGTTTGTGTATCTTTGCTGTAAACGGTGTGTTTACATCACTACACTCTTCTTGAGTTCTATGTCACCCCTGTCCTGGAAAACACATGATGCCCCTTTCTCCCTTCTGTGCTCACTAGCCCCACTTTTTAAACTAGTGGTCAAAATTGGATACTTTTCATACTCTTCGTGTTAAAAAGGACATGTGTACACTACAACAAGTTATTATTGCAATACCCTAACATCCGCTAAGCAGCTGATCCACACCAATCAAGTGTAAAGTAAACATAATTGATGTCAACAAGGAGAGGGGCTCGTCTTCATTCCTAAATCATAACATCTCAAGACAAATCCAGCCAGTCAGCTATGTTACATGTGACACAAAAAGTGAAACTGGGGGAAATCAACAGAAACATTTGCTACATCCTTGTGACACGAACACCATCAGCCAACCTAACAATGCCTTCGCACAGTTTTCATTTCAGTAAAGCGAATACAAAATAATCCATGTCTTGCCTATCTGAGGATCGTGGATGTTAGCCGACCCATAAGAGCGTCTACAGCTTCGTCCTGGTGCAGCAACAATGACACAAAATAATACCATAATCCAGGCAAAGGTTTAGGGAAAGATTAGCCTTCTTTAGCTTATGTTATTCACCACCCCTGGCTGCACCTATAAAACATGGTGTGTTCAACACAAGGGAAAACATTTATAATTACAATTAGATTTAGACTACTTACTTTGCAACAAACTATCATTTGATAAACTATAACATTTATAATATGTCCCCTTTTGTATATGTAATAGATGAAAATGACAGCAAATATTCAGTATTTGCAATCACATTCAGTATTTGTGTCACTAGTAACCAGGGCAGCAGACTCAGTGGAGTGTGTCAGTTACAAGGTTACAGTTAGACTGAGTTAGAATTAGCTACACTTTGAACTGAACTCTCTCCTTGCCTCCAGTGTTAGAATTAGCTACACTTTGGACTGAGATCCTCTCCTTGCCTCCAGTGTTAGAATTAGCTACAATTTGCCCTGAACTCTCTCCTTGTCTCCAGTAGGGCTGCATGATTCTTGCAAAAATGTGAATCGCGATTTTTCTCTCTAAGAATTGAGATCACGATTCTCTCACACAATTTTTTGTAATAATAATAATAATAATAACAATAGCTTAATTTTATATAGCGCCTTTCAAGAGACCCAAGGTCGCTTTACATAGGGGGTAAAAATAACAAAGTAACAAACATAGTGGACAGACACAACATATACATATAAAGTGAGAAATTAGGGGTTAAAGGCCAAGTTGAAGAGGTGGGTTTTGAGCAGTTTTGAATGAGTCCAGAGTTGGGGCTGTGCGGAGTTCTGCGGGGAGGGAGTTCCAGAGGGTGGGAGCTGCCACACTGAAAGCTCTGTCCCCGAAGGTCCGCAGTCTGGTTCGGGGGATGGAGAGCTGACCAGTGTCCATGGATCGCAGGGACCGTGACTGAGTGTAGGGGTGGAGGAGGTCAGTGAGGAGGTCTGGCACTGAGGTGCCAGAGCGTGAAGTGATTTGTAGATGAGCAGGAGGGTTTTGTAGGTGATGCGGGATTTGATGGGGAGCCAGTGGAGGTGGATGAGGGTGGGAGTGATGTGCTGCCAGGGGTTGGTGTGGGTTAGAACCCTGGCAGCTGAATTTTGAATATACTGGAGCCTGTCCATGGTTTTGCTTGGGACCCCGGACAGGACCCTGTTGCAGTAGTCCAGGCGGGAGGTGACAAAGGCATGGATGAGGGTCTCAGTTGTGGAGTCGGAAAGTGATGGTCGGAGTCTGGAGATATTTCTGAGATGGAAGAAGGCGGATTTGGTGACGGAACTGACATGGGCTTGGTAGGAGAGGGTGGTGTCCAGGATAACGCCCAGGTTGCGGACCTTAGGGGAAGGGCAGAAGGAGCAGCCGTCTATGTTGAGGATGAGATCCCCAACCTTCCGGAGCAGGGCCTTGGGTGCCACGACCATGAGCTCAGTTTTATTGTTGTTGAGTTTGAGAAGATTAGATGACATCCAGGTTTTTATTTCGTGAAGGCAGTTGATAAGGGAGCGTGGGGGGAGCTGGGTGGATGGTTTGGTGGAGAGGTAGAGTTGTGTGTTGTCGGCATAGGAGTGGAAGCTGAGGCCATGGCGGCGGATGATCTGACCGAGGGGGAGCATGTAAATGGTGAACAGAATTGGGCCAAGTGGAGATTGGCCCAATCTAGATGTAGATTTAGATGTAGATTTCTTCATTGCGTTTTTACTACTGGGCAGTCCGGTAGAGAGAGAGGGAGAGGAGGAAATGGGAGACAGGGCAGGGGAAGACATTCGGCAAATAACGCCGGGTCCAGGAATCGAACCCGGGTCGGCCATGCTGTGACACAGCACGTTACGTGGTTCGGCACTTCCCCTCTCTCACACAATTCTTATTTTTCATCATCATTTAAAAAAGTAAAGTAAAAAGTTTTAAAAAATCATCATAATTTAGAAATGAGATCGCATAGGTCTATGAATCGAGATCACGATTATTTTCCGATTAATCGTGCAGCCCTAGTCTCCAGTGTTAGAATTAGCTACACTTTGGACTGAGCTCCTCTCCTTGCCTCCAGTGCCAGCGATTGCGTTTCATACAACAATTCTCTGAATCCCCTCCTGGACAAGTTCTTTACTCTTGATTCCTGGAAGGGTTGACTGTGTGTGAAGCAAGGCAGCAATCCAAAACACACTGTTCCTGTCCTCAGTTTGCTGCACTGTGTTCTCATCCGTTACTATAGCTTCCCTGCTGCTATTTACAGTAAATAAACATCATCTTTTTTATGTGAAAGGCTCCCATATCAGCTGCTGTGGCTTTGGGAGGAGGGGCTATTCTGGCCATTTAGGGGGGGGGGGATGAATGGCCACACTGAGGAGGAGATGAACATGATAGTGAGGTTTGGACAAGCTTTTGTTTTCAGGAAAGCAGATTTTGGTTTAAGGCGCAGCTCAGAGACACTTCCGAATCATTAAGGTGGACATTGTCAGGCTTCCATTGGTGGTTCCTACAGGAACAATGGGCAGCCTTGTCCATCCCCTTAACACAATAACAAGGAAAACCACTCAGATTTGAAAAGCAACTGGTGCGCATTTTCTGTTTCCTGAAAATGGTCTTTGTATTCCAAGCATAATTTCTTGTTTGTTGTCAGCCCACGGTCTGGTTGTCCTGGATGGTGGTAGTTTTGTGGTTGTGGTCGTTGTTATTGTCTGCATATGACCATGCAGTTGAGGAGGAAGATGATGATTCGGTTTCCGGTTTAATGAAGAGCAGCAGGCAGAAGGAACCTGGAGACACAGACCAGATTGCTGCTAAACTGTGAATTGTGAACAAGGAGCTTGGAATTCACTTGTGTTTCTTCATTCAGTTCCAAACTATTCCTCTCTCTTTTGAATAAAAGCCTGAGCACAGTTTTCACAGATTTAAATAATGAGAAACACATTTTGTGCAAATTTTCTAATGATCCATTTGCCATGTTAACAAACAATGTAGGAATGTGGAGAAAATGTCATATCCTACATTAGCCAGGCATGGTAGGTTTCAGAGCAAGCCGTAATAGTGAGACACGTCAATAGTGATGCTTGTTGATCTGACTAAAATAATAATACAAATAAAAATCACGATTATTCATTTTTGATTAATGGAATTAACTGCCAACATTAACTTTTTACCCCCCCCCCCCCCCCCCCCCATGCAAGTTTGTTGGACATACACACACACACACACACACACACACACACACACACACACACACACACACACACACACACACATAAAATTGAACTCCAATATGAACAGGCTGACTCTAGAGCTATGTGGCAGGGCTGAACAGTGACATCTCCTTAGCAAATTATCTCAATACCTTCTATGCGAGGTTTGAGGCTGGGAATAACAGCACCAGCCTACAATCCACTGCAATGGAGGGGGGGGGACACTGCTGATGGAGACTCAGTGTTCAGGGTAACAGAACATGAGGTGAGGAGGACCTTTAAGAAAGTGAATATCAGGAAGGCAGCAGGACCGGACGGTATCCCCGGCCGCGTCCTAAAAGTCTGTGCCGACCAACTGGCCCCGGTATTCACTGACATATTTAACCTGTCCTTGGAAAAGGCTGTCATCCCCACCTGTCTGAAGAAGTCCACTATTATCCCTGTACCCAAAAAATCCAAGCCTGCTTGCCTCAACGACTACCGCCCTGTAGCTCTCACCTCCATAGCCATGAAGTGCTTTGAGAAGCTAGTAAAGGGCTACATCTGCTCCTCCCTCCCCATCAACCTGGACCCCCTGCAATTTGCATACCGCCCCAACAGGTCCACGGAGGACGCCATAGCCCATGTGCTGCACACAGCAGCATCACACCTGGACAAGAGGCAGGGGAACTATGTGAGAATGCTGTTCATCGACTACAGCTCAGCATTCAATACCATAGTCCCCTCCAAACTCATAGCCAAGCTCAGGGACCTGGGCTTGAACTATGACCTCTGCCAGTGGGTCTTGGACTTCCTGACGGGCAGACCCCAGGTGGTGAGAGCAGGCAACTGCACCTCCTCATCCATCACTCTCAACATAGGGGCCCCCCAGGGCTGTGTTCTGAGTCCCCTCCTCTACTCCCTGTACACACATGACTGTGTGGCACAGCGGAACAACAACACAATCATAAAATTTGCTGACGACACAGTAGTGGTGGGCCTGATCTCTGCAAACGACGAGAGGGCCTACCTGGAGGAGGTCAAGGTTCTAGCGGGATGGTGTCAAGAGAACAGCCTCTCCCTGAACGTCAGCAAAACAAAGGAGATGATTGTGGACTTTAGGAGGTCGGGGGTCAGGGACTACAGCCCCATCAGCATCGACGGGGCAGCAGTTGAGAGAGTGAACAGTTTTAAGTACCTTGGAGTCCACATATCCGAGGACTTGACATGGACCTCACACATTGACAGTGTTGTGAAGAAGGCACGGCAACGCCTCTACTTCCTTAGACGCCTAAGGAAGTTCCAAGTCAGTCAGAAGATCCTTAAGAACGTCTACTCATGCACAATAGAGAGCATCCTGACTGGCAATATCACCTCCTGGTTTGGGAATAGCACCGCACAAGACCGTAGCAGACTACAGAGAGTGGCCCGCTCAGCCGAACGCACAATTGGAGGGGGGCTTCCCACCCTCCAGGGCATTTACAACAAGCGGTGCATGGGCAAGGCTAAGAGAATTATCAAAGACTCGAGCCACCCAAACAACTGCCTCTTTGAACTGCTGCGGTCAGGCAAGCGATACCGGAGTTTCATGGCAATCACAGAGAGACTCAGAAGAAGCTTCTATCCCCAGGCCATCAGGATGCTCAACGAACAATAACACTATGTAACAACCATCAAATGCACTCACAGCACACACATCCACACGCACACACTCACTTTAAACATACAACTCACTGCAGCACCCACTTTAACCACTTTAGTACACCTAAGTACACTTTATATTTATCTGTAAATAATTTGCACTACAACCCATACCTCATTACACCTTACTGTAAATTATATTGTACCTACATTGTACCTCATCCCACTTCTGCTTTGCACTGTATAGTATATTGTATGGTAACTCAGTTACTTCTACTCTACACAGAGCATTGTATATTAGGGATGCTCGATAGTGACTTTTTTACCGATACCGATATACCGATATTGTCCAACTCTTAATTTCCGATACCGATATCAACCGATACCGATATGGTATGCAGGGTTCCCCCCCTGACAATAAATAAAATCAGAATTTGTTCTTACTTGCTTGCCTGGGTAAATAAAGGTTATAGAAATGTAAAAGAAATAAAATAAAAAATTGAAAACCGATACCGATATTTTCCGATATCACATTTTAATGCTGATATCGGCCGATAATATCGGTAGGCCGATAATATCGGACATCCCTATTGTATATATGTATATATACTGAACATTTTGTCTACGTACTTGACTTCTATTTTATACTTGCTATACTTATTTTATTATCTATCTTTGCCTAGCACAGTATCTGAAGCGAAACAGAAAGAAGCATTTTGTATAAAAGTATTCTGTACTTCTGTATGACAACTAATAAAGAAACTTGAAACTTGAACACACACACACGCACAGCAGAATTCCAATTTCTGAGCCTAAAAATCTTTTAGACCTTGACTGTGGTTCTGTTTCATAGTTTATTTGGTTAAATATAACCACCCTATATAGCAAACTGCAAGATGAGAAGTCATCGACAGGCTGTCAGGTGTCATATCATCTATAATTGTCATCTTCCTCCAGCGGGTGATTCTCCTATCTTTGATGGCCTTATTTACCCGCAGATGTGTTCATATTATTTTAGCCCACATTGTGATGCGGCTCACTGTTAATTATCAAGAGAGTTACTCTGAAATTCGGGAGATTAATGGGAGAAGTGACAACGAGTGTTCATTGCAGACAAAACCGCAGTGTTGACATGGAACTCTGTTTGATATCCTCTGTGGTGCAGAGAGCAGTCTGATGATCTGTGTTTGATATCCTCTGTGGTGAGAGCAGAGAGCAGTTTGATCTGTGTGTCGTTGCTTCTGAAGCAGAGATCATTCAGATGATGGATGATGCTCTTCTTTTCTACACTAAGATGTTGTGTTGGGAAACGTGCTTTAGGGAGTGTGCTCAGCAGGATCCCCTGTGATTCGTCAGACCATGCAATGCCTCTGATTGTGTGCACTCAATGCACAAAACGGGTACCTGTCTCTGTTGTGGTGTTGTCTCCACTCATACAGGAATTGACCTATTGGGAGACAAACAACCGAGCTAGGTCATGACCCCGAGTGGCGACCCCAAAGAGATCTTAGACAGCCCATTGGCATGTAAAAGCCACAACAGAACACAGCTGCCTCAACTGTGTTCAGTATCAGCCTTCTTCTTCTTCTTCTTCTTCTTCTTCTTCTTCTTCTTCTTCTTCTTCTTCTTCTTCTTCTTCTTCTTCTTCTTCTTCTTCTTCTTCTTCTTCTTCTTCTTCTTCTTCTAAGGAGAGAGCTGTGTCTTTGTTGTCAGGGTGTCAGCCATGTTTGTGTTTTACCAGGTGTCCTCCATGTTTGACAGCCCGCCCCATGACCTCTGTTTATCAATGGAACGTCTGAAGACTCACACATCACCCACGTCAAAACCACAAAAGTATACAATTATACTTTGTAATATACTTTATTATACTTTTTATGTATTCAGAAGCTATACTAAAGTTGTGTTGAATTGAAACCACCTAAGTTGTACTTGTGTTAAAAGTTGTACGTGATATGCTTAAATGTATTGCATTTATACATGGTGTAGTTTTGGTCACTTTTACTTACCAAAATAATACCCCTTTAATACATTTATTAAAGTACAACTTAAATGTCTCTACTCACTGTTAGCTCATCTTACTATTAATGACTATCTTTAATATCTAAACACTAGCTTTGTATTAGTACATGAAAGCACATAATGAAGTACCAAAAATACATTGCAAGTATACTTACAGGAAAGTACATAAGGGTAGAAATATACTTTTAACACATTTGATATACTAAAAATATTTAAAAAATTTGACTTGGGCCTTCAGGTCTGTGTCAAACTGGAAGAGAGCCTCTTGTCTGTGTACCAATTCATATCTTCCCATAGCGTTTTGGTTTGCTTTCCAGTCCGATAGCAAAAACACACAATCAGAGTATTCAAGTTTCAAGTTTCAAGTTTGTTTATTATTTGTCATAATAAAATTCAGAATACTTTATGATGAAATGCTTGTTTCTGTATGAGCCCCTGAGAGTGTGCTACATACAGTAAACAAAAGTAAGTAAAAGAAAGTTATTAAAAAGTAAGTAAAGGAATATTCAGTCAATATACAGTACATATAATATATACAATACAGAGTAAAATGAGTAACAGTGAGGTGCAATGCAGAAATGAGATGAGGTACAAAACTTCGGGTAAGATGCAAAATGAGGTATGAATGTAGTGCACATCTCTTTAATAATAGATAAATATAAAGTGTGTTAAAGTGTCTAAAGTGAGTGGTATGGTGAGTGTTTGTTTAAAGTGAGTGTGTACATGTGGATGTGTGTGCAGTGAGTGTAGATGATGGGTTGTTACATACAGATGCAGCACTGAAAATTCAGATCCCTTCTGCTGCTCTTCTGCTGCTCCTCTGCCACTTTAGAACTAGCACTCAGGTGTTATATTTCGGGGGCTGGTGGCTGGCTCCCAAAGTGAACAAAGGGAGGGTACTTAACTTAAGTGCTCCCCCAGGGAGGGGGTCAGGGGCTACTGCCTTCAGACCCCCAAGATAATTTTATATGGGCAGTCTGACTTGGGGTACTGCCCATATATCAGTGTTGCAATGCAAGTAAACAGTGAAAAAAGCTAAGGAATCGGATGGAGCTGGGGTGTTTGGGACAAATAAAAATGTAAGATGAAAAAGTCTTGCCAGTGGGAGGCAGTGGAGGTGTGAAATCTGGCCTGGTCCAGAACAATAGGAGTCACAAAATCTGTTTGGCCCGTGGAGTGGTGGAGGAGGAGCAGCAGAGGTTTGATTTTTCACTGCTGGATCTGTAGTGTCATTGTCGTTGAGCATCCTGATGGCCTGGGGATAGAAGCTCCTTCTGAATCTCTCTGTACTGGCCATGAGACTCCGGTAGCGCTTGCCTGACCGCAGCAGTTCAAAGAGGCAGTTGCTTAGGTGACTAGAGTCTTTGATTATTCTCTTAGCTTTGGCCCTGCAACGCTTGTTATAAATGTCCTGGAGAGTGGGAAGCCCACCTCCAATTGTGCGTTCGGCTGAACGGGCCACTCTCTGTAGTCTGCTGCGGTCTTGTGCGGTGCTATTCCAAAACCAGGAGGTGATGTTACCAGTCAGGATGCTCTCTATTGTGCACGAGTAGAAGTTCTTAAGGATCTTCTGACTCACTTTGAACTTCCTTAGGTGCCTAAGGAAGTAGAGGCATTGCCGTGCCTTCTTCACTACACTGTCAATGTGTGTGGTCCATGTCAAGTCCTTGGATATACTCTGAGGTACTTAAAACTGTTCACTCTCTCGACCGGTGCCCCGTCGATGCTGAGGGGGCTGTAGTCCCTGGCCCGACCTCCTAAAGTCCACAATCATCTCTTTCCTTTTGCTGACGTTCAGGGAGAGGCTGTTCTCCCGACACCACCACGCCAGGTCCTCTACCTCTTCCAGGTAGGTCGTTTGCAGAGATCAGGCCCACCACGACTGTGTCGTCAGCAAACTTGATAATTGTGTTGTTGTTCCGCTGTGCCACACAGTCATGTGTGTACAGCAAGTAGAGGATGGGGCTCAGAACACAGCCCTGGGGTGCCCCTGTGTTGAGTGATGGATGAGGAGGTGCAGTTGCAATATTTATATTGGAACAGATTATTTAGGCCCAAACATTTTCATATCTTTGAACTGACTCACTGATCTGCTGTTCAGGAAGATCATGTGAGCTTCAGAAATCAGTTATGAATGTTGAGAAATGTAATCTATTCTCATGGCAGTGTTCCCAGTGTACAGAGTCAAACAGCCAAAGCCAGTGGCTGAAGAACAGCCTGATGTCTCATTCCTATTCCTATTTTATAGACGTTATAAGTGTTTCCTTTAATGTTTACCAGCTATTTTATTTGAAATGTATTTAAACTATTCTAAAATGTTCTCCCCAATTTAGTTGTTACGTCAATTTCATGTCATGCTGCGGGCTGTTTTCCCCTTCTTGATTGCCATATATTTGTAATTTATAATTAAAAAAGTTATTAATTTCTCTGCATGATTCCATTTTTGCACAAGGCAGTGTATTCGACTTTGTTATAAATTAGTTTGAGGTGCCATTTGAAGTGATTTTCCCTCACTCACCTCACCACCAGGGGGTCATTTTCTATTACCATGGGTCCCCACATAGCCTAGTCCAGTGCTAATAGGGAAGGGGAAATATTTCACACCAGATCAAAATAAACTTTTTTATTATTTTGTCTGCGTCTGAGGTTGACTACGCACTGCTGAGGAGTTTCACTTTCACTCTTGGTTGCCAGGTTGTGCAGGAAAAATTAAGCGCTGTGAATGACAGATCTGTCCCTCTCTAGTCCTTAAAAAAAGTATTGATGGGTGCGGCTGGGTAGCGCAGTGGACTAAGCACTCGCCTACCACCGCAGAGAGTTTTGGCTAATGATTTTTCCTTTTTTTAAACTGAAAAAGAGATACATCTATAAGGTAAAGAGCCTGTGTGAACCACAGATGAAGCTAGTTTAATGAAGACCTTGTTCAAGGTAAAGAGCCTGTGTGAACCACAGATGATGCTAGTTTAATGAAGACCTTGTTCAAGGTAAAGAGCCTGTGTGAACCACAGATGATGCTAGTTTAATGAAGACCTTGTTCAAGGTAAAGAGCCTGTGTGAACCACAGATGATGCTAGTTTAATGAAGACCTTGTTCAAGGTAAAGAGCCTGTGTGAACCACAGATGATGCTAGTTTAATGAAGACCTTGTTCAAGGTAAAGAGCCTGTGTGAACCACAGATGAAGCTAGTTTAATGAAGACCTTGTTCAAGGTAAAGAGCCTGTGTGAACCACAGATGATGCTAGTTTAATGAAGACCTTGTTCAAGGTAAAGAGACTGTGTGAACCACAGATGATGCTAGTTGAATGAAGACCTTGTTCAAGGTAAAGAGCCTGTGTGAACCACAGATGATGCTAGTTTAATAAAGACCTTGTTCAAGGTAAAGAGCAGGGGCGGACAGGGACACAAATTCAGCCCGGGACATTCAGACGCACCAGCCCACGCACCGGCCCCGAAACCGGCCCACACAACGGCTGTTACGAAACACTCGTCCAGTATTAAACAACCCAAGGCTGTGGCTAAGGAGTCAACATCAGGGAGACCAAATCTACACCCCGCCCCTAGATGTGCACTTGTGCACAGTGCACACACACACACACACACACACACACACACACACGCACACGCACACATAATATACCGTTACTTCCTGTCTGTGACGTACATGGGTACTGTACGTGGGTTGGTCATTATCATTATTACTGTATTTATGACACCATGTGAACATCAGGTTAGTATATGTAATATGTGTTATTATTTGTATGTGGTATGTGTGTGTGTCATGGTACTAATGCCTGTCCATTTCTTTCTTTGTCAGGTGCCGCCCGTCCCTACACTGAAGAGTGCTGATTGCCTGATGAGTGGCAGCTGACGGCAATCACCTCGAGGGGCGGGTGGATAAAACCTGACAAGCACACACACATCCTGGCGCCTCATGGAGTCATTTGCCAGTGACCATAGAGTTGGAGGTTGCCCTTGATTTGCCACTGTTCATTTGTGGAATTATTATAATACTGCCCTTTGTTTCCACTGTTGTGTGGGTTTGATCTTGTGTTGGCCTTAATTGTGATTAGTGTGTTCTCACGTTCACACTACTTACCTGGTAGGCATTGTGTCTGTTGGTGTTGCTATCATGTAAGTGTATATATATATGTATATTGTGGCCTCTGTGCCACTTGCCACCCGTGTGGAATTTGTTAATATATATATATATATATATATATATGTATTGGGTCTTCTGCCTATTTTGCCACTACTAAGTAATTATATATCTTGTTGGCCTCTGTGCCTATTTGCCACTATTAAGTGGACCTATATATATATTGGGCTGTGCACGTTGTGTACATGTGCTGGGTGATTCCCAGACTGCCAACCACATGGCTTGTGGTTGTGTCCTGTGACACTAGGTCACTAGGGCTCGTGCTTACCTTTATTATATTTACCTTGTTTGTTCTCCCCTTACCCTTTTCCCTGTTTGTCTATTTGTTGTGGGTTTAATTCCCCTCTTCTGTGTTATAATAAATATCATTTACTATTTGGAAAACTTATTTGTTGTTTACTTGCCTACCGGGACCTGTGCTTAAAGCACCTACTGGGCGGGCTGGTTTCATGTACAGCCCGCTCCAGCTATATTCTATATGGTCATCAGACCTTTGTACATGCCACTGTCATTGGCATACGTTTTCTTTTTTCTTTTACTAACATCTTAGTGCCTCATTAGCCTAGGGATTAAGGATACATGAAGTATTAACCAGTGGCGGCTGGTACTATGTTCCATTGGTGGGTCACAACTGATGTTAGGTCGAGTTGAAAATGTAACGTAACGTTAATAAATGCTCTGGAGCAATCTCTCTCTCTGTCTCTCGGATCAATCCAATAAATAATTAACACATGTATATGTTGTCATTTTAAACAACTCACCATTCATTCATTCATACATTATGCATCAGCAGCAGCAAAATTAATGTTATATAGTTCACAACACAGCAGCGCGTTTTGAAGTGCTATTATCATCTCAGCATTTCATAGCCGCATTTCTCGGAGACACAGGATTGTGAGAGAGAGAGCGAGAGAGAGCGAGAGAGAGAGAGAGGGAGAGAGAGAGAGCGAGAGAGAGAGAGCGAGAGAGAGAGAGAGGGAGAGAGAGGGAGAGAGAGAGAGAGCGAGAGAGAGAGCGAGAGAGGGAGAGAGAGAGGGAGAGAGAGAGGGAGAGAGAGAGCGAGAGAGAGAGAGAGAAAGCGAGAGAGAGAGAGAGAGAGAGTGCATGTCCCTCCACACTGCATCCATATATAGCTTATAGCCAACAAGTACTGTGTGAGCTAACAACAAATAGCTGCATCACAACACAACAGCATAAACTCACTTTGTTTAATTGAAACGTGGTGGGCTTGATAAAGTGTATAATCCGCTGTTGATGATGTATATCCAGACCACTGTCCACTGTCCAGACTGCATCCGCCATATAGCTTGTTAGCTGTTAGCACCACACAACAAGACAGTACTTGATTTCTTTGTCCATTTCCGCGTCGAACAGACTGCAAACTACCTGGCGTTCTATCGCCATGCTCTAAGACAAACTCTAACCTTAACCAACTTTGAAAGAGTGCCTAAGCTTAACCGTCGAAAGAACTTGCAGTCACGCTCTAAGACAAATAGCTGCATCTCACAACACAACTATCTCTACCACCAACCTAGAATAAGCTAGAATTGGAACATAGAAAGTGGATTCGGCCAATCAGAGAGCGTCTCCGCGAAATGCTGCTACGGAAAAAAAAACTGACGTCGGCCAATCAGAGAGCGTCTCCGCGAAATGCGGCTACGGAAATTCTTGACGCTGCTAGGCTAGACCGCTTCAAATCGCGCCCGGCTTCCATCATAAACATCATATTTCAACGCACAACGCGTTACGCACTGATTGGCTGCGACGGATACAGCGATGAAACAGTGACGCGCACTCAGAGCGCTATTGCTTCTAGCCCGAGAGAAATACGGCAGGAGAAATGTGGCTAAGGTAATGGAACTTTCTTTATCAGACAGAATCGTCACTTCCTGTTCAGGAAAACGATTATTAATATTTTATATTTTAACGTTATATTGTGCATTGGAAACACAAACATACTTAAAATGAGTAAATATTATTCATTTTAAACATGTTTATTTTATTTTTAGGGGTCAAAATAAAAATAAAACATTTTCTTCTTCTCCTGCTCTCTTTACCAGGGGGGCGGCGCCCTAGCGCCCCCCAGTGGCGGCCGCCACTGGTATTAACTACACCATAATAATATTGAGGTTTTGATCCATAGAAAGGTCTGTGCTACACAATTTCAGTTAGATTAGATTTATTGTCCTTTAATTTTGCACTCATGACATTAGTT
>NC_140174.1:83685490-83807196 GCF_963971535.1 Notolepis coatsorum | reverse complement strand
GGCCACACAGTCGTGTGTGTAGAGTGAGTACAGCAGGGGGCTCAGAACACAGCCCTGGGGGGACCCGATGCTCAGGGTGATGGTGTTGGAGGTCTGACCCCCCACCCTGACCGCCTGGGGTCTTTCGCTCAAAAAGTCCAGTACCCAGGCGCTCAGGGCGGAGCTCAGACCTAGCTCGATCAGCTTGTCCACCAGTCTGGTGGGGACTATGGTGTTGAACGCTGAGCTGTAGTCAATGAACAACAGTCTCACATAGCCCCCCTTCTGATGGTCAAGGTGCGAGAGGGTGCTGTGCAGTACCTGGGAGACCGCGTCGTCGGTGGACCTGTTTGTCCTGTATGCAAATTGCATAGGGTCCATATCACTGGGGAGGGAGGCACAAATGTGGTCCTTGACCAGCCTCTCGAAACATTTCATGACCACAGAGGTGAGTGCCACCGGTCTGTAGTCATTTGGACATGCTGGGGAGGGTTTCTTCGGCACAGGGATGATGGTAGACATCTTGAAGCAGGCAGGGACCACTGACTCCGCCAGTGATTGATTAAATATGGCGGTGAACACAGGGGCCAGCTGGTTGGCACAGGTCTTGAGTATACGTCCTGTTATGCCATCTGGGCCAGCAGCCTTCCTGGTGTTCACCTGCATAAATGCTCTTCTCACACTGTGTTCCGACAACGAGAGAGCGTCCCCCCCCCCTCGCGGTTGCCCCCCCCCCCTCCACAACAGCCGGCGCGCCAGTGACGTCACTAGCCGGAGAGCCAGCAGCGCCACTGTCTACACCAAGCCGAGCGTAGAAGGTGTTGAGCTTGTCCGCGAGGGAGGCGTCGTCGCTCCCCATTGAGGGGGCGCTGACTTTATAGTCAGTTATTGTCTTCAGTCCCTGCCATAATCCTCTTGTGTTGTTTTGTGCCATTTGTGTCTCCAGTTTATCAGCATATGTCCTCTTAGCAAGTTTGACAGCTTTGCGTAGAGTATAGACTGAAGCCTTATACTCCTCCATGTTTCCTGACTCTCTACCCAGGTTGTAGGCGGTGGTACGAGAGTTCAGAGCTGCTCTAATAGTGCTATCCACCCACGGTTTCTGGTTTGGGAAAATCCGCACCGTTTTCCTGAGGACAATACCATCAGCTATTGTTGTTATGTAGCACACCACTGTGTCTGCTAGTTCACTGACGTCACTGGCGCTTCCTATGAACATATCCCAATCCGTGTCTGCAAGCACGTCCTTGAGCGTGGCCTCTGATTCGTCGGTCCACTTCTTTGTCTCACGTGACACGACGGCGTCACGTGATCTCTGTTGATATGCCGGAAATAGCAAGATGGAGTCATGATCGCTCGAGCTTGTGGACCCCCCACGGCAACCCTATAGAAAATTATTCTATTTAATAATAATTATTATAAGTGTCTCTCTCTCTCTCTCTCTCTCTCCTCTCTCTCTCTCTCATCTCTCTCTCTCTCTCTCTCTCTCTCTCTCTCTCTCTCTCTCTCTCTCTCTCTCATCTCTCTCTCTCTCTTCTCTCGTCTCTCCTCTCTCTCTCTCTCTCTCATCTCTCTCTCCTCTCTCATCTCTCTCTCTCTCTCTCTCTCTCTCTCTCTCTCTCTCTCTCTCTCTCTCTCTCTCTCTCATTGGTGAAGTGTAACGCGTGGGAGGTCACGCTGCCTTCACCACTCCTGCTTTCGCTGAGCAGGCGCCAGACCTGACCTGTCCACAACGCCAACTCCCTGCTGAACAGACGCCCCGACCGACCAGTAGGAGTCGCAGTTTACAACGACCAGGATCACATCACCCTACCGGCTTCCCACCCGCTAACACTGCCAATTGTGTTAGTAGGTACGACTGACCAAGCCGGAGGTACCGCTGACAGCTGGATTAGATCCCAGAGTCTCTGCGGTGGTAGGCGAGTGCTTAGTCCACTGCGCTACCCAGCCGCCCATGTGACATCAATGATTTGAATAAAGAATCAAGTGATGTGCAGGTGGTATTAGTCATTAGTAATTAGTCATCATTTACAGGTGTATGAGAAAGAAATCCTCATCTGCAACAATTATCCGGGAGAAGAGTGAGGCCCTGTGAGTAGGACAGGGACAGTTGGAGGCAGCTCCCAGTCTGCCTAGGGGTCTCAGGTGGGAGAGGACGGGAGTACATGGGGACAGAGGACGTTCAGATGCAGAACTGGGAGTGTGTTGTGGAGAATCTGTGTGCCAGGTTGTCTCGTTGGAGTTATCTTATAGGGAAAGGGTTCTTGTTGTCAATAACCTCGTCACCTTGACTCTATGGCACAGACTAATAGTCCACCTCTACCAAGGGACCTCATAGAGGAGGTGCAAATTATGTATTCTGGTCGGGACAGCACTATATCTGCCAGTGGATGAAAATGGTAAGCCTCCAGAATCCAGGAAGCACAGAGGCTGCTGTACCACTGTGGACTGACTTGGCTGGACACAGTTAGGCTACTGCTTCTCTCTGACATGTGGGAGGATGAAGGTGAGTATTGGTTTTCCCACCCCTGAATGTCACTCCTGCTGTGGGGGAGTGGGATGAGGGGGAGGGGTGCTTCCTGTCTCCTGCAACCCCAGAGCTGGGGGAGTTTGAGACAGTGGGGAAGAAGGCAAAATATTTACACTTGTGTGAAGGTGTCACACTTACGCTCTCTGGCGGGGATGAGGAGTCGAGGTGACTGGGTTTTTTGGTCCAGAGTCCTCCCCAAGAGGCTGCTGGAAGACCATACATACAAGCCTCCGGTTGAGAGGAGGGTGGGAGGACCTTCAGTGGAGGATTGTGCATGGGGCAATCATGACCAACAGGCACCTGGGGCACCTAGATCCCAACACAAACGAGAACTGCCCTTTCTGTTCTGCATAAGACCTCCAGGACTTAGAGAAGTGATTCAGATTCAGATTCAGATTCAGATTCAGACAACTTTATTGATCCCCGTGGGGCAATTCATATTTGCAGCTTCACCACAAGCAACAAAGACAAACAAACAACAAAACATCTCAACGACAGCACGGAAAAGTAAAAGAGAAACACTCATGTGATACAATCCAGCAATAAAAGTAAAAGTAAAAACAGACAACCAAGTGCAAAAGGCTACTTAAAGGCTACTTAAAATGCTACTGTCTGTGTTAAAAGTCTGATAGCCTAGGGGACAAAAGATTTGGCGTAGCGGTTGGTCCTACTTGGTGGGACGTCATAACGGCGGCCAGAAGGCAACAGTGAAAACCGCTGAGACAGAGCATGGAGGGGTTGATTAATGATGCTCGTCCCCTTCTTCTTCTTGAGGTCATCCATGTTGACCAGACTTACCTTGTGCCCGGCAGATTAATAAGTGATAATATCACTTTGATTCTGCATGTTTTGGATGTCTCTGGCTCACTGGGTATAGACACTGATTTTTATTTCCATAGACCAGGAAAAGTATTTTGACAGTATCTGTGGCAGACACTAAATGCTGGAGTTCTTTTTATTGATATTATCTGGATCATCCTTAACATCCACAACAAGTTCCAATGCTTGTTGAACATTATACCTCTTTGTTTTTTTACCATTTTATTATAAAACCAGGACAAGCGTATCCTCCGTTACGCAGCGTGTGTCTGTCTGACGGCCCGATCTGCAGAGCGCACTGGACTATTGAGAAACGATAGGAATTTTCCATTGGTTCTCCCAGCCCATGTGAACATTCAAACATTTCCATTGGCTATAGCAGTGTTTCTCAAAGTGGGGGGCGTGGCCCCCAGGGGGGGCGCAGAGGCATGACAGGGGGGGCCTTGAGATTTATAAAAAAAAAAAAAATGTATTACAGAAAATTATCACTAAAGTGCTATCTGTTGCAGCTGCACTGTTCTCACATGAAAATACCATTTCTCAAAATCTGAAAATCATTATTTAATAAAACACAGAAAAGGATCACCAAGTTACTCTGGATAAAAAAAAAACTTACAGACAACATTGAGACAAAGCTTCCTGACACATCTCCATCCAAACTCTTGGAAGAACTCTTTGAAATCTCATCTGATACCACCTAGAGAGCTAGTTTCAGAGTGTGGTGCTGAGTACCAAGTATCTCATCTCATGGCCCACCAAGTATCTCATGATGCAGCAGTTACGGTGTTGATACCATTCAGCACCACATACAGTATCTGTGTGAAGCTGGCTTTTCATCCATGACAGCTCTGAAAACAAAATATAGGGCCAATTTGAAAGGTCACGATATTGGTGTTATTTCAATAAATTTAAACAAAAAGCCCATTTCATGACTATTTTGTTGGGGCGAGGGGGGGGGGGGGGGGGCCCAAAAAATATTTTGGTCCGCCAAAGGGGGGCCTGACAGAAAAAGTTTGAGAAGCACTGGGCTATAGTGACAGACATAGATATATTATAGATAGATATTATAGTAGACTAAATGATTTTTTGAATATTTTAGCTAATTAAGTTAAATGTTTATCATCATCAACTATCCAGTTAATTTTTATAGTGTAACGTTTGGCTACTTAAAATCATTGAACAGAGAGAAAGAGACGGGCTCAGGCCCCCCCCCCCCCCCCCCCCCCCCCCCATTCCTCACTAAACAGATTTATCGCTGTGCCTGTGTGCGTTTCCAGGTTTAGTTTAGTTTAGCTTAGCTTAGCTTAGTTAGCATTAGCAGCTAACATTAGTTAAGGTTTTTACCGCAACCTGGGCATACAGGAATGGCGAGGATGCAAAGCATGCTAGACGCATTGGACTGTTGCTCACAGAGCTTTCACTGCACATAGAAAGTTGTCACAGGGCTGTCGAACGCAGGGATGAATAGCTAGATGTCATACTGTAGCTTCTCAAATTGAAGGTCTGCGCTGGTCTGTGTCTATTATGAAATGACAATTGCGAGTCATTGAAGGTCCGTGCTGGCCTGTGTCTATTATGGAATGACAATTGCGAGTCATTGAAGGTCCACGCTGGTCTGTGTCCATTATGAAATGACAATTGCGCATCATTTGAATTCTGATTATTTTCTAACTGAGCGAGGTACCGAAATGTGGCACAGATAGATCTAACGTACCCAACGATGTGTTTGACTGAATATGTACAAGATGTTTTCTGTTTTCTAATTAATGTTTAATGTTAATGTTAATCGCTTGCTTTGGCAACATGTACATGTTTACGTCATGCAAATAAAGCCATTTGAATTGATGACCCCTTTCCTTGTCTGGGTATTCAGCCCAGTTTTGACCTGTGTTTTGTGAAGATTAAACACTGCACTGCATATCAAATTAATCACATGCTGTAGTGCCTGGTTACAGAGTATGTAAAGATGCCACGTAATGGAGCAGTATGTTGAAACTTCAATGTCCTTTTTGTGGTCATTAGGGAGCATCAGCGTGAGTCACACAACATGTTAGAGGGAGAAGTGCTGTTTGGGAATTGACTAAGAGTTGAGACTTCGTGGAATTGAACTGTGTGTGTGTGTGTGTGTGTGTGTGTGTGTGTGTGTGTGTGTGTGTGTGTGTGTGTGTGTGTGTGTGTGTGTGTGTGTGTGTGTGTGTGTGTGTGTGTGTGTGTGTGTGTGTGTGTGTGTGTGTGTGTGTGTGTGTGTGTGTGTGTGCGCGTGCATGTGCATATTATGTGTGTGAGTGTGTTCATGCCCATGACTTTCCGGTAAATCTAATTTACTACTCAAGTTGGCAGAGTGATGAGGATCAACTTTCCAGTTGAAGCTGGTGTTAAAGGGATAGTTCAGACTTTTGGCGAACTGGGAAGCTTCAGACAGGCAGCAAATAGAGTCACAAGACAAAAAAAGTGTTGATTCACACCAGAACATGCAGGACAATGATTGAATCATCAAGTATTTCATACCCCTTATATTCCCAAAATTCAAATGATCCCTTTAAGCTGAGGTCTTACCCACAATGGTCGTTATATAGTGCCACCTCCTTGTGTGGAGATGTAGCAACGTTTCAACGTTTCAATAGGACTGTGTGTCTGTGCTCCCTCGTCATTATAACAACAACCACAAGTGTGATGAAACCTCTGGCTTTAAATGGCCCACACTTAAACACAAGACAGTGGACCCTCATTTGATAAGAACATGTCTCTGGGATCTCCATTTGAGAAGACTGTTGTTAGATATGATTAAGTGTGATCTAGTTTATTGTCTATACTGTTGTTAGATATGAGTAAGTGTGATCTAGTTTGTCTATGCTGTTGTTACAGTAGATATGATTAAGTGTGATCTAGTGTATCTATACTGTTGTTAGATATGAGTAAGTGTGATCTAGTTTGTCTATGCTGTTGTTACAGTAGATATGAGTAAGTGTGATCTAATGTGTATAGTAGTTGAGATAACAATGGAGAAAGAATAGTCACTCTTGCATCTCCTCTCATTGACCTTTACTGAATTAAATTGTGGGATTAAACTATTCCCCATTCTCCTGGGGACCCCCTGGAACCTCCTCAAGGACCTCTGGGGGTCCCCGGAGCCCACTTTGGGAGTTTGGCTCCATGCGTTGGCAGATAATGGTGAGTGCTACGTTACCATGTAAAATGTCCATGTCAGAGAGCTCTTACTGCAGGCATATGAAGAAGTGAGTTTAATTTCAGGTACATGACAACCAGTCACCCCCCACCCCCCTACCCCCCAGCCCCCACCCCGCGCCCTCACTTCCTGCATCCAGAATGAAACCAGCTGTGTTCCCGTCAGCCATGTGGCCACTCGTCTGTCAGGAAAGATATCCTTGGAAAGAAATGTTTTTCAGGAAAATGTAAGAGGACGCGTGGGTGCAACGTCCTGGAAGTGTCCCCACTGCTTGGAGCATACTGTACCCAGGAATGTTGAATTAGTATTAAACACAAAGATCCACAACCTGGAGAAATCACTTTCCTCGCTTACTTGTAAAGAGTTCCAAGTCAAAATGCACATGTTTAGTATCATAGTAAATAATGTGCTGTAAGTGTACTCTAAGAAGAAGAAAATACTGAGATGTTTACCAAACTTAAGTTGTACTTCAGTAAACTTAGTAAAGCAGAAGTAACCAAAAATACAAAAGTATTATTATATTAAGTAGGAATTACTTTTAACACACTAACTACATCGTAAGTGGTTTCGGGTATACTTTCTGAATACATAAAAAGTATACTAAAGAAGTATACAAAGTATACTTTCAGAAAATTATACTTGAGTTCAAACATTAAGATTTAAGACATGATGTCTATTTCTGTTTCTCTGTGAAGAATCCCCCCATCCCCCACCCCATCCTTCCTCTCGCCGTCTCCCTCTTTGTGCTTGTGTGCACAAGAGACAGAGAGAGAACTGGAGAGATACTTTGCTGAGTGAAGGCTGCCCCAGGAAAATAAGCATGTCACCAAATGTAAACAAGTCTATGGGGGGTGGCGGGGGCGGGGGGCAAGTTTTCATGTCCCTTGGCCCCTTTACCACCTGGGTCCTGAGGGGACTGCTGGATTCTTTAATGTGGGCTCTGGGCTGTTCAGATTACTAGTTTAACTACATGTAGTTCAGATACTAGTTTAACTACATGTAGTTCAGATACTAGTTTAACTACATGTAGTTCAGATATTAGTTTAACTACATGTAGTTCAGATACTAGTTTAACTACATGTAGTTCAGTTACTAGTTTAACTACATGTAGTTCAGTTACTAGTTTAACTACATGTAGTTAACTTACTAGTTTAACTACATGTAGTTCACTTACTAGTTTAACTACATGTAGTTCAGTTACTAGTTTGACTACATGTAGTTCACTTACTAGTTTAACTACATGTAGTTCAGTTACTAGTTTAACTACATGTAGTTCAGTTACTAGTTTAACGATAGGTTATGACTATAACCAAGTTCTGTTAATAGTGGTGACGCTCGGCATCACTCATTGCACTATCCCCGCATGTGCACGCGCACTGAATAAAGACCACAAATGTACCTTTATATCCCAATATTTGTCTGACCACACCCCTATCAGCTTCCCATATAAGCAGGGGTGGGGCCACCCCCTCGCCTCCTTCCCAAGCTTTCACCACAAGGCGAGATCAAGGGCTGCAGCGGCGTCGGATGCCGAGCGTCACCACTATTAACAGAACTTGGTTATAGTCATAACCTATCGTTCTGTATCATAGTGGCTCCGCTCGGCATCACTCATTGCACAAGGGAGGCCGAGCGGGAGCCACCGGCCGACAAATACACCCCGCTGAAAGCCCCCCACAACCATCAGAACAGGGAGGGCCGAGCCCCCCCGACCCCCCCTAATGGAGGGCACCCCCCCTATTAGAGGTTTCTCGGGAGGGCGACGGACCCGACCGTGCGAAGAGGCACTCAAGCAACTCAACGCACAGGGTGAGCAGACCGTGGCCTGACCCCACGACTACACACACACACAACCCGCATGCCACCCGGGAACGAACGGAGGGAACAACCTCGTTACTGCCCCCAGAATCACGGGGTCAAGGGCAAACCCAACCCCGTGGCAAGGCCGCAGCAGCGGAGCGCGAAGAAAGGCCCAGACCCACCAAAGGGACTGGACCCCCTGGAACGGGGGCCCGGAGAAGTCCATGATGCCAGCATCAAGACCCCACCAGGTGGGCACTTAGTGACCCCGCCCCCCACATCGCCAGCGTATTCGGACAAAGGCCCCTCAGCCGAGCGGGCCCTGTCCCCCCAATAGTACACCGCCTGGCACACTGACCCTGCAGAACAGGCAGTCAGCATGGCCGTAAGCACACAAAAAAGGTTAACCAACGGAAGCAGGCAGCGCACCGGGGAAAAACCAGGCAACAGGCTGTTAACCCGAGCCTGGAGACTGCGGACGAGACAGGCGCCAGAGGGGACAGCTGAACACAGCCGCCCCGGCGGAAGGGGCGTATGCTGGCGTCGTCGTCACCATGACAAACCTCCCTCAAAATGAAGGCTGACACAATTGGCAGACGTCATGAACGTGCAGGGGCACACTCAACCGGCAACCCGGGAGTTGACACTGCACCGACACACCAGAGAACCAACCACCCAGTCGTTACCCTATGCGGTGGTTGGTCCCATAACCCCTAAGGAAAAAACTCCAAAACATACCTGCGGCACTACCGCAGTACCCGTGTTCCAGTTTCCAACAGGGTTATCCCGGGCCTACGGGTCAACGAAAACATTACTTCGGACCGGGCCCGGTGATACGGGGAGCACAGGGTCCCCCGAGGAGGTCAAAGACCACCCCAACAGGCCCCTCTTCGCCATGCGTGAGAGAGGAGCGAAAATAATGGAGAACCAGCCCCAAGCACACCGTACTTGGTATTCCCAGGCGGTCTCCCAACCAAGTACTAACCAGGACCAACCTGTGTAGCGGCCGAGATCTGACGAGATCGAGCGTGTACAGGTTGGCATGGCCGTAAGCCATTACGACAGTGCTGAGTACAAAATGTACCCAACCAGGGTCTCCATAGCGCTTAACCCTGTGACACCCGGACCGACCTGGCATTTTTCCCCCTGAAAAAAACCCAAGTCCCTCAGGGTACCAGAACAGCAGATCTGCATCCCCGGCGGACAACGGGTTTAACTGATCGGGACCAGCGTGACCAGAACCAGTCCTGTGCCCTAACCACGCCGACATGCCTACTCCAGGAGAAGGGGCAGATATGCGTGTTGATCTTAAACATGAAAAGAAGGCGCCACCCAGACGTTCGGGGCGAACCACGCCCGGTGGCCCACCCCTCTACATATGTTCAGATCCATTCCGTCATCATCCCCCAGATATGAACGAGAATCCGTCGATAACCAAAACAGGTCGTCGGAAGAGGAAAAACCTCCATCCCAGTTGCTTTATAAAAACGCCGTTTTAACCCCAAGCAACCAAGGCGTGCCAGTTAGTCGCCTGATTACAGAACACCCCGAGCTAGCACTATGTGCGCGTCGGGACACAACCACATCAATGAACAGGTTATTTAGACCTGTCATTGAATCCCCAAGGCGCCCAGGGGAACGACAAGAGGGGTGTGATACTTCCAACTCCAACTTTTTTTTTTTCTTTTTTCTTTTTTTGGTCTTTTTCCCCCTCCATTTTCCTCCGATTTTCTCCCATCCCAATGTTAGTCGTATGCCAATTCCCAGTCCCTTCCTGGTCGCTGCGCACTTACCCCCCACAGTCAGATCATCTGGGAGAGTGGAGGCTACCACGTGCTTCCTCCGACACACGTCCAGCCAATCACCGCTTCTTTTCACCTGGCAGCGCGGATTCTCATCGAGAGGGCGTAGCGTGTGGGAGGACCACACTATCCCCCTCGAGTCCTATCCGCGCTTAGCAGGCGCCCCGACCGAACTGTAGGAGTCGCTGTTTACAACGACCCGGACCCACCCCGCCAGCTTCTCCCACCCTCTAATACAGCCAATTGTATTAGTGCAGACGGCCAGCCAAGCTGGTGACAACCCCGGAGCTGTGAGCTGAACTCCAACTCTTTTTAATAGAAAAGAAGGAAGCACCAACAGTATGTATCCCAGTCTACACAGCCGGGGGTAAAAAAATTTCACATTTTACATCCCACCACCCTCCCATAGGAAGGAGACGGAAATCCCCAGAGAGACTTCCCACGCGAGCTGTACAGATTGAAAAGAATATATTGCACCTTGAGCCATGTAAAAAATTGGTTTTAGGGCTCTCCGGGGAGGAGGCACTGAACCCATACACACTCAATAATCGTATTGAATCGAATACACACACAATAGAGTAGGACTCCTTCTTGAGGTTCCACTCACCTTGACAATCTGAGGAGGAGGCTCTGTACTCTGAGGAGGCTCCCTCACATGGAAGGAGAGTCCCAACTCACAGAAGGCCCGAATAGGAGCTTCGTGAGGAGGAGCCCTGACCACCCCCCGAAACAGATCCATGTGGACCTGGACAGCACAGGGAAGTCCTACCAACAGAGACGCGCACAGTGACGTACTCTATGGCGGGGGAATTTCTGCGGTGCACACGCCCAATATTCCAGGGCGTGGGACCAGGAAACTCCCTCCCCCCCCCCCCTCACCCTGTAACGTGCCGAACCGCAACGTGACAGGAACCTTGAAGGACAGGTGGGTTTACCCCTGACCAACAGAAAAAAGGGGGAGGAAAGGTTACCAGTTCACCCCTTTACGACCCCACACCCATGATACAATGTAATGACAAAAAGAGTATGACGCATCATAGTCAGCTCCATGAAGCGTCTAACAGCTTCACACAGCGCATGTGCTAACCTGCTATCTGATTTTTACTAAGGAAAAAACACAGAACAGAGAGGGCCCTCCAAGAGCCCCGGTACCAAACTTACACATGTGCTTCTGTGGCCAGCCCAACCCAGTTGTAGGTCACACGACACACACAACCCATTATCACCTACAAAAAATGGCAAAAACACTCTACAGAGGAACGCCGTTTTTCATAATGAGAGAATACATAATTCTCGATTAGTATCGGCCACAGGCCTTGCTAAGCACACACGAAAAGCGACCAAACAATCTTTTCTTTTAGGAAAATAAAGTTCCTCAAGCAGTTTTAGCACAACCTCAGCAATCAAGCTAAGGGTTACATCGTATCCCTACCACACAGTGACACAATATAGTGTAACAACATGTCTGAGAGGAGGATGAAGAAGTCCCCAGGGAACCGGGGGGAAACACAACCCTCCTACTTTACCCTTAATACGGCCAGTTAAACAGGTAAACCTGTTAATATGTGAACACACTGTTCATTGTCATTACAGGCTGAGAAAATAATCATTCTTTACTCATATGTCACTAAGCATAGCTTTATAGGTTAGTTTAACCCCCTTAGTTGTGAGTACACAGTACATAAACACACATGATGTTTCTCAACACAACAAACCAGATCATTTTCACATCTGTAACAAACAACCCGATTTGCATGGAGAAGCTAAATACCAGTGACAAGACAATTCACACATAACTCGCATCGTATCCTAAATGTAGTGCAGCAACACTCGTTTTGGAAAACATCGTTATTTACAAAACATTTAGAAGGGAAAGCAAGAAGAAGTGTTCAAGGTCTGGTCAGGACCTTGCCTACCAGGAGCGCAGATCAAGCAATTTGCAGTCTCTAACATGGCACCGAAGTAAACACAGCCTCCTGTGTTTGACGACACAAGTAGCTTGCTGCTCCAACCCGCCGCTACGGTGCTCCTTGTTGACGCAGTCCTCGCCGGCCTGGCTCAGGGCAGGTTCGACGAACATCCTCTGTCAAAGATGACGTCGTAGTCAAGAGTGTTAAAAACATGTTATCGTCACCGCACGTTCAACAGTGTAGCATTAAGCCAACGGCCGCTCTCAGCCGATAGCAGCAAGCTAACGTTACCTAGCCTAGCACAACAGGCTTGGTAAACACAGCGAGCTAGCACCGCAGCTAACAGCTGACTGGCTAACACAGTAGGCCACAACTAGCACGCAAGCTAATTAGCTACCACCGGAACTCGTACACAACGATACAACAAGACACTCAGACAGGCCGCCGTTCTGAAACCCTCCTCACTTTTTAAGAGAAAAGAGAAACAAGATGTTAACACAGTTTACAACGGTGATTTTACCAACACCCGACGGAGCCAGCACAATTCCCATCTGGGCTGTAGCTGACTTGAACACAGATCTTCCGCTAACGAACATCCATGCCCATATTTCCTCGTGAGGGAATACTCTCATTTGTATATGAAAGACGGGGCCTCACGGTGACAGAGAAACATCCACTCGTCCAGAAAACACAGGGATCACCAGTGTTACTGGTCATGGCCCACTAGTTAACTATAATGGGCTTCAGACCAAGGTCTTCCGCTGTTGCCTAAGAGGCTGAACAAAAGACCCTAATCTGGGGCCGGTGTTCGTAAACATTGTCAGCTAGTCCCCATAGCACTAACAGACAAGTGGAGCTCGCAAGCAAAACATCACTCACCAACTTGGAACCCACCGCTTCTCACAACAGCGGCGCATCCTACAGTCCAGCTGTGTCGCTGAAAGGCTTTACCGCAACCAGCCCCAGCAAAGAGTTGAGAGGCATGTAGCGGCATAAACTCCCAATACGAAACCCAACGGAGGTGTAGAATGATCATCATCTTCCAGACACTCCAGTACGAAGACAATATCGCCGTATTTTCTCGAAAATAGTGAGAGAGAAAATAAAGATATGATGTCAACGTATCTCTTGTTTTCCAACTTCCTCCTACTAGCAACACGTCAAGTGGGAATCTCCGAAGGCTTGTGGTGAAAGCGAGAAGGAGGCGAGGGGGTGGCCCCACCCCTGCTTATATGGGAAGCTGATAGGGGTGTGGTCAGACAAATATTGGGATATAAAGGTACATTTGTGGTCTTTATTCAGTGCGCGTGCACATGCGGGGATAGTGCAATGAGTGATGCCGAGCGGAGCCACTATGATACAGAACTACATGTAGTTCAGTTACTAGTTTAACTACATGTAGTTCACTTACTAGTTTAACTACATGTAGTTCAGTTACTAGTTTAACTACATGTAGTTCAGTTACTAGTTTAACTACATGTTACAGTAGTGATAAGGATCCAACCGTTTTCTTGTAAACAGCTAGTTTTTGTTTCTGTTCACATTTCCACCCAAATAGACACTGTTTTCTGTTGTTCTACAAGCTGAATACATTTTCTGACCTCATATAAACGTTGCAAAGTAAATGTTTTGCTGTTTTCTCTTGCAATATTTATACCCCATCTGTGTTAAGTTTCACTTTTGGTTTTGGTGAAGTTGTAATGAATCTGACCACCTTTGATTGATAGGCTTGTTAGATTTTGAGGAATAGTGTATGAACCAACCACCAGGGCATGTTTACACACCTCCAGTGTGTTATATTTCACCCCAGTGCGTCCTTGTGCACATGCTGGAACAACACGTCCTTTTCTCCTACTGATTGACTGAGCTCATTTCATCAGCTAGTGATTAACCCTGGCATCCTGACCAGACCCCATATGTGGCGCTATAGTGCTTCATATGTGTGAAAGGTATCATGGTATGGATCATTTTGTGGTCACTATGATGATGGAAATACCACCATATTACTATCAGTATCCTACACAGTACATTTCGCAGAGTAAATTTTACTCAAACTGAGTACATTTTACTCAAACTGAGTACAATTTTACTCAGTTTGAGTAAAATGTACTCTCCGAGATGTACTGTCTACCAGTATTATTTAAGTGCAAAAGTGGTACCATGGTGATACACAACTTCTACCATGGTAGTGCCATGGTAAATGAGTTATACAATGGCTGGTCCCATGGTAAACTATATAACAATGGCTGGTCCCATGGTAAACTATTTATACAATGGCTGGTCCCATGGTAAACTATTTATACAATGGCTGGTCCCATGGGAGTGCCATGGTAAATGATTTGGTAAAACTGAAATACCATCAAACGACCTGATTTTATGTACGGGTACGATGGATGAAAATAGATCTACAACTCAAACTATTTCAGAATGTTCGTGATTAAATATTCCCTTTATTTATGTGGTCAAAAGATGTTCTTGATAAGCGGTTTAAATATTGGGTTATTATTATTTGTACATAATATGAATAAGACATGTGTGTCTGTATCCTTCCTCTAGGAATCCAGGAGGGCACCCAGTGCACTAAGTGTAAGAATGAATGGGTTCTGAAGACGTCCATCGCCCTGCTGTATGTGTTGTGTTCTCTCCTCACCATTGCTGTCGCTGTCCTCGGGTACAAAGGTAAGACCCTTAACTGTCCTCTGGTACAAAGGTAAGACCCTTAACTGTCCTCTGGTACAAAGGTAAGACCCTTCACTGTCCTCTGGTACAAAGGTAAGACTCTTCTTCACTGCCCTCTGGTACAAAGGTAAGACCCTTAACTGTCCTCTGGTACAAAGGTAAGAGCCTTAACTGTCCTCTGGTACAAAGGTAAGACCCTTCACTGTCCTCTGGTACAAAGGTAAGACCCTTCACTGTCCTCTGGTACAAAGGTAAGAGCCTTAACTGTCCTCTGGTACAAAGGTAAGACCCTTTACTGTCCTCTGGTACAAAGGTAAGACCCTTCACTGTCCTCTGGTACAAAGGTAAGACCCTTCACTGTCCTCTGGTACAAAGGTAAGACCCTTAACTGTCCTCTGGTACAAAGGTAAGACCCTTAACTGTCCTCTGGTACAAAGGTAAGACCCTTCACTGTCCTCTGGTACAAAGGTAAGACTATTCTTCACTGTCCTCTGGTACAAAGGTAAGACCTTTAACTGTCCTCTGGTACAAAGGTAAGACCCTTAACTGTCCTCTGGTACAAAGGTAAGACCCTTCACTGTCCTCTGGTACATAGGTAAGACCCTTCACTGTCCTCTGGTACAAAGGTAAGACCCTTCACTGTCCTCTGGTACAAAGGTAAGACCCTTCACTGTCCTCTGGTACAAAGGTAAGACCCTTAACTGTCCTCTGGTACAAAGGTAAGACCATTCTCTGTCCTCTGGTACAAAGGTAAGACTCTTCTTCACTGTCCTCTGGTACAAAGGTAAGACTCTTCTTCACTGTCCTCTGGTACAAAGGTAATACTCTTCTTCACTGTCCTCTGGTACAAAGGTAAGACTCTTCTTCACTGTCCTCTGGTACAAAGGTCCTCTGCCTGATGGGGTTCATGGTGATACTGTAGGTACACTGCAAAAAGAAGTCCATCATAACAAGTTATTGTTATTATGTTATTGAATCCTAAAGGGATAGTTCTGATTTGTGGAACCCTAGCTCTATTTCATACTTACTTACAACAATTATGTGGATCGGTAGAAACCTTTCTCAGCACAAGCCATGCTGTTCCTCTTACTAGCTCTGGCTAGTTAGCCACAAACCATTGCAAAGTCAATGGGGTCAAGCTCCGGTCTGTACAAGGTGACTGAGCTCATGGAAATCTACTATGTCTGCACTGTGGAGTATATATTTCAGTGAGCCTCAGTCAGCTTGTACAGACAGGAGATTGACCCCATTGACACATACATGTTGATTGAAGCTGCCATTCTGAATGGCTTGTTTCAAGAGGGAGGGTTATTGTCAAGCAGAACGGCAGAAAAGGCACAATGCACATTATTTCACATTTTCACAATCCCTCATTCTGTAATTCTTTTTTGGAAAAGGCCATTTTCACAACAGGGCTACTTCAAAAGATTGTTTCACAAACGTTCTGATGGTTTGTTGAGAGTGTGAGTCTGGTGGCGTCTCTCTCCACATCCTGCTTGGAAATAAGGTCACTGCTGATTAATCAGCATGAGCACATCAAGTCTGTTTGAACTGGAGATCACCTATGTGTGGCTGGTAATGTGTGTGTTTGTGTGTAAGAGTGAGACAGAGAGATTGTCCCCTACAATCCGCACAAGCATGGAAGTTGTGTGCAAACATCTCATTGTTATTAATTAAGGACAGATTGAGACTATTCATCACAAACGGTATTTAGGGAAGGCATGCAGCATTGTCAAGGACACCTCTCATCCCAATCACAGACTGCTTGCCCGTTCCAAGTCAAGCAGACTTCTTTCCCTCAGTTGTCATCTCTCTGAACTCTGTAACACGATGACATCTCCACCCCCATACCATATAAACTCTGAACTCTGAATCCCATTGCCTATCATTCTAAGCTCTGTTACCCATACTGTTACCCATACTGTGCGAACTCTGAACATCGTTGCCCATACTCAATTTATACCTGCCTACTGCCTTCACTATCTACTTACACTGTGATCATAGCTATCTACCTCAAACTATAGTCTACCCAATTCTATATGATAGCGTGTAGAATAATGCTGTATATATTTATATTTACAGTATATGTATTGATCTACATCTGTCTGTATATACCTGCATATTATATATATCCTGTAGGTACTATATCTATATATGTACATATCCCTAACCTAATGTACTCTTAGTTATACCACTGGCCAGTGTGACTTACTACGATAGTGTCTTTATACCTGTATCACTGTACATAATAATACTATAACACTGTACATACATCTGATTCGCATTATTACTCAGTAGTACTCATTTATATATATACTCCAGTTTAATCACTTGTATATTGTATAGTGCTACTGCACTCTGGTTGGATGCCAAACTTATTTTTGTTGTACTGTACTTGTGCTGTATGATGACAATACATTTGAATCTATCTAATCTAATCTAATTGAATGCGCCTGAAAGGGCTAAATACAGTCAAGCAGTCCTTTTCACTTTTACCTTTGTGTGTTAGCCTGACACTCTGTCTCCCCTCTGTCTGGTCACGTAGTGTCTCCAGCCACACCCCAGAACCTTCTCTCAGTTTATTTTACCAACACCCCCCAAAAAGTCACACCTCCTCATGGCTCTGTAGCTCTGTGTAGCGCTGAACTTCCTGGTTGGCTGTTTAACATTTTTCCCCAGGTCGAGAAGCGGTCCTTACCGTCGTTTCGGAGTGTTGAACTCTGAATGTTCCCCCGCTGTAATTGTGCTAAATATTCCCATATGTTTGGACTCTCTGCACATGTTATCCCTCTTCCTCTTCCCAGTGTCTGAAGATGACATGACGCTAGCATGTTGGAAATCAATCAAATCAACTCCGGCGTGTCGGAGGGTCATCTGAAACTCTGCATTAAGAGCGACGTCCTCTTCTCACACGTGCCCTCCCCCCATGTTCCACGCTGCATGTTTTCATGTGGGCCCTAATTAATCCCATATGAGCAGTGAACTCAGTGCAACTCTAGCAGAACCCACTGCAATTGGGTTTTTACTTGCTGAAGGGATGTCTAGGGAACCACAGCTCAGCCTAAACACTCTCTCTCTCCTCCAGATGGTCCTGCAGTGAGACCCGCTATGCTTTCTATGCACTTTACCATCTGCTCTGCTTCCTGACCGTCTGCTTTACTGACCTACAACACCATCTCTGTGTGGCTTTCATCAGGGGTGTAAAGTACTTGAGTAATTGTACTTCGTTACAATACTTAAGTACTGTTTTGGGGGGATTTGTACTTTACTTGAGTAATATTAGGTTTGTATACTTGTGCTTTTACTCAATTACATTTCAGATGGGAAAAAACATACTTTTTACATCTTACATTTAAAATACAGACCTACAAAGTACAAATCTCGCAGGTACAACCATTTTAATTCGTGTATTTGTTTCTCTGGCCGAACTAACATTAACGTATTAATCCTGTGGCCGCAAAACAGCCAATCAAATCCCCATCAATGGAAAATTAACCCGCCCATACCCATGCTGATTGGTCCTTGTGCAAGACTAGAAAGCGGGGATCTTTGATTAAACACCTGCTATCAGAAGAATAGACAGTCAGAAAAAAGGTTTTTTACTTTTTAGTACTTAAGTACATTTAAAAGTAGAAACTTTTTTACTTTTACTCAAGTGTGTTTTTAGCCAGATACTCTGACTTTTACTTGAGTACAATTTTGAGATGGTACCCATACTTTCACTTAAGTATAATTTCTGGGTACTTTTTACACCCGTCTTTCATTCACTTCACTTTAGAGATACGCTGCCATGGTCAGTCATAAAGGGATAGTTGTGATTAATTTTTTTTTTAACCCTATAGTCCTTTCTCAGCACAATCCATGCTGTTCCTCATAATAGCTCCGGATAGTTAGCCACAAACCAATGAAAAGTCAATGGGGCCGAGCTCCTGTCTGTCCAAGCTGACTGAAGACAACTGAAATGTAGTCCACAGTGCACACACGGTAGATCGCAGTTGTCTTCAGTCAGCTTGGACAATACATTAAGAAAATGACATAGAGTTGCAACTAAGATGTTGTTTTATTTTTTCTTTGTATTTTCTTAACCATGAAGGGTCCTATATGTACCCATACGGTTGCAAAAGAGTTGTGTCTTTTTCCTTTTAAGTGTAACGATGGAGGGAATCATTCCTTCCTCTTGTCCCTCAGTCGGTCATTTCATCCTGTTCCCACTGTGTGTGTAGGCATCCACAGTGTAACTGAGGTTTAACCAGAAGTCTAGCAAAAAAAACTTTGTGTAGGTGTGTGTGTGTGCGTGTGTGCGTGTGTGTGTGTGTTACAGTGAGAAGGAATTACACTCTCTTGACCTTCTTGACCTGTGAGAACATGGGTAGGTTTAGTAATACATGTACATAGAAATCGAATGGCACGCATATGCATGCGTAGGTGTATGGTTGGTTTACCTGGTTTCCACGTGAAAGTGTCTTTTGTCCTCTCTAGCCGAGTGTCAGCAGACCATCTCACAGCTAGGCTACAGATGTAAACTCCTAGTTTTTATCTTTGGCAGCCTAGGGCATGTGCACAAGTTGGTTGTGAGGGGCTTACAAATAGCCGGTCTCCCCAAAAGGAAGGCCAAGCAGTTAGCCAGGTACAGTACTGCTCAGTATCAGCAATTATAGGAAGCCGCTCAATTTGGAGGAGGCGCTGTTACCTTTACCCATGATTCTGCCGCCCATGCACCTTGTACCTGACTGTTCTTCATAATTTTCTGATTGCACTCGCATTGTTTATGTCCTTTGTATGAGGCTTCCTTGTACTTCTGTTTATGTGGACATAAATAAACATTTCAAATGTGTGTGTGTGTGTGTGTGTGTGTGTGTGTGTGTGTGTTACAGTGAGAAGGAATTACACTCTCTTGTCCTTCTTGACCTGTGAGAACATGGGTAGGTTTAGTAATACATGTACATAGAAATCGAATGGCACGCATATGCATGCGTAGGTGTATGGTTGGTTTACCTGGTTTCCACGTGAAAGTGTCTTTTGTCCTCTCTAGCCGAGTGTCAGCAGACCATCTCACAGCTAGGCTACAGATGTAAACTCCTAGTTTTTATCTTTGGCAGCCTAGGGCATGTGCACAAGTTGGTTGTGACTTGTGAGGGGCTTACAAATAGCCGGTCTCCCCAAAAGGAAGGCCAAGCAGTTAGCCAGGTACAGTACTGCTCAGTATCAGCAATTATAGGAAGCCGCTCAATTTGGAGGAGGCGCTGTTACCTTTACCCATGATTCTGCCGCCCATGCACCTTGTACCTGACTGTTCTTCATAATTTTCTGATTGCACTCGCATTGTTTATGTCCTTTGTATGAGGCTTCCTTGTACTTCCGTTTATGTGGACATAAATAAACATTTCAAATGTGTGTGTGTGTGTGTGTGTGTGTGTGTGTGTGTGTGTGTGTGTGTGTGTGTGTGTGTGTGTGTGTGTGTGTGTGTGTGTGTGTGTGTGTGTGTGTGTGTTACAGTGAGAAGGAATTACACTCTCTTGTCCTTCTTGACCTGTGAGAACATGGGTAGGTTTAGTAATACATGTACATAGAAATCGAATGGCACGCATATGCATGCGTAGGTGTATGGTTGGTTTACCTGGTTTCCACGTGAAAGTGTCTTTTGTCCTCTCTAGCCGAGTGTCAGCAGACCATCTCACAGCTAGGCTACAGATGTAAACTCCTAGTTTTTATCTTTGGCAGCCTAGGGCATGTGCACAAGTTGGTTGTGACTTGTGAGGGGCTTACAAATAGCCGGTCTCCCCAAAAGGAAGGCCAAGCAGTTAGCCAGGTACAGTACTGCTCAGTATCAGCAATTATAGGAAGCCGCTCAATTTGGAGGAGGCGCTGTTACCTTTACCCATGATTCTGCCGCCCATGCACCTTGTACCTGACTGTTCTTCATAATTTTCTGATTGCACTCGCATTGTTTATGTCCTTTGTATGAGGCTTCCTTGTACTTCCGTTTATGTGGACATAAATAAACATTTCAAATGTGTGTGTGTGTGTGTGTGTGTGTGTGTGTGTGTGTGTGTGTGTGTGTGTGTGTGTGTGTGTGTGTGTGTGTGTGTGTGTGTGTGTGTGTGTGTGTGTGTGTGTGTGTGTGTGTGTGTGTGTGTGTGTGTGTGTGTGTGTGTTACAGTGAGAAGGAATTACACTCTCTTGTCCTTCTTGACCTGTGAGAACATGGGTAGGTTTAGTAATACATGTACATAGAAATCGAATGGCACGCATATGCATGCGTAGGTGTATGGTTGGTTTACCTGGTTTCCACGTGAAAGTGTCTTTTGTCCTCTCTAGCCGAGTGTCTTGTGCCTGGCAATAGACTGTATTTCTTGTTTTGTTTGAACTTTTCCCTCTAGACGGCCCGCAATCTCTCTCACAAAACAACAGCGGCGGGTTAATCAGAGGATATTTTTATAGCTTGTATGGTTTCCTTGACTCCTTAGCTTTGGTATTTTGAGACACGTTTGGGTGGATATACAGTGCGTATGTGTAGGAGGGTAAACAAAGGAAGCAAGCAAGAGCATGATCCATCCTAACCCCAGCCCGTGACATCCATTATCCCAGACTTCAAGCACCGTACCAGTGGCTTCCTAGTCATTCTTGTCTTGATACAACAATCAAGGCGCCCTTCTTTTTTCTCCTTTTTTTACTGAAACATTATGAGGTTCTTTTCTGCTGATTCATCATATAGGCTTGCATTGTATGTGTAAATGGGTCTTAAATCAACACATGAATCCATGAAAGTCACCACATCTGACTCAAATTCCATTCGAGCATCTGAGGTACATTTATTTCCCTGAAAAGTTAGTTTTTTCCCCAGAAGGAAAACTAGAAAAAATTCTCTATTGTGCCTTAGGACACTAAGGCACAAGAAGACTCCATTGTGTCTTCCTCGGATACTGTATTACATCACAATTGCAAAACCTTTCAGAAAACAATTGGCACATAGATTTAGATGTTGTGGCATTTTAGTCAAATAGCATTTTAGTCAGATGTGGTGACTTTCTTCAGTTTATGTCGAACTAGATATAACTTTACAGGCACTTATAACTAAATACTCCAGGATCTAAATAGATGGTCGAGCCTTCCCAACTCATTACAAGCCCGAGCATCCATAGTTAAAATGAACGTACTACCCAGGATAAACTTTGTTAGCTCAATGCTTCCCTTACCCCTTCCAATTGACCACTGGCGCAAGATACAAACTATGATATCTACATTTATTTGGAACAACAAACGTCCAAGAATAAAAAGAACCACTACTCAACGTAGGAAACAAAATGGGGGTTTAGCAATCCTCGATTTTAAATTATACTTCTGGTCCTTCTTGCTGAGACCCCTGTTAAGCTGGTTTGATCCTGAAATGTCTGTATCGTGGCATACCTTAGAGGAAGCAGCAGTCTTACCGCAAAGATGACAAGATATAGTATACTCCAACACCCCTATATCAAAATGTCTTATTACAATATGGTCCTATCATCTCCCATGTGATTCAAACATGGCTTAATGTACAGAGGTCTTGTGCGGTCAAGTGCCCATGGCACTTCGACTCTCCAATATTTCATAACAAACAACTACTTGTTGGACATAAATGGTAAATGGCTGCTTTTTTATATAGCGCTTTTATCCAAAGCGCTTTACAATTTGTTACTCACATTTTACCCATTCACTCACACATTCACACACAGACGGCGGAGGCAACCATGCAAGGTGCCAACCTGTTCATCGGGACCTATCTCACACCTAGGAAACTGTGCGCTATGGGTTTGGTGGCTGACTTTCGGTGCACTTTGTGCACTCTGAGGGCCACTGGCACTTATAGACTTAGGGGAACTTGTGTATTCAATATCGCAAAGGCAAGGACAAATATAAAAAGTCGATGTAAGGGGCAAAATTATGGAATAGCTTTGACAAAGAAGTAAAAAATGTGTAGTTCACTACATACTTTTAAGAAATTATTCAAATATAAGGTGATACATAAATATAAAACCTCATTATTATCCTAGTTATATTTCATCTATAACATAGCTGTGTTCAAATAGTGACAAAGGGAAAAAGAAAAAGAAAAACATATATATATATATAAAAAAGAAAAAGTATTTAAAAAAGAAATAAAACATAAATAAATGTGTATACGTTTTGTACATAAAACTATGAAACGTTTGTAACCTTTGCTAAATGATATACTGAATTATGTTTATTTTTTGTATAAAAATTTTGTGTGTAAATAGTGTAATGTAATGTAAATAGTGTAATGTAATGTAAAAAGGGTAGGCAGCCTACACCTTTTCAGTCATTTTGTTTTTTTGGAAGTTCTACTACTATGCTTTGTAAAAAAAAAAGACCGAAATAAAATCATTCATTCATTCATTCATTCACTTATATGCACATGTTTGGGAATGTCCACTAGTAGCTAGTTTTTGGAAATCCATAACAACTACACTTTCAAACATATGTAACATGACAATTCCACTTACGGCAGCAACACTACTCCTAAATGATATATCACTACTACCGGCCTCTATACAGCAAAAAATAAATAGAGAAATATTGTTTTGTGAAATGTCTTTTGTAATATTTGTATTTCTTTTTTCCTTTTATACATAAAGCAAGACAAACACAATACAGTAATAATAATGATAAACAAGACTTCACAATACCTGAAGGCAGCTGTGTGGTATTGTGTGCATGTGTTCATTCTGTGCACCACTTCATGCCCAAATCATCCAAATGTAGCAGGGTGGATTATCCCTGCTTCGTGGGAACGGGTGTGCACAGTCACTGGGTAGCGAGACACAGTAGATCTCTGTCTAACTGCACCTCCGTCTTTGGGTCTGGAGCATAAACTGGAGGCTGGCAGTGGGAGTGGATGGGGCCCGGGATTTACCAACCTGGTCTGGTACTCTGGTCTTCCTCTCCCTTCCAAGGCGGTCAGCAGTACTCCCCAACACGCTCTCACTTCCCCCAATTACTCCTTTAACCCTCCCACACCTAGTGACTGAATTGTAAATAAATAACTTGGTTCCCCCCGCAAGCAGTACCCTCCCTCAGTGACACTAGAAACCTTACAGTAAGAAAGGGAAGGTTGAATAGGAAGGGGTTAATTGCAGTAACGTTACCCACACCAAAATGGTTAACACTGTGCACAGTAATGGACACGCACACAGAATCCCATCTAATGTTTTTATGTTAATTGGTACGGTTGAATACAAAAGCTTAATAGGAGTGGTCCAACGGAATGAAATCCTACTACTGCTCAATTGTAACTCAATACCTTATGTACCCGTATATTGTACACACACCTCTGTGTTAGCACCAGGAATAATATACTTTAATGTATTCGACTCATCGCCCACGTCTGGGTCAGTACCAGGTATAATACCTCTATCAGGCTTTAATTATATGGTAGGAATAATACCTCAGGTCTGGAACCTCCCCACTGGGAAAGGGTTGATTAGATGGGAAATTATTATCAAAGAACCAACACGTTATCACACTCAAAGGAAATAAAAAATGTGGGCCCACTGTACCAAAACAAAAGTCCTATACTAATGCCGGCATATAATGTGTATGGGGTACCCCTATGAACTGGATTTAGCAACATTTAGCTTCGCCCGTAGGCCGCACCACACTGTGTACTGTGCAATAAGATCCGGAGCACTGACGCTCTATTGTACTCAACCAAGATGGCGTCCTCGCAGCGCCACCACTGTTCGGGGTAGCAAGATGGCGTTGCGCGCGGCTCTACTCTTGCCCTACTTACACTGAAGCTACTCTTGGGGTCCCAAACAGCCCTCCTGCTAGACGCAATATATAATGATGCAGGGTGTCTCTAAACACCGGTCTTCTTCAAGCCACGCTGGCGGGTTCTTTGATAATAACATATCCGAGGATTTGACATGGACCACACACATTGACAGTGTTGTGAAGAAGGCACGACAACGCCTCTACTTCCTCAGGCGCCTAAGGAAGTTCCAAGTCAGTCAGAAGATCCTTAAGAACTTCTACTCATGTACAATAGAGAGCATCTTGACCGGCAACATCACCTCCTGGTTTGGGAATAGCACTGCACAAGACCGAAGCAGACTACAAAGAGTGACACGTTCAGCCGAACGCACAATTGGAGGGGGGCTCCCCACCCTCCAGAACATTTACAACAAGCGTTGCAAGGGCAAGGCGAAGAGAATCATTAAAGACTCCAGTCACCCGAACAACTGCCTCTTTGAACTGCTGCGGTCAGGCAAGCGATACCCGAGTCTCAAGGCGAGCACAGAAAGACTCAGAAGAAGCTTCTATCCCAAGGCCATCAGGCTGCTAAACGAACAATAAATGAACACTACACAACAACAACCACCAAACGCACATAGCACACACATCCACACGCACACACTCACTTTAAACAAACACACTGTAGCACCCACTCCACACACTTTATAGCACACACCCACTTTAAACAAACACAATGTAGCACCCACTCCCCACACTTTATATTTATTGATGAAGGATTGCACTACAACTCGTACACCTTACTGTAAATTGTACCTAAATTGTACCTCATCCCATTTCTGCTTTGCACTATATAGTACTGTACATTAGTACACTGCATAGTATTGTATATTATATGGTAACTCAGAACATTGTACATATGTCTATACCGAACACTGTGACCTCATTTTCTTCTTCTAAAATTACATGCTATACTATGTTATTTGATACTATCTTGTCTAGCACAGTCTCTGGAGCGTAACAGTAAGAAGCATTTTGTATGAAAGTATTCTGTACTTCTGTATGACAACTATTAAAGAAACTTGAAACCTCACTAGAGGGAATATCTTTAACTTAAGCCACACTTGGCTATACCGCATTTCTTCTAGGATAACTCGTTGTATCGCTAGGGTTATTCAGTGCGAAAACATGCAACACGCTACTACGTTTACCTTTCTAGGATAACACGTAATATACTCAAGTTCAATACGTTCACCCGTGTGGTCCTACATGGGGCTCTGTCTAGACATGACCGATCACATCCAAGTCCAATGTCGAAGAGGCTGGTTCCTCACACTTCCGTCTCAGTTGACTTGCTTCCTCCTCCGTCACTCGTACGCTCTCTGCCTGCCACCGGCGCCCCCTGCTGGCACCGCCTACTAGCCCCACAGGGAAACACTGGGTGGAAGAATATGATCCAGGGTTATTGTTTATAATCCATATTCCAGCCGGTATGAGAAGGAGAAACCCGCGTCATTGATCAAGGGGATATTTAATGGAAACTAGTTAATACGTCTTGGTGTACCAGGGGAGATAAAAGGCAAGTCAGCACTTCTGAATAATAGCCATATTTTCAGGGTGCTACATTTCCCCCCACTTTGAACTTGCTATGTCCTCTGCAAGTTAACTTAATGAAACACCAACCAACGCATGTATGAAAACGGTCCTGAGACCAACAGTTTCACCCCTAGATCGACAATCACACATTATGCTAACAGTTTCACACACTCCTTCATGAATTGGAAACACTTCAACAAACACACTCTTGAGCATGTAGTCCTGGCGATACCGAGCGGGTAGCCGACCTCTGGTCCTCCTCTGGGGCCGGGCGGGTTCCACTTCCCCCACCTCCGACTCCGCGTCGGATTCTTCAGTGCCCGTTGGCGGGTCATTGACCACAGCCTCGCCCTCCGGGGCCATCGGTGGACCGCCAGCGGCCTCCTCTTCGACGCCGTCTCCGCCGTCTTCCCCCTCCTCTCCTGAGGGGGTCGACTCCGCCTCTGACTCGGCGTCCGCTGCCTCTTCAGGGGCGTCCCGCAAGGGCCTGGGGTGGTTACACGCCCTAGGATGCGGTTCCCGACGGCACTCGAAAGCATCTCCGCTGTCTGATTCGGACGAGCTCCGCAGTGCCACAGGGGTCTGTCGAGGGGTCCTCGCTTCCGGGTCGGAGGCCGGGAAAGGACAGGTCTTGAGCTGGTCTCGATGCACGGTCCTTTCTGGACCCCCTGCTTCGGGCCTGACTGTGAACACGGGTGTCCCTTCGTGGCTCTGCTTCACCACCACATAAGACGTAGGCTCCCACTTGTCCTGTATCTTATTACGGCCCCGGGTTCGGTGGTCACGTATCAGGACCCGGTCCCCGGCCCTCAGGAGTGCACCTCTGCTCTTCCTGTCATAAATCCTCTTGCGTCGATGAGACGCCTGCTTCGCCGTGGCCTCGGCGGCCTCCGCGGCGGCCTTTAGTCGCTCGTGGTGACTCTGTACCCACTCGTCTAGATCCTCCGTCCCCTCCTCAATGACGTCTCTGCCCCCCAGGACATCTCGGGGCATTCTGGCGTCTCTTCCGAAGAGCAGGTAGAAAGGGGAGTATCCCGTAGAGGAGTGCACGTGGCAGTTGTACGTAAGTACCAACTCAGGTAGGTGCTCCTTCCATTCCCGCTTCTTCTCCGCGGGCAGACTACGCAGCATGTTGTGCATAGTCCGATTGAACCTCTCACATTGCCCATTCCCCTGGGGATGGTAAGGCGTGGTGCGGCTCTTGGAGATTCCGTACAGTCGGCAGAGCTCCTTGATGACGCTTGACTCGAAATTTCGCCCTTGGTCGGCATGGAGTCGGGCAGGGCAGCCGTAATACACAAACCAGTACTCTGGCAATGGCTCTCGAAGTCACTGGCGAACACTAAGACGTCGTCTAAATAGACAAGCAGGACGTCGAAGGCCAGGTCCCCCAGCACGGTGGTCATCAACCGCTGGAAGGTCGAGGGTGCGTTACACAAGCCGAAGGGCATACGGGTCCACTGGTAGAGGCCGAAGGGCGTCGTGACGGCCGTCTTCTCTTGATCTTCTTTCACCGCCACCTGGAAGTAGCCGGCGGTGAGGTCGAGCGAGGAGAAGATCTTGGCCTGCCCCAAGGCGTCTAGGGACTCTTCAATACGAGGTAGGGGATACGCGTCCCGGTGCATCACGTTATTGAGGCGGCGGTAGTCACAGCAGACTTATAACTTGCGGAGTTTCGGGTCTCCTTCCTTCAACTGTACTTTAGTGGGAGGGACTCCCTGTGTCACCGCCCGCCACACCGGACCCAAGTCGGGATCGTCCGCCTGTAGCTGCCGCATTTCCGCCCAGTCATATCCGCTGTTCCCCTTCTGTGCCGCTATCTGACGTGCACTGACACTCGGGACCTCCCACGTCTCGGTCGGTCTCTCGGGACACAGCAGGGCCCGTACTTCCTCCGCTGGGACCATGACGTAGCCATCGCGGGCGACTGAGGCGGGGGTGCACAATGAGGCGGTCCGTTCCGGTAGACCCTGGCGGGTGTGAGTGCCGGTCACGGGTATTGTTAGGAAGTCTTTCTCGGTGTCCTCCACTTCAGGCTCTGACCGCATCGGCATGCGAGACAGGGCGTCGGCGTTCTGGTTGAGTCGGCCAGGCTTGTATTGTACCACGAAGTCGTACTCCGCGAGCTGAGCGTTCCAGCGCTGCTCCACTGCTCCGAGGTTGGCCGTGCCGAGGTGCTTCAGCGGGTTGTGGTCGGTGATCACGGTGAACTGGGCGTACATCAAGAGGTCTCGGAACTTCTCAGTGACTGCCCACTTCAGGGCGAGGAGTTCCAGCTTGAACGCACTGTAATTTTGGTCATTCCTTTCGGACCCACGCAGACCTCGGCTCGCAAAGGCGATGACTCGCTCCACGCCCTCTTGTTTCTGACTTAGTACCGCTCCCAGTCCCAAGTAACTCCCGTCTGTGGTCACTATGAAGGGGAGCTGGAGGTCGGGGTAGGCCAGCACCGGAGGCGTCAAGAGGCACTCCCGCAGATGATCGAAGGCCGTCTGACACTGCGGAGTCCACTTGAAGGCCTCGGGCCGGCCTTTGGCGAACCCCTTCTTTTCTTTCCCCATCAGGGCGTGCAGTGGCTGGGCCACCTGGGCGAAGCGGGGCACGAACCACAGATAATAGGACAGGAACCCGATCACCTGCCTCACTTCCTTCGCTGAGCGTGGCGCCGGCCAGTCCTCCAGCGCCTTCACTTTGTCAGTGTCGACCTGTATGCCTGCTGCGGAGACGACGTGTCCCAGGAACTTGACCTCGGTCTTCAGAAGGAACCACTTTCGGGGCTTGAGTTTGAGCCCATGCTCCTGCAGCCGTCCAAACACCAGGTCCAACTTCTGGCAATGGCTCTCGAAGTCACTGGCGAACACTAAGACGTCGTCTAAATAGACAAGCAGGACGTCGAAGGCCAGGTCCCCCAGCACGGTGGTCATCAACCGCTGGAAGGTCGCGGGTGCGTTACACAAGCCGATCTTCTTCTTTCACCGCCACCTGGAAGTAGCCGGCGGTGAGGTCGAGCGAGGAGAAGATCTTGGCCTGCCCCAAGGCGTCTAGGGACTCTTCAATACGAGGTAGGGGATACGCGTCCCGGTGCATCACGTTATTGAGGCGGCGGTAGTCACAGCAGAACCGCACGGAGCCGTCCTTCTTTATGATGATCACGGCTGGAGACGCCCACGGACTGCAGCTCTCCACCAGAACACCCTGGTCCACCAGGTCTTGTACGTGCCGCTTTACCTCTTGGAACACGTGAGGCAGTATTCGGCGGTGCCGTTGCTTGACCGGGGGTGCGTTACCGGTGGGGACGTAGTGAGTGACCGTGGTCGTGTAACCATAGTCCCCGTCGTCTACGGAGAACACCGCCTTGTGTTTCTCCAATACTTGATTTAGTCGGCTCACTTGGGCCGGTGTGAGATCCTGCAGGTTCGCCTGTACGGGCACGGCGAGCCCTCGGGTCCTCCCATACAGCTCCACCTCTGGCGGGCTGTCTCGAGCCTCAATCGCCGTCACTCGGACGCCTCCGTCTACTTCCTCCACAGTCACCCTCTCTTTAGGCCGTACCTGACGAGGGCAGTGGAGCTCCGCCAGCCTGGACCGGGGTCTGAGCACCATCTCGACGTCGGTCGGGTTCAACACCCGCACAGGCACTCTTCCCTGTCGGGCGTATGCCACTACGTTCGCCACCAGTAGTCCGGGGGGCAGGTTGGCACTCGGCGTGTTCTCTAGCATCACGGGACGCCGCATCCCCGCCGTCGTCTCACAGCGGCCTGAGACGATCACTTCGCTGTGCGGGGGAATGACGACCGGCTCCCTGCCGGCCACCTTGACGTACCCCATTCTTCCCGGGGCGGTACACTCTCGGGCTTCCTGGGCCATGGCGGCGACCACACGCCGGATGGCGATGCTTCTAGCGTCGACGCGTCTTCGGCTCGCCAGGCGCATCCCCTTGATCCCCTTGAACAGGCCGTCTACTCCGCCGAGCACGTTCATGCCCAGAAGTCCCTGAACGGCGTCTCCTGGGGGCACTCGGGCGGGATCGTCTTTTAGTATGAATATGCATTTCCCCGTAAATGTCATATCCAGGCACTTCACCTCGGCGTATAGACACCCTACCACTGGGATCTCCAACCCGTTGAGCCCCGGTGAGGGTGATCCAGTTGGCGGGGGTCAACCTCGACCGCGGGAAGTGTCTTCGGAAGTGGCTCTCATTCATGGTGGTGACCTCGGCGCCTGTGTCGAAGAGGCAGCGGGTCTCGACCCCGTCGATCTGGACATCTAGCGTGAGGCACGTCCCGTGCACGTCTTGCGTCTCGGTGCCCTCCGCGGCCGAGTCGGCGGCTCCTGCCGCTACGGCATCGACTGCCCTTCGTGGTCCGGGTCGGTACCGGGGCTTCGGGGGTGGGAGCAGAGGATGGGCGTGGCCCGCTGGCTGGGCGGGGGCAATCTCTGCTGATGTGGCCCGGCTGATTGCAGGCATAACAAATCAGCCTGCCCTCTTCGTCTCGGCGGGGTGGTTCCCGCGTAGCGGCGGTCTCGGTGTCGCCGTCTGGTGGCGCCTCTCCAGGGCGCGTCGCGCTCCTGTTGGAGGGCCTGGAATAGTTGCTCCTGGCGCGCACCCAGCCGCTCCTGTCCTGCCTTGAGCTGCTTAATAGCTTCCTGCAGCGTGTCTACGCTCCGCGGGGCCTCCCGTCCCTCCGCGGCCGCAGCGTGGACTAAACCCCGGGTGGGACCCTTGTCAGATCCTCTCCTGCAGGTCATAAGCGAACTGGCGCACAGTCTCGCCGGCGGCCTGTCTTCGGTCAAAGAACTCCCCCAGGCGAACGCTGACCGGGACCTTGTCCCCATAGGTTTCCTCGAGTAACTTGAACAAGGCTTCCGTGTCGGGGACGGTTCCCTCCGTCAGGAAGCGTACCGTCTGCTTCGCCTCGCCTTTGAGGTGGAGCTGTACGACCTCTGCTTGTTCCTCTGCGGGCACTCGACTGGCACGGAGATGGGTCCTCATTGCCTGGATCCAGTCTTCCACAGGCGGTTCCCCCCTCTCTTTTTCACCTCCAAACTCGCTGTACTTCCGCTCTCGTTGGACGTACACCACCGGGAGGGGCGCTGGAGGGAGCTGTTGGATTATGGCCTGCGCCAAGGCAAGCGACTCTTGGCGTCTGGCCTGCTCCAGGTGTTCGTGCTGGTGGTCCAGGGCGTCGACGTACTGGTCTTGGAGTTGACCCCGTAGGAACTCCACTTGTGCGGCCAAGGTCTGCATCGTCTCGGCTTCCCCTCCTTCCTCTTTGAGAAGGGCCGGTGGGTCATCTCGTTGCTCCGCCCGGGACGACCCGGCTCTGACCTCCGGCTTCGGGGTGTCGCCCTCCGACATCTCAGGTCTCTTGGTCGTCATGAGGGAGTGGAGTAGGATGTGTATCCTGTTTGTGATGCCAAATGTAGCAGGGTGGATTATCTCTGCTTCGTGGGAACGGGTGTGCACAGTCACTGGGTAGCGAGACACAGTAGATCTCTGTCTAACTGCACCTCCGTCTTTGGGTCTGGAGCATCAACTGGAGGCTGGCAGTGGGAGTGGATGGGGCCCGGGATTTACCAACCTGGTCTGGTACTCTGGTCTTCCTCTCCCTTCCAGGGCGGTCAGCAGTACTCCCCAACACGCTCTCACTTCCCCCAATTACTCCTTTAACCCTCCCACACCTAGTGACTGAATTGTAAATAAATAACTTGGTTCCCCCCGCAAGCAGTACCCTCCCTCAGTGACACTAGAAACCTTACAGTAAGAAAGGGAAGGTTGAATAGGAAGGGGTTAATTGCAGTAACGTTACCCACACCAAAATGGTTAACACTGTGCACAGTAATGGACACGCACACAGAATCCCATCTAATGTTTTTATGTTAATTGGTACGGTTGAATACAAAAGCTTAATAGGAGTGGTCCAACGGAATGAAATCCTACTACTTCTCAATTGTAACTCAATACCTTATGTACCCGTATATTGTACACACACCTCTGTGTTAGCACCAGGAATAATATACTTTAATGTATTCGACTCATCGCCCACGTCTGGGTCAGTACCAGGTATAATACCTCTATCAGGCTTTAATTATATGGTAGGAATAATACCTCTGGTCTGGAACCTCCCCACTGGGAAAGGGTTGATTAGATGGGAAATTATTATCAAAGAACCAACATGTTATCACACTCAAAGGAAATCAAAAATGTGGGCCCACTGTACCAAAACAAAAGTCCTATACTAATGCCGGCATATAATGTGTATGGGGTACCCCTATGAACTGGATTTAGCAACGTTTAGCTTCGCCCGTAGGCCGCACCACACTGTGTACTGTGCAATAAGATCCGGAGCACTGACGCTCTATTGTACTCAACCAAGATGGCGTACTCGCCGCGCCACCACTGTTCGGGGTAGCAAGATGGCGTCGAACGCTCTCGTCGCAGGCGCGAGCAAGCGGGGGCTGGAGCAGGGGGCAGTATTGGGCTGAGAGCGCGTGCTGGATGATGGCGACCTCTGCTGGACGGGAAGAACTCCTGTGATGGCCTGAAGACAGCCGGTGCAGGGCAGACGTCGAACGCCGGCGAAGACTGATTGTCGACGGCCAATGCTGGGTAGACGCGCGGCTCTACTCTTGCCCTACTTACACTGAAGCTACTCTTGGGGTCCCAAACAGCCCTCCTGCTAGACGCAATATATAATGACGCAGGGTGTCTCTAAACACCGGTCTTCTTCAAGCCACGCTGGCGGGGCGCCTCACTAGAGGGAATATCTTTAACTTAAGCCACACTTGGCTATACCGCATTTCTTCTAGGATAACTCGTTGTATCGCTAGGGTTATTCAGTGGGAAAACATGCAACACGCTACTACGTTTACCTTTCTAGGATAACCCGTAATATACTCAAGTTCAATACGTTCACCCGTGTGGTCCTACACAGGGCTCTGTCTAGACATGACCGATCACATCCAAGTCCAATGTCGAAGAGGCTGGTTCCTCACACTTTCCTCTCAGTTGACTTGCTTCCTCCTCCGTCACTCTCGTACGCTCTCTGCCTGCCACCGGCGCCCCCTGCTGGCACCACCTACTAGCCCCACAGGGAAACACTGGGTGGAAGAATATGATCCAGGGTTATTGTTTATAATCCATATTCCAGCCGGTATGAGAAGGAGAAACCCGCGTCATTGATCAAGGGGATATTTAATGGAAACTAGTTAATACGTCTTGGTGTACCAGGGGAGATAAAAGGCAAGTCAGCACTTCTGAATAATAGCCATATTTTCAGGGTGCTACACATAGTATGAAATGTCTTTTGTAATGTCTGTGTTAATGTAATTTTATAGTTTTATAATCAGTTTTTATTATTTTCATTATTTCTATTGATTGTCATTATTGTTGTTATTATTATTGTTGTTATGGTATTGTGAAGTCTTGTTTATCATTATTATTACTGTATTGTGTTTGTCTTGTTTTATGTATAAAAGGAAAAAATATTTGATATAAAAGAAAAGTGTAAGTATGGTAGATAGATAGTCTTTAAGTGTAAGTATGGTAGACAGTCTTTAAGTATAAGTATGGTAGACAGTCTTTGTTTCCCTCAGTAGAGCTGAGGATGTGAATGTTTTCTCTCAACATGTGGAAGCATTTTGGCCCTTAGTTCCACACACATCGGTCTCTGTGACCATGCAGTTGATTCTGAAACATAGTAGCTCCCTATAGGTGGAGTATTTTTTACTCAAGTACAGCACATAAGTAAAAAATGATGAGGTACTTGTACCTTTCAGGAGTATTTTCATTTCATGGAACTTTGTGATTTTACTCCACTACAGGAAGTATTGTACTGGGCGGCTAGGTGGCGCAGTGAGCAAGACGCTCGCCACCAACGCAGGAGATGCTGGGTTCGAGCCCAGCTCTCAGCGTTGCTACCAGCTTGGCTGGTCGTTCATACTCATACAATTGGCAGTATTAGGGGGTGGGAAGCTGGTAGGTGGGGATCGGACGTTGTGGACAGCGACTCCTACAGGTCGGTTGGTGCGCCTACGCAGTAGAATCAGGAAGCGACGAGGGCGGCGTGTCCCTCCCATGCAGACCCTCGCCGCTGAGAGATTGCGCTGTGCAGGTGAAAAGATGTGACGGCTGCCTCCTCGAGTACCGGAGGGGACACGTGATGCAAGGCTTCGTCCACATTGCAGCCGGCTTGTGGGAGGCATGGCCTAACAGCGTTCGAGACAGGGGAGGGTAGAATTGGACAATATGAAATTGGGGACGGGAGAAAAAAAATTAAAAAATGGGGAGAACAAGTAGATAAAAAAAAGGAAGTATTGTACTTTTTACTCCACTCCTTATCTGAAGCTATCAGTTACTAGTTACTTTGAAGAAAACAATGTTGTACAGAAAACATGGCAAAGATTGATGAAGATCATTTGAAGCCAATCAACTTCAAGAGGACATAATCAGAGCAGCATAACTGCACCACACAACACAACTGTTAGAGGTCAATGGATCGATGATTAAATACTCCCAAGCACTGGAATTACATAAAAGTAGAATTTTGAATGAAGGGGTTGTACTTTTATCAGATTGTCTCCATTGTTTGTTGCACATTTGACTCACTCAAAGCAAATCCCTCCCCATGTTTCTGTCAAGCTACTGAAACTCAGGATTGATCTCCTCCTAGATGAGATGAATCAAATAGCTCAGACTTTTCAAGAGGTCCTACACAATTACAGACTAGAACTTGAACACACATTATGCAAGTCATTAAAAATCTTCTGCCTTTCTTTTTTTTCCATCCCATTGTTTGTTGACAATGAGAAAAGTGCTCTCATTGCTCTCATCTTTCATTTCAAAGTTGTCTGCCTGTCATTGTCTGTTATGTTCCGTTATCGTCAAATGCTTTTCTATTTATTTAGACTTTGTTCAGGTTGATGTTGGGGATTTACATTGACCCACTTGCAATCAGGGCTGCCAACATTTGAAAAAAAACCTTGGCGTGAGACTATGGCGACCGCAGTCTTGCAGCGATTTAGGCCTCAGAGGACAGAGGATTGTAAACAAACCGATGTACTTTCTAAGAGATATATATATCATTTATAGTATTGCTATCTGTCCATTCTCATTGTCACTTGAGTGCATAAACCGTGCCTTCATAATGGCTTAAAGAAAATAAAAATCCATCGGTTGGTTGTCATTTTATAGCGTCGTGAATATAAGGTTTATCGCGCTTTTAGTCTAGGCTTTTATGCAGGAAGCTAGATAATATGCTAAACGTTGGCGCCGTTATATCAAACGCCATTTCTGCTGTATATATACGAATGAAATAAAACAAAATGCGTAGCATCCGGACTATTACAGAGCATCTATGGATGAAATGGGGGTGGCGGGGAACGCAGATTACTATTATTGATCAGCAATACAGTGTGCGTTCAATATAGCATTTTCATTGACCGATCACGTTACGTTATAAAACAATGTCCAATCCAGCTGTAATTTGGGGTAATATTATCCTGCCGTCAGGCCATGTGATCGCCGGCAGCATTTCCTCACCAGTCATCGGATTCTGGTAGATCGATATGCACATTGGCTAATCATAAATCCCATTATTCCACGCTGAAAAAAACGCTCGCCAAGCTGATCCAAGATGGAGAATGTTCGGCTGGGATCAAGGAACTATGATCCCCCCACAGAACTGTACTTCCATTTTTTTTTTATTCACATAATGATACTGCAGTGGAGCGATGGCGCCCCTAAGCGGGTCTGGCCGGTACTGCATGTTTTGAAAATCAAATATGTGAAAAGATGCTGGTAGTGGATCGGGTACCTAAGAAGCGTTATAAATATGGAATAAAACAATAACAACTCGTCACGTATATACTCGTGGCTCTGGTCCACAACGCTCTTTTTCGAAACACGTATATACTCGTTCTTGGACGGCATAGTGTTAACAAATGTGTTGTTATTGTTGTTGTTGTTGCCGTTCTGTCTGAGGGGCTCTTTTCTTGGGTGGCCTTAATCCCCACCCGCCACACACACACACTAGTGTTGGCTGAAATGTTCTTATTGTGGTTATTGCCATTTCATTATTATTATTATTATTATTATTATTATAGGGTATTCATATATTTATAAGCACATTTAAATTGTGATTTGGAGTAGAACGCTACACATTGATGTAGCCAGCTGTTACATTCAAGCCTAACATATGGCTCGTCAAGGCCTTGAATGCGACGTGGTGGACACAGGACACTGGACAAAAGTGTATCAAAAATAACTATTTATTTACAACTAACTAAATGGACAGAAATAGTGGGAGCTGGGTGTTCCAGACTCCAAAGTTAAATAACAAAACTAATAGCAAAAGGAAGAACAAGCCGAATGTACAACAAAACAAAGAGAGCAGGTGAGACGCTGGAGAGCTGTGACATCTCCTGTGAAGTGGGGGAGACTTGACAACTGCTCCCTGCACTGCATCTGTAGGGCGTGGTGCCTCATCACCACACCTGTGATGAATTAGAAAGCGGCCATTTTAAACAAGCAAAAACAAGAAGAAACAGTGTGTCAATTAAACCACCAATTAGTGACAGCACACTTAACCACAATGTGAATATGCACCACAGACAGTAAGTATCCCTCCACCATGTGAAAGTAATACGTAACACCCCCACACCGAAGATTTATGTTCTTCTCCCAACTATAGCCCAAAGAAACCATAACCAAGAGAATGAACATAAATAAATAAATAAGAAGATACTTACCAACCTTACCAAAAAAAATGCAACCACACTCCAACATGTGTAGTGCCTGTACTGTGTTGAGTGTGAGCCCCGGTCAAGAGTCACTCAACTGTACACCAAAAAACCTGTGACCCACAAAGTGAGCCACTACCACAGAGTGACACTGGGTCGGCCCCTGTCGAACACAACCCTTAACTCCGTCGAATGCTCCCTACTGAGGAACACTCGACACCGTTGCTTAGCACAAACAACCCCGTCCTGATACCCGCTCAAGCGAGACCCCTCCAAAATGTACCCAGCCGGGCCCGGATGGAGCGGAGCCGGTGACACATCACCACCAAACAAAAAACTCATGAGAACAGGTCCCTCCGCCGATACAGACCTGACAAACAGAGACAACAAACTGGAGTCAGCATGAGACAGCAGCCCACCGCGCTCAGGACAGAAAACAGGAAAACAAAATACAGGCTCCACATCAACAGGCCGCTCCACCGACACCGACCTGTCAAAAGGAGACAGCAAACAGGAATCACACACTTGAGAAAAAACAACCTCATCGCGCTCAGGACAACCAACAGGAAAACTAAAGTCAGCACACTCCCCTGGTACCAACACAGCGCCCGTCTCCTCCCCACCTGGCACTGCCAGCACAGGAGACTGTACTGAGGGCTGTACCCCCGATAGCTGTACAGGAGACTGTGAGTCACGAACAGCCAGAGCAGGATGTACCGCCTCAGGCACGTCCCCACCATCCCTGGAACAGAGCAACATCACTTCAGGCACACAAATAACTGGAGTACCACCCAAAATGGCGTCACAAAAAACAGCATGGTCAGGAACCAAAATGGCGGCACACTCATCAACACTGTGACTCAAAATGGCGCCACAAAAATTAGCACTGTCATTCGCAACAATGACAGAAGAAACTGCACCGTCATGAGCCAAAACAGCAACAGTGTCACAAAAAATAGGACTGTCATGAGCAACAATGGTGTCACAGACAGCAACCTCGTCATGAAACAAAACGGTGTCTGAAACCGTTCTACTGTCACAAGCAAAAATGGTGGCACACACAGTAACATTGCCATGACACCTTTGCCAAATGGTGGCACACACATCAACCTCGTCACAATCAAAATGGTCGTCACCCATTAGACTAGGTTGTGAAGACTGCTCCTGCTGCACAGGACACAGGTAACTAGGTTGACTAGCATACCCAGTGCCTGGCAGAGAGTCAGTGTGGTCACATGAATCAATATCAGAAACACTGACCATACTGGGATCATCACTGCTGACAAGTGAGACATCATGAATGTCAGAGCTACTGTAGGAAGGCCGGCAGCCCAATTCTGGCCTTGTAGCCTCCTCAACCAGAATGGTGCCACATGAAATGTCAGAAACGGTGCCACATGAAGTAGCAACATCCTTCTCACTCTCATCCTCCTCATTCTCCTCCAATCCGGCTGTGGCCTCAGCCACTGTAAAGGCTGGGAAGCCCACGAGACACTGCTCCGCCACTCGAGTATCTGGCACGCATGTCACCTCCGGTATCACCAGTACTTTACCTCCAGCCAAGTCATTGCCCAAGAGCAACGTTACCCCCTGCATAGGGAGTTTGCCAGCCGTCACTCCGATCACCACTGGTCCTGATACAAGGGCACAATCAAGAAAGACATTATGCAGCGGCACATTCATTGTGTGCATTCCAAAAGCCTCAATAACAACCCCTGCACCCAACTCAGAGTGGTGCGTAAAGGGCAGGACACTACTTTGCACAAAAGATTGGGATGCGCCAGTATCACGGAGAATTGTCACCGGTACTAATTATTAGATTAGGTCCCTAATCTCCTCCACTGTGGTGACCTTATCTGCTGCACACCACCGGTCAAAAAGCAACCGCTTTTCCCTCACAAACTCCACAAAAGACTGAGAGTTCTGTTTCCTCAAATTGCGGAATTTCTGGCGGTAAGCCTCAGGGACCAATTCATAGGCTTTAAGGATAGCCTGTTTCACCAAAGCATAATCCTTATTATCAGGATACATCGACGCATACACGATCTGTGCCTTACCGCGCAAAGCACTCTGCATGAGGATAGTCAATTTATCTGCTGGCCAGCCGCAACTGCCAGCTATGTCCTCAAATAATAAAAAAAAACTATCGACGTCCCTTTCCAAAAAAAACGGAACCATGCCTTTCTGCCTAGCCATATCAAAACCCGGCTCCCGATGCACATGTATAGCACCAGCACCACCCGCATTACGCATCGCCATCTCCCGGTCATATGCTGCCTGGGCGCGTACCTCCTGTGCCACCTCAATAGCTTCCTGGGCCTGGGCAGCAGCTGCTCTTCTCACCCCAGCAGCCTCCTCAATAGCGTCCTGGGCCTCACGCTCTGCCCTGGCTGTAGCTGCTCTCCTCACCTCACTAGCTTCAATAGCCTCCCGTTCAGCTGCTTTGTCCTCACGGTCAGCCTTGTTAATAGCTGCAAGCTCACGCGCTGTCCTAAGCTCCACATCTCGCCCACGCGGTAGCTCAAAGCCTTCTCCCTCCTCCTCCAGAGGTCTACCTGCAGCCACACCAAAAACATTCAGTGTACTCAGTTCCTCAATTAATTGACCTAACAAGTTCTCCTTTTTCTGGCCTGCATCGAGGTCTATTGAAAACCTTGTTGCTACCTGTAGTAACTCATCCTTTGAAAATTTTCTTACCTTAGCCAGTGTTGGCTCTGCAACAAAGTCATCAATGTCCAACGTCATTGTCTATTACCCTCAGTAAACGACAACAAATGAATACAACAATATTAATTAATTAACTAATTAATCAACCAATTAATTAATTACCAGTACAAGGCAATACTACAATTAATCCACAACAAGGGACATAGTTCAGTACCCAAAACACAAGCAACTCGCCCACCGTTCCTACGACCTGGGGTTCAAACTCCAATTTCCCTGTATCCACAAAAAGGTGTAGCACGTAATTAAATGACAGTGATTGATCATACACGGCATAACACAGCACGCAATTAAACTCACAAGCAGTAGTTCAAAACACGGCATTTGATGTTAGCACGCAAAACAAATCACACTGCATTTAAGACACACGGCATAACACATACTGGATCAAAAAGGTCAAGCTCAATAATGCACACAGATCCTATACTAGAGAATCACAGCAGACACTGCTACTGGACACTAGCTACAGGCCTCTGCTGAGACGAACCACCCACAAGACTAACCCTGTGGTAGGCATTTATCCCAATATACTGGAACAAACGCTCATCAGTAACAACCAAGTGAGGCAAAACCCCTTGTGTTACTCAACAAACAAATCCAACAAACAAATCCTAATAATACAAACAGGTGCTCCATACAATCTGATTTGACTCACAAATAGCTTCTAAAAAACCTATACTGCAGTCAAAAGAAGGACTGCTAGGCCCACCACATGTCTAATCTAAACAAAAACACACTTACATCAGGTCCTAACACACTAATTACATTTCCTGGCCCCCTAACCTACCTATCCTGAAAGCTAATGCACTGTAGACCTAGCTTTCTTCAACCACACCTACTACCAGCCAAAGATCATATACCAATCACTTCGTTGACTGCCCCAGGAGTATGTGGTACACAGGAGGCTAACAACAGCCAGAAAACAATGAAATTACCTACCTGTGGTGTCCACTAAACTAAATATTTTAAAGCATACCAGTAGTCAAATCAAATTATAAATGAAGAGCATACTTACCTGTTTGTAGACCGGCTAGAGCCCCCATGTTACATTCAAGCCTAACATATGGCTCGTCAAGGCCTTGAATGCGACGTGGTGGACACAGGACACTGGACAAAAGTGTATCAAAAATAAGAATTTATTTACAACTAACTAAATGGACAGAAATAGTGGGAGCTGGGTGTTCCAGACTCCAAAGTTAAATAACAAAACTAATAGCAAAAGGAAGAACAAGCCGAATGTACAACAAAACAAAGAGAGCAGGTGAGACGCTGGAGAGCTGTGACATCTCCTGTGAAGTGGGGGAGACTTGACAACTGCTCCCTGCACTGCATTTGTAGGGCGTGGTGCCTCATCACCACACCTGTGATGAATTAGAAAGCGGCCATTTTAAACAAGCAAAAACAAGAAGAAACAGTGTGTCAATTAAACCACCAATTAGTGACAGCACACTTAACCACAATGTGAATATGCACCACAGACAGTAAGTATCCCTCCACCATGTGAGAGTAATACGTAACACCAGCCTACATACAGCCTCATTGAGCAAAGCTTTCCATCAATGGATAAACGCTTTGCAAATGCATGCAATGGTTCTCCATTAGGTGAATCAGGCAGGTATACCTGCTCTAAACTACATCAAACAGCAGCAGTAATAGTCATCAGGCAGCTTTACCTTTTTGATTTGATTTGATTTTGATTTGTCTCGAACATAGAAACATAAAACAAGTTTAAAAAACAAAAAGGTAAATAGTAAAAGACTATTTCCATACAATAATAAGTGTTCGAGAAGGAACAGGGGGAAGTAAAATATATATTTTTTTACTTATCAAGCCCTGCCCTTTCCTTACAATATTTTACATTATAATTTAATACAACAAATAATGAAAAATAAAATAAAAGTACAGTTTTTTATATATACATTTACATTTAGTCATTTAGCTGACGCTTTTATCCAAAGCGACTTACAAGTTATGTACAACAAGCCATCAGGAAGGGCACAACTCTATCAGCTGAGTAACAATGTTCATCAAAGTGTTGAGTGCCACTGCTACAGTGTAGGTTAGTTTATTAGGACAAGTGCATGACAGTATGGTTAGTTAGGGTTAGATTTTTTTTTCTTTTTTTTTTATTCAGATAATGGTTGAAGAAGTGCGTCTTTAGCAGTGGCGTCGTTAGCCCTGGGCTTCCGGGGCTTTAGCCCCGGATGTTTTTCTCCTAGCCCCGGATCAAAAAAAAATGTTTTACATTTTTTTTATGTCAGCATTCCCATTGTCTGTGCTGAGTGTTTGTTAGTGTTTGGTATTTTTTTTTTTGGTTTTTAGTACTTTTAAACATCCATTTTTAGTAAGTAGTTTTCATTTGATCCTATAATTTTTTCATTCACCGATTTATGGATTTTTTTTTAGTGTCCTGAAAGGCGCCTTATAAATCAAATGCATTATTATTATTATTATTATTATTATTATTATTATTATTATTATTATTATTATTATTATTATTATTATTATTATTATTATTATTATTATTATTATTATTATCATCATCCAGGAGGGAAAAGACACTTTGGATAGTAGGGACTGCATCTCTGCCTGTCCTGACCAGGAAACACTTTGCAACTGTGATCTCCTCTGGCAATAGTTGGATATTGTCTATACATATGTCTATACCGAACACTGTGACCTCATTTTCTTCTTCTAAATTCATGCTATATTATGTTATTATGTTATTTGATACTATCTTGTCTAGCACAGTCTCTGGAGCGTAACAGTAAGAAGCATTTTGTATGAAAGTATTCTGTACTTCTGTATGACAACTATTAAAGAACTTGAACTTGATATTGTAATGTGTGGCGAGGGGTTGCAGCAATTCCACTGAGAGAAACTGGTCTGAGGCTGGATAACATGCCTGTATGCCTCTCATAAGTTGTTATCCAACTCATGAGAACCTGCTCTCAAGCTCTTGCAGCATTCTGTCGACGACTGGATAGAACAGTCTCTGAGCTGAGGTCTGAGCTTGTGCCACAAGATGACTCAACTACATACTCGTCCATCCTTTTCTGCTTCCTCCTTTGGCTGGTAGTATGTTCCTCAATCCAAAGGCCATTACATATGGCCTTTGTCCTGTCATACATGGCCACTGCCATCTCTGAGGTGCGATAACCTTTGAGTGTGTCCTGCACTGTGCTTTTAAATAGTACAGATATTGAAGATGTGCACTTTAACGCAGCAGCACCTGGAGCCATCCATACCCATGTCCAGTGTCCTATATTAAGCTTTAATCGAACCCTGGTTCATTTCCTCGGATAGTCCGGTTGGTTTGGGGTGGTGTGAAAGCTCATTCACTCTTGCAAGTGAACCATGCTGCGGTTCATTTGAGATGTGAATGCAAAGCGGACCAAAGGCAGGAAAAGACCCAAAAATCGAATATTTTTTTTATGAGAAGACTGAAACATATGTATATAATGAAACACACAATACAGTTTTTTTTCGATTGCCTAAGCATGATTTTGAAAACGGGGCCCGGTGTTTCAAAACACACAATTAGCACAACCACACACACAATTATCAGAACACATCAGATCCTTTGCTAAATTAAACACTTGTCAAAACCATACACCAATTTATAAAAACTACATTTTGTTACCATATGAAACACACGTTTCATATGACTTAATTCTGTTTGAACCAGTTACACACACTGCTGTGCTTAACCTAAAACACATTTAGCAATTCTACTTCTCAGTGATTAGAGTACTGTAAGTGAAGTACGCAGAGAATGTGCAAATATACAATAAATTCACCAAACACTACACAAGACCAATGCTGTGATGAAAATATAATTTATTTATCTACATATACCCAAATCAATGATGCAGACTGATGAAAAAAAATTACATTTTCTCTCCATATACCCAAATCAATGATGCAGACTGATGAAAATATAAATGTTCTCTCCATATAACCAAATCAGTCAACATTTCAACATGGAGAATCACAACAATACTGGCTGTGTTTAACCAATTGGCTCATATGTGTGGTAATTTGACATTCTGTGTCTAATGTAATGCAAGTGTGTTTAGTGTTTTGCAAATCACTGTGTGTATTGTTTTGCAAAAAGTGTGAGGCTGACATTGTAGGGGTGCAAATCTGGGCCTATATTTTGCTCCTTGAGTGTAAGGTTTTGATAATTGTGTAATACTTTTGATTTGAGTGTTTATGCAATTGAAGAAAACTGTAAAGACTAGAGATGAACTGTTTATTTCTTTTGTACATAGGCTGTGCATATGTTTGTTTGTTTGTTTGTTTATTTGCTTATGTGTATGATTCTTAACTGTGTTTTTATTTTGTTATTGGTGTATATGTGTGTATGTATGTACAGTGTGTATATATATATATATATATATATATATATATATATATATATATATATATGTGTATATACCGTATGTATATTTGTACTCCTGTTGGGGCTTCTTGGACCAGATCAATGTTTTATCTGGCTAAATAAATGTTAAATAAATAAATAAGAAACTGATGATTTGGTCCTGTTAACTTTGAATTTTCTATGGGGACTGCCCAGATCCCTCTCATGGACCTGGACCTCACTTTGAGAACCTCTAATGATTCTAGTTATTCAGTATTCATCTCTAATTACTCTAAAATTGCGTATTTCTGTGTTTAAAAAAAAATAATAAAAAAAAGATGACCCTCCCGGAGCTTGGATAGGAGTAGGTCTGAGGCGGCCAGAAGATGCAGAGCGTAGGGGTCTTGAGGGTGTGTAATTAGAGACCATTGACCGGAGGTAGGCGGGAGCGGTTCCCTTTGCCGCACGGTATGCTAGGTCGAGGGCCTTGAAGCGGATTCGTGCAGCAATGGGGAGCCAGTGCAGGTCCCTAAGAAGTGGGGTGACATGGGCCGACTTCGGTAGGTTTGAGATCAGGCGGGCCGCTGCGTTCTGAATGAGTTGAAGAGGCTTAGTGGCAGTGGCCGGGAGGCCAACGAGCAGTGCGTTGCAGTAGTCGAGGCGGGAGATGACTGTTGATTGGACGAGGAGTTGGGTGGCTTCTTTTGTCAGGAATATAAGCTCCTCTCTCTTATATGTGTCCATAAGTGCTTGTTTATAGCTACCTTTAAATGTATTGATATTAACGTTACCTGCTCTCAGACAACAGTAGTAATAGTCATCAGGCAGCTTTACCTAACGTTACCTGCTCTAAACTACATCAGACAACAGTAGTAATAGTCATCAGGCTTAGTAGTAGTAGTAGTAGTAGTAGTAGTAGTAGTAGTAGTAGTAGTAGTAGTAGTAGTAGTAGTAGTAGTAGTAGTAGTAGGAGTCTTAGACTATTAGACCAGGGGTTCCCAAACTTTTCAGGCCGCGACCCAAAAATAACGGGGTCAGAGCCGCGACCCCCACTATTATAGGAGGGGAAAAAATATATATATATTTCGTTTTTTTTTCTCTCTTTTTTTTTTTTTTTTATAAATGGAAATGTATGGTTGAAACATGCACACGTTCAAACGCACACACACTAATAAGCATCAGGCATCAGGCCACTTTTTAAGCAGGGGGTCTGGGGGTCCCCCACCAGGACATTTCTTGTTACAAAGACTTCATTTCCTGCATTCTGGTGCAGGCATTTTTTTATTTGTACCCTTTAAATGGCAGTGTTTGTGATGGCATCACAAATTATTGTTAAAAAACAGGCTAGCATGTATGATTAGCAACAACACTGATTTTGATGGATTTTCAGTTTTTTTGTAATGTCAGAATGAAAATAATACAATCTTTTATTCAACTTCAGCCCTGATCATAACACCAAATATTAATTTTATAATTCTAACCCTTTAAATGCCAGTGTGTGTGATGGCATATATTTGCAATATATCAAATGCAAAGTAGATTTTTCTGGGGGGGATTATTACAGGCTAGCATGTGGAGGTCCCGCCTCCACCAATCACATGCGGCTCCTTTTGTGTGTGTGTGTGAGAGCAAGAGAGAGAGAGAGATAGTTCTCCAACTTGTGTGAGTTGCAGTGATTTCCTGGTTGTTCCCCACCTAGGTTATCTAACTATTGCACTGCTGCAACTAGAAACACTGTCCTGGCCTGCTTCTAAGTTCAGTGGCCTGACTGCAAAAAAAAAAAAAAAAATGTTATTTTTTATTTTTATTTTTAAATCATCTGGCGACCCCCCCCCCCCCCCGCGCGACTTTGGGAACCCCTGTATTAGACTACTGTTGTTGGTGTTAGTAGGCTAACCTAATACTCACCACTTGATTGATTCTTCTAATGCTGTGTGACCGGCTGACAGTCCTCCTGCTGTGTAACGCATGCACTCACCCGGTCATTTCTGGGTCAGTGGGTCAGGTTCACTCACCAGGTCATGTTGAGGTCAGTGGGTCAGGTGCACAGAACACACACGTTTGGATGATAGCTCATTTTGGTCAACAGGAAAGATGTGTTTGTGACACTGCAGAAACATGGCAACCTGAAGGCAGATGTGTGGTATTGTGTGCATGTGTTCATTGTGTGCACCACCTCATGCCCAAATCATCCATAGTAGCACCATGCATGCAGACAATCACCTTGTTTCTAGGCAACAAGGACGTCTGTTAAAGGTCCTGTGTCTTATAAATGGCCTTTTCCAGTGTTTAGCATTGTTTTATAGCAATGGGGGTTTGTATCAATGGGTCTGTTTCTCTAATCCTCATTCTCTAATCCTCACCCAGGCAACTACCGCCCTGTTTCTATTCTTACCTCCATCTCGAAAGTCATGGAGAAAATAGTCTACGAACAGGTCGAAAAGTACCTGGCGGAAAAAAATCTAATCTACGAATTCCAATCTGGCTTCAGAACGTCCCACTCCACTGACACATGCCTCCTCTATTTGAACGACCACATCAAACAAGAGGTGGACACGGGCAAATACTGCGGCATGGTCATGCTGGACCTACAAAAGGCCTTCGACACTGTCAATCACTCCATTCTGATGGACAAGCTAAAAGCAATTGGTTTTGATAGCTTATCAGTGAGCTGGATGCAATCCTACCTGGAGGGGAGAGAACAGATGGTAGAGGTAAACGGTACTCTATCCCCCCCCCCTCACAGTGAGCTGTGGTGTTCCACAAGGAAGCATACTAGGACCGCTACTCTTCCTAATTTATGCAAATGACATGTCGTCAGCCTGTGACTGCAACTTGTTCCTGTTTGCGGACGACTCAGCCCTGTTGGTCTCTGACAAGAACAAGTTGCAGGTTGAAAAAACCCTCAGCTCGGAACTAGGCAAAATCTGCATATGGTTCGCTGATAACAAACTATCATTACACATGGGCAAAACAGAGTCCATTCTCTTCGGTTCAAATAACAAACTCAGCAAGACCGACGGCTTCTCAGTTACAGTGGGTGACAATATTGTCACAAGGAAAGACGAAATTACCTACCTGGGTTCCATCCTAGAGGCAAATCTTTCCTGTGACAAAATGGCATCCAATGTAATAAAAAAAGTCAACCAACGAACTAGATTCTTGTACCGGATCTCCTCTCTGGTAAACAAGAATACCCTGAAGACTCTGGCAGGAGTCTATGCATGCACCTCATGGTACCAAAGCACCTCAAAGGCGCTTAAAACAAAATTACAAACATCACAAAACAAACTGGTCAGACTACTACTTGACCTGAACCCCAGAACCCACCTCACCCCTGCCCACTTTGACAACCTAGGATGGCTTAGAGTAGACGACAGAGTACAGCAACTTGCAATGGGCCTGGTCTACAAGATACACTATACGACCGGGGTGCCCATGTACATGTCAAAATACTTCCCAAAGGTCAGTGAATACCACAACCACTACACCAGAGGAAGCTCAACAAAGCATGTTAAACCCAGATTCGGCTCAAACAAGGGACTAAACACGTTTTGCAATTATGCCACAACAATGTGGAACGCCCTACCCAAAGCTGTAAAGGAATGTGAATCCCTGCCCACATTCAAAACCGCTCTTAAAGAGCACCTACGGGAGGCTGCAATTCGAAACTGGCCACCGTAAATGCCCAAAACCCCCACCACCTCCTAATAGACAGTCTCCTCCCCACCGCATGTATATATTCCCTCCCCGCCGTATGTATATTTCTATCCCACCCACCCACCCCCTCCTAATGTACAGTCCCCTCCCCATCATATGTATATACTCTGTCAGGATCTAGGGGTAACAGTACTGTATATTTGAATACCGTTTATGTCACAAATGTATCAGTACTAAATACCAATATGTCCCTATGACATAAATGTCATGTATGTTGTGTATGTCATAAATGTCTATATGAATTGAAAATGGGGGACCCTGATGGAAACAAGACAAACGTCTTTCTCAGGTCTGCATCCCCTTAACAATTGTATGTATTGAGCCTTACTGTATTGTACCCATTCTGCAATCTGTTAAATAAAGTTCATTCATTCATTCATTCATTGCCGGATTGCTCTAATTCAGTTGAGACAATCTCCTCCCCCAGTAAACTAGGTCATTCTGATTTGACTCGCTTGGCTACGTAGCAAGGAGCTGATCTGCAGTAACGCCCCCTCTAAGGTTGTAGCGCAACCATTCGCTCAACAACAGAGCGAGTGGAAATACCCGACACTTCCTCAAGCGGGTTTTGACAGAGAGAGGCAGAGAATGAGCGAGAGAGAGGGAGAGAGAGAGAGAGAGAGAGAGAGAGAGAGAGAGGGACAAGAGCTTCTGTCGGGGAAACACACGCATTTACACACACAACCTTGACCGGTACGCAGGGAAACACACGCATTTACACACACACAACCTCGACCGGCGCGCGGGGAAACACACACACATTTACACACACACAACCTCGACCGGCACGCAGGGAAACACGCATTTACACACACACAACCTCAACCGGTGCACGGGGCTGGTATGGGTCTTCTCCCGGAGCACTCGCATATCACTGTGAAAATATCTTTGACTCCCACGCGCGCGCCCGTATTCCGATCCGTGCAATAATATTCACAGGGGTATATATTGTCATTTGAAACAAGTTACCAATGTATTGTCCCGTGGGATTATTCCCCCGGGAATATCGTACCAGACACCAATGTTTAGAATAGGAATGTCCTACCAGACACCAGTGTTTAGAATAGGAATGTCCTACCAGACACCAGTGTTTAGAATAGGAATGTCCTACCAGACACCAGTGTTTAGAATAGGAATGTCGTACCAGACACCAGTGTTTAGAACAGGAATGTCCTACCAGTCACTAGTGTTTAGAATGGGAATGTCCTACCAGACACCAGTGTTTAGAACGGGAATGTCGTACTACACACCAGTGTTTAGAATAGGAATGTCCTACCAGTCACTAGTGTTTAGAATGGGAATGTCCTACCAGTCACTAGTGTTTAGAATAGGAATGTCCTACCAGTCACTAGTGTTTAGAATAGGAATGTCCTACCAGACACCAGTGTTTAGAATAGGAATGTCCTACCAGTCACTAGTGTTTAGAATAGGAATGTCCTACCAGTCACTAGTGTTTAGAACAGGAATGTCCTACCAGTCACTAGTGTTTAGAACAGGAATGTCCTACCAGTCACTAGTGTTTAGAATGGGAATGTCCTACCAGTCACTAGTGTTTAGAACAGGAATGTCCTACCAGACACCAGTGTTTAGAATAGGAATGTCCTACCAGATACCAGTGTTAGAACAGGAATGTCCTACCAGTCACTAGTGTTTAGAACAGGAATGTCCTACCAGACACCAGTGTTTAGAATAGGAATGTCCTACCAGATACCAGTGTTAGAACAGGAATGTCCTACCAGTCACTAGTGTTTAGAATAGGAATGTCCTACCAGATACCAGTGTTAGAACAGGAATGTCCTACCAGACACTAGTGTTTAGAACAGGAATGTCCTACCAGACACCAGTGTTTAGAACAGGAATGTCCTGCCAGACACCAGTGTTTAGAACAGGAATGTCCTACCAGACACCAGTGTTTAGAACAGGAATGTCCTACCAGACACTAGTGTTTAGAACAGGAATGTCCTACCAGACACTAGTGTTTAGAATAGGAATGTCCTACCAGTCACTAGTGTTTAGAATAGGAATGGCCTACCAGATACCAGTGTTAGAACAGGAATGTCCTACCAGACACTAGTGTTTAGAACAGGAATGTCCTGCCAGATACCAGTGTTAGAACAACCAAGAACTGCAAATGTAAAAGCATTCATGAACTGGTTATAGTATTGTGTTGAACTGGTTATAGATAGAATCACTATTGTGTTATATCAGTTGAACTGGTTGTAGTATTGTGTTATATCATTTGGCGATAGACAAAATAGACATTTATTTATATGAAAATGTCCAAGATTATTACCTCTGCTCTATGACAGAAACAACAACACATTCAGTTATAATCATTGTAATAATTTGCTGTCGCAGCCCCTGAACTGTGGAACAGCATCCCCACCTCCATTACGCTTGCCCCCTCGACAGATGCCTTCAAGTCTAGACTCAAAACCCACTTCTACTCATTAGCATTTCCCGATGTACACTGACTCATGCCCTGTGTGTGTCCTCCTGTATAACTGAGATGTGATTGTTGTCTATATGTTGTCTAGATGTATCTATGTGTATCTACCCTCTGTACAGCACTTTGGTTGACACGTGTCATGTTTAAATGTGCTCTATATACACACACAAAAGCACCTAGTCTTGTAAAAGGTTCTAACTCTGGAGTAATGTGGATAGATAAAGGAGATCATCTCTGTCTGAAAGTTAACTGAACAACTCTCTGTACTGTAGGTCAGTGGTTCTCAACATGTGGTCAGGTGTCCTCAGGGGTCCTTGAGGAGGTTTCAGGGGGTCCCCAGAAAAACTGGGAATAGTAATTTGACTATTTGATTCACTAGAAGTTAGATTAGCCCAATGAGAAAACATACAGTATACGAGTGACTCCTCTAATCTCCCCACCTACAGTATAGACAGTTATGGAATTCTGGACTAAGTCATATCTAACTACAAATATATCTTCTCAGATGGGGGGTCCCCAGAGACCACATCTAATCAAATGGGTGTCCGCGGCCTATTTCTATCAACGTGGGGGTCCTTGACATGAGTGAGGTGTTGGTGTTGGTGGTGGTTGTGGTGGTGGTGGTGGTGGTGGTGGTGATGTTGGTGCTACTACTGCTAGTGGTGGTTGTGCTGGTGGTGATGGTTGCGGTGGTGGTGGTGGTTGTGTTGGTGGTGGTTGTGGTAGTGGTGCTGCTGGTGGTGGTGGTAGTGGTGGTGGTGGTGTTGGTGGTGGTTGTGTTGGTGGTGGTAGTGGTGCTGGTGGATGTGGTTGTGGTTGTGGTGGTCGAAGTGGGATGGTTATTTTGGAATCCCAAACACATTCCACAGGAAATTAATGGTCCTGTTGCCTGTGGGGGTGTGAAAACCCTCCCTGCTGCAGTGTCTGTCTCCCTTGGGCCTGTCTTTGATCCCCCTGTTTACTGAAGGCCCCCCCACACACACCCCAGGTCACTTCCTTCCGCCCCCACCCCCCCATCAGTATCTCCTCATCAGCTCCTCTCTCTTCCGCAGCCTATGTCTCTGTCCGCCCACTCCTCTGTACTGAAGGAGTATATCTCACTCAAGTCTCAGACACACGCGCACGTGCACTCACCCCGCCCTAATCCTGGAGCTTGCTATAAACGAGTCCACCATTATTACATACCTAGCAGACATGTAGACACATCTTATATAGCCTCCTCCTTGATCCCTTTTAAATGTGTTGTCTGTGGTTGCAGGCTATAGTGGCCTCCTCTTTCAGACTGGTAATAACGTATAGAGCAGCTAACCCTGGTCTAACCTGTCTCGTTCCCCCCCCCCCTCCCTCAGTGGTGCAGAGGGTTGACAATGTGACTGAAGGGATGGTGAACTACGGGGGGAAGATCATTGCTGTCGAGTCTGATTTGAAAAAGCTAGGTAAGTGTTACACAACTTGCCCATATCATTTGACCTATTGACCTGTACATGGAGCTGTCTATATATAGTAGGGTTGGGTACCTTTCACATTTGAACCGATACCGGTACCTGTGAATCAATACCGGTACCCAACGATACCTTTTTTCGGTACTTTAGTCTCTAAAAATGTAATCTACCTACTAGTGTTGTCAAAAATATCGATTTTTCGATACATATCGATTCTGAATATTTAAAACGGTTTCAATACTCATTTCCCGCAATATCGATATTTAATTATTAAAAAAAAAATTAAAAATTGTATAAGGAAGTTGCATTGTTTATTTCAATACCTGTAATAGTACAGTAGTCCACACACACACACACACACACACACACACACACACACACAAACACGTGCATTCAGTTAAATTGGAATATGACTGTAATACAAACAGTTCAGTTTGTCAGGTACATGCAACACAGATTACAGTGTTTACTTAATTTCTAAGATTATATCATTTAGTTATTTTTAAATGTGTGATCTAAAGATAAACAAAGGGTTTTAAAAGTGTTATATTTATCTTCTCTTATAGTACCAGAGAGAATCTGAGGAGAATCAACCAGCAACAAAAGCAAAATTTATTAAAAAAAATATATATATTTATAATTTTTTTCTTCTTTTTTTCATTTTAAGATTGAACCTTTTTCCCTGTGGTATCGAAAATGGTATCGAATATCGATACTTTTCAAGGTATCGTATCGAAGTTCGAAATTCCAGTATCGTGACAACACTACTACCTACCTCAGTTGTAAAAAAATGTTTTATCCAAACTTCAAATAATTTATTATCATTATTATTTATTTAGACCAATTTGTTAATATATACTGTATATAATATATAATATTGCAGCGAGAGGTGTCTGCATCTATCTTTGTAAAGTGTAACAACACTTGCGACCGGTTTCGGCTTGCCATTGCCCTGACTGCTTAGTTGTTGAATCAGGTCAAATCCTAGGTAAGCGTATATTGTGCGTGTGAACGTGCGGCACACTTCATAGGTTTCGTTGATTTTTTTTTGCAGTACCGAAATGTGGCACCGGCGGATCTCACGTGAATCGGTACTCGGTAGTACCGACGTGATTCGGTCGGTACCCTTAATTCGGTTCGGTTCGGTACCCATCCCTAATGTATAGTAATTAAATCAAATCAAATCAAATCAAATTTATTTATAGGGCCCGACAACACACGTTAATGTCCCCATGGGCCGTACAGGTCTTCTTTAAACAAGTCAAGAAGACAACATAACAATAAGTCAAGAACAGAACAAGAACACCATAGGGTCCAAACATTTTTTAGATGAATGCAAATAAATGAAAGAATGCAAGCACTCCCAGACATACCCCACGCGAAGGTAAGGAAAAACTCACTAAAACCTAACAATAGGGAAAAAAGCTCCACAGGCAATGTGGAGGAGAGAAACCTTAGAATGTATGCTAATTAGTATGCTATGTTTGCTATTCCAATCCAGAATGAGTGCTTTTCAACTATGACTGATTAATATGCAAATTTTTAAAAGATGTTTTGGTCATGTATCAATCTCTGCTCAGATGACCAAGCAGGGGTGACGTCGGACAACACCACCACAGAGATGCAGGCCTTCAAGAACAACATCCGGGCTCTCCAGAGGCAGCTGTCCGAGGTGGCGGAGCGCAGCAGCAGTAACCGCGCCGCCCTGGGTCAGCTGCGGAACACCGGCCTGGACCTCCAGAGCAGCCAAGGCTCCATCCAGGGACTGGTGGACATCAACACGGCCTTCCTGCGCTCCGTCAACGGCACCCTGGGGTCTTACGGCAGCACCATGGGGGGCCTGCAGGGCGACACGACCCGGCTGCAGACGGAGCTCCGGGAGCAGATGAAGCTCCAGAACAAGGTCCTGCTGGGCATCGGCAGCCTGAACCTCACGCAGGCGCAGCAGAGGAGCCTCATCGCCAGCCTGCAGCACTCCGTGGAGGACACCGCCCAGGCCATACAGAAGATACGCAATGACTTCCAGAGCCTGGAGCAGACGGCCCGGCAGACGCGGTCCGACGCCGAGTGGCTGAGGGGTAAAGTGGAGACCCTGCAGATCATGGCCTCAAACACCTCGGCCCTGACTAAGTCCAACAACGACAGCCTGGAGGACGTGGGCTCCCAGCTCGCCTCTCTGGCCGGCCAGATCCAGAACACCAGCGGCCTGGCTGAGGGCCACGACCAGAGCCTGAGGGAGATCCTGGAGCAGCAACAGGACCAAGACAACCGCACCTCCTCCAAGTTTGACCAGCTGGAGTCGCGGCTGGACGAGACGGAGCAGAGTATCGACCGCGTGACCGGAAACATCAGTTTCACCACACAGCTGTTGGGCGCCATCAACCTTAACCTGAATGACCTGCGCACCTGCGCGGAGACTGTGGGCCGCCACTCGGACTATCTGCAAAATCTCAACGGCAGCATGGTGGATGTGTGGACAGACGCGACAGCGCTGAAGTCCCAGCAGGAAGATCTGGCGGCAAGACTGGACAAGGAGGTCACCAACCTCTTCATTGTCATGGAGGAGATGAAGCTGGTGGACAGCAAGCACTCACAACTAATAACCAACTTCACTATTCTGCAAGGTGAGGGGTTCAAGGCCTTTACCGTGCTGTGTAGGAGAGATGTTTGATGTCATTGCTGGCGTGCTTCTTTAGGAATTAAGAAAGAAAAGCTAGATTCGTATGTTGATAACCATTATGTTATTCTATAATGGTCTTGGAAAATCTATTTTTAAATGGCTTGGATTAAATATTTTAAAACGTTTATATATATTGTGTGTGTGTGTGTGTGTGTGTGTGTGTGTGTGTGTGTGTGTGTGTGTGTGTGTGTGTGTGTGTGTGTGTGTGTGTGTGTGTGTGTGTGTGTGTGTGTGTGTGTGTGTGTGTGTGTGTGTGTGTGTGTGTGTGTGTGTGTGTGTGTGTGTGTGTGTGTGTGTGTGTGTGTGTGTGTGTGTTTCAGGCCCACCTGGTCCCAGAGGGCCGAGAGGGGACAAAGGACCCCAGGGTGGGGCCGGTCAGCCCGGGCAGAAAGGAGAGAAGGGGGATAAGGGTGGGCCCGGGGTGCAAGGACCCAGAGGAGAGAAGGGATCTCCGGGACCACCGGGTGTGCCAGGGTTCAAAGGTCAGCCAGGTTCACGTGGCAGCCCTGGGTCCAAGGGCTCCCGGGGGTCCGGGGGCAGGGCGGGACCACCTGGGACTAAAGGTGAGCCGGGAACCGCTGGGCTACCTGGGAGAGACGGACAGCCCGGGCCTCAGGGGGCGCAGGGCCCACCGGGTCTCCGTGGACCAGTAGGGCCCGCTGGGGAGCAAGGGCCGAGGGGAGCGGTGGGACCCGTTGGGGCGCCTGGACCACCTGGACTGCCGGGACTCCCTGCTCGACCACCGGTAGTACCTTTGGGCCCTGTGTCTCTGAGAAGTGAGGTCCCTGCTCCTACGCTGTGGACACCAGGTGAGGCTTTCAGCATTCATCTGATTACAGTTAACCCTTTCACGGCCACACAACCAAAATATGGTTAACCCTTTCACTGCGACAATACAGAAGGTTAACCCTTTCACTGCCACACAACAAAGAGTTAACCCTTTCACTACCACACTACAACAGGTTAACCCTTTACTATCACACTACAGACGGTTCTGTAGTGTGGTAGTGAAAGGGTTAAAAGGATAGATCGTTGGAGCCCTATGACGTCTTACTTACCAATGACCATGTTGATTGGTCCTTAGGTCCTTTCTCACACAATACTAGCACAATACTAGCTCCGGCTAGTGAGCCACAAACCAATGCAAAGCCAATAGGGTCAAGCAAGACAACTGCAATCTACTTCAGTCAGGAGTAGTATGAGGAACAGCATGGGTTGTACTGAGAAAGGACACAACCAATCAACAGCATTAGTAAGTAGCAAATAGGGCTAGGGTTCCACAAATCAAAACTATCCCTTTAGAGCCCTAATCCAGTTATATGGCTGTCTGTGTTATGTGCACAATGACACCACACACACCATAATGACAACACACACAGCACAATGACAACACACACAGCACAATGACAACACACACACACCATAATGACAACACACAGCACAATGACAACAACACACAGCACAATGACAACACACACCATAATGACAACACACACACACCATAATGACACCACACACACCATAATGACACCACACACACCATAATGACAACACACACACACCATAATGACAACACACACACCATAATGACACCACACACAGCATAATGACAACACACACAGCACAGTGACAACACACACAGCATAATGACAACACACACAGCACAATGACAACAATACACAGCATAATGACAACACACACAGCACAGTGACAACACACACAGCATAATGACAACACACACAGCATAATGACACCACACACACCATAATGACAACACACACAGCACAATGACAACAATACACAGCATAATGACAACACACACAGCACAGTGACAACACACACACCATAATGACAACACACACAGCATAATGACACCACACACACCATAATGACAACACACACATCACAATGACAACAATAAGCACAGTCTCGACGGAGCGCACAGATAGGCAGCCGGTCTCCACGGCGCCATTCTCTCAGACAATACACAGCATAATGACAACACACACAGCATAATGACAACACACACCATAATGACAACACACACAGCATAATGACAACACACTAGGGATGCCCCGATCACGTTTTTTACCACCGATACCGATCACCGATCGTCTTGAGCCATATCGGCCATATCCGATACCGATTGTTTTTGGTTTTATATAAAAAAATAAATATATATATATACTTTTTTTTTATTTTTTTTATAAAATATATATATTATATAATTATACTTGTAGTTGTATTATCTGCGAGACATTGCCACCACGCAACAAGTCAAAATGCTCGCTATCTCCACTGTCTGTGTGTATACTCTGCTTTGTGTATACTCGAGTAGCCTCCAGCTCCAGCAAGGATTCTCCGGCGCTGCAGCTGGACCCTATACTCTGCCCTCATGCGATGGAAGCCAGGGGCTCGAATACGCATCGAATCAATGTTATAAGACATTGATATCAGGAGCTATCTGTAGCTACTGCTAGCCGGCTAGATAACGTTAAGACAACGCCTCAGTGAACTATTTAGTTTAATGGGACATTTCGTTTTGAACAGTGAGCTAACGTGAGCTAACGGAGGTATCAACATGCACTACTAGACTATTGCTGGAGCATTTGTTGATATCAGGAGCTATCAGTAGCTAGCCGGCTAGATACCGTTAGACAATGCCTCATGTATTAGACTAAAAGTGAATAGTTGACTGGGTCATTCTGTTTAAACAGTAACGATAGCTAGGTAGCTAACGTTAGCTCACGGTCCCATGCACTATAGACTAGAGCAGAGGAGCCTCCTCTGTGTTTACACGGGTGCGGGAGGTGCAGGAGGAGGAGGAGCGGCAGTTTGCAGCTCCGTGTGTCTGAGAGCGAGTGAGATCTCCGCTAAGAATTGGATCATGTTTTTCTATTGGTTTTCACGATCTGTGAAAATAAAGCATACACCATAATGACAACACACACCATAATGACATCACACACAGCATAATGACAACACACACCATAATGACATCACACACAGCATAATGACAACACACACCATAATGACATCACACACAGCATAATGACAACACACACCATAATGACATCACACACAGCATAATGACAACACACACCATAATGACATCACACACAGCATAATGACAACACACACCATAATGACATCACACACAGCATAGTGACAACACACAGCATAATGACACCACACACACCATAATGACAACACACACCATAATGACAACAACACACACACCATAATGACATCACACACACCATAATGACAACACACACCATAATGACATCACACACAGCATAATGACAACACACACCATAATGACAACACACACCATAATGACATCACACACAGCATAATGACAACACACACCATAATGACATCACACACAGCATAGTGACAACACACAGCATAATGACACCACACACACCATAATGACAACACACACCATAATGACAACAACACACACAGCATAATGACAACACACATAGCATAGTGACAACACACACACCATAATGACAACACACACCATAATGACAACAACACACACAGCATAATGACACCACACATAGCATAGTGACAACACACAGCATAATGACAACAACACACACAGCATAATGGTCCTCATGCTCGAACGGACTTACGAGAAAGTTATGAACAAATTTCTTTGTAACTCCACTTACGAACTTCTCGGGCCGATTTTGGCATGATCGAAAGGTTTCTTTACGGGGGTTCGAGTAGCTACGAACAGGATTTTTACGAACGCGGAAAGGCAGTTGTAAGTAGGACAGACTAATATTTGTATCATTAACAATTACATTTGACATTTATAGTCATGACTCAACGAGGCATCATGATGTCCGGAAATAAATAAAAGCACTACACAAACACTGCAAATGACAGTGAATAAATAAATAAATAAGAATTAAACCCAATCACGCTGATATAGCTATAGTGGAATAGTTTTAATATTCCATATACCGTCTTGTTCTCTATTGTTATATTGTTGGTTTTATTTATTTCTTACATTGCTTAGTGTGCACATCGTAAGAGCCAGTGGAGAAACATTCCACTCCGCATCTTACTGTTTACCAGTTGAACCCACACAGATGACAACAGACACAAAGGATACGTTTAACGAATTCATCTATAGCTTATTAGCAACGATGCAGCAGCCAATACACACACACACACACACACACACACACACACACACACACACACACACACACACACACACACACACACACACACACACACACACACACACACACACACACACACACACACACACACACACACACACACACACACACACACACACACACACACACACACACACACACACACACACACACACACACACACACACACACACTCACACACACACTCTCTTAGCTGTCCATCGTGTTCGATGATGACGCTTGCTCCAGGGATGGGGAGAGGGGGAGGGGGGTTAGCGCCGCTGCCGCTGGTGCCACTTCTCGTGGGCGTTGAGTCCGATCCTTGAGCCGCACACCCGTCCACAGATGGCGCAAGGGAAGCCAGATACCTGGGGGATGCCAGCTGCCCGCTGGTGTCGTTGCGTGCACCTCTCAGATCTTCGGTCTTGGTTTGTTTGGTGTATTTGGGAAACTGCAGTGGCACAAGTGACTTGCCAGGCTGATCTGTCGAGTGCCAGAGTTTCAAGCTGCGTGATGTTTGCACACTTTAGGAGGTCCCTGGTGTAGTCCTTAAAGCGTCTCTTTTGGCCTCCAGCAGCCCGCTTTGCTACCCTCAGTTGGCCATAGAGGACTTGGCGGGGCAGGCGGTGGTCAGGCATACGTATGGTGTGCCCTATCCAACGAAGATGTTTTTTGGCCACAGCTGCGGCCATACAGATTGAGTTGGTGTTGTTGAGGATGTCTGTGTGCGGGACTCGATCTTCCCAAGTCAGGCCGAGGATCCTTTGGAGGCAACGGATGTGGAAAGCGTCCAGGTTGGTGATGTGCCGACGGTATGGGGTCCAGGATTCTGCTCCATAGAGCAGAGTGGAGAGACATACTGCATTGTAAACGGCAACCTTGGTGCTGATCTTCAGGTTTCGGTTTTCAAAAACCCTGCTGCGTAGGCGTCCAAAGGATGATGCCGCTTTATTGATACGTGTGTGTATCTCCGGGTCAAGGGAGCAGCATGAGGACAGAGTGGAGCCGAGGTAGGTGAAATAATCCACTGTTTTGAGTGGAACATCGTTTATGTGAAAACTGGGAGGTGTAGAGGTTCGGGAAGTGAGTTGGGACATGACTTCGGTTTTTTGTATGTTGACCTGGAGACCGAAGGATTGGTACAGGCTGGATATGGTGTCGAGAGCATGCTGCATAGACTCTGGACTGTGAGCTAAGATGGCACAGTCATCAGCGTACTGTAGCTCACATACTTGGCAGGATTTTGTCTTTGTGTGTGCCTGGAGCCGGCGGATGTTGAAGAGACTACCATCAAGGCGGTATTCCACATGGACACCGTCTTCATGTCCCAGGGCTCGGCGGAAGAGGCAGGTGACGGCAGAGAGGAGGAGATTAAAAAGCACCGGAGCCAAGACACAGCCCTGCTTCACCCCAACATTAAACTTAAAGGATTCTGACTGGAGTTCACCCGTCTGGACTCTGGCTTGCATCCCGTCATGCAGCTGCTGAAGGATGGAGAGAAACTTGGGTGGTACCCCAAGTTTGTTGAGGTGTTTCCAGAGCAGCTCACGGCTGATGGTGTCGAAGGCTTTGCTTAGGTCTATGAAGGCTATGTAAAGATCCTTGCGATGCTCTCTGCTCTTCTCTAGCAGCTGCCTCAGGACAAAGACCATGTCGGTGGTGGATCTCCACATTGAGTTTCCGGAAGCGCAGCTTCAGAGATGTTTTCCACCAGTCTGTTCAGCATGATCGTCGCCAGCACTTTCCCTGCGATGGAGAGGAGAGAGATTCCACGGCTGTTTCCGCAGACTGCTCTGTCCCCTTTCTGCTTGTAGATGACCACAATGTTTGCATCCTTCCAGTCCTGTGGGAGGGTCTCATGTTCCCAAATGTTGCAGATCAGGAGGTGCAGACGGCGCGTGAGGAGGTACCCTCCGTGTTTGAAAACCTCTGCTGGGATGCCATCGGGTCCAGGGCTTTTATTGTTCTTTAGACCCGCAATGGCTTGACGGGTCTCAGAGAAGTGTGGTGGGGTGTCCAGGTGCATGACTGGTGGCATGTCTGGGAGATTATCCAGGATATGTGGGTCACACACACAGCTTCCCCGGCCTCGCTCGGACAGGTGACAGGCAGCGCGACTCGCGAGACTCGAGTGAGCTGCTCGTCAGCCTTGGCTGGAGATGCATCCAGCTGCAGGACCACAGCACCGACACTCTCAGGACCGCGACACTTTGCGGACCCACACTCTCCAGACCCTCGCTCCCATTGGCTGATTTGGGTCACGTGACCGTCCCACTCCAATTCAGCCATTGGGTGGGATGGTCACGTGACCCAAATCAGCCAATGGGAGCGAGGGTCTGGAGAGTGTGGGTCCGCAAAGTGTCGCGGTCCTGAGTGTGTTAGTGCTGTGGTCCTGCAGCTGGATACTATTGCTCGGCTGCGCAATGCATTGGTTTGTGACGTCGCCCGATTTTTTTATTTTAATTATAAGAGGGTATTGGAACGAGGCATTAAATTAACAACATTTAAAAAAAAAATTTATAATAATCTTTGAAAGATAAAAAATTTAAAATTTTAATTTTTTTTTCTTATCTTTGAATTGCAGGACATTGTTTTGTTGTAGCGGGACGCGGGACAAACGTCCCAATATCGGGACTGTCCCGCGATTGGGCACCCTAGCCACCACGTGTCCAGGTACTGTCCACCTTGGGCACGTGTGCATCAAGGCACCCTCCCCCCAGACACGTTTCCATATCTCAACAGAAAGTAATACCACTCCATCAAATCATCTGCGACGCCCAGAACCACCCGCTCTATGCGGTCTCACGCTTCCCAGGAGGTGTACATGACTCCTACACCTTACAGAACAGATCTGTGGGTGTGCACCTTGAGCAAGGAGATGCTGGGAGACACATGGCTAATTAAATTCAATAAAATTCAAACCTTGATTTATTCTCAAAAAGGACAATTGAGGTCACCCATGTCGTCGAGACTTACAGACATTTCAATGCATAATTTTTTTTTATATATAATAATAATAAATAATAACAACTGTAAATAGCACCCTTCACACCCTCATTTTCAATGTCGTCGAGACTTAGACATTTCAATGCATAATTTTTTTTTTAATATAATAATAATAAATAATAACAACTGTAAATAGCACCCTTCACACATGGACCGCAGCCCAAAGTATGTACTTGGTATGTACAGTATATGTGCGTAATGATAATGAATCATTCCAGCAACAGTAGGCTTCTATTATTCAAATTACTTGTTTTATTAGATCTCAGATATGCGCTGCCCCCCCCCCCCCCCCCCCCCCCCCCTGGTTCATGACCACACTCACCAACCCCCAGACGGAGCAGGAGGTGGTCTACAATGAGAACATTTACAAGTGCACCCAAAGTCAAGCGCGGCATCGGACAGCTCTGATTTCACATTTCTTTTTCACTTCAGCCTCTGTGCGCTCCTCTCCTGACACCACGTTAACCTCACCTGTTAACTCGTCCCATACCGCGTTTTCTGGGTGGCCTTGTACCGTATTGTCACTACTAAATAATATGTCACGGTCACGCTAAGATATCATGTTCTACAGTATGACTTACTACTATATAGGGTCTTTACATATTAATACTACAACTCTGTACATGCATCTGATACTCAGTAGTATTTATATATCATTTTTAGATCCAGTTTAATCACCTGTGCATTGTATGTTACTATTGCACTTTACTGTTACATTTGTACTCTGGTTAGATGCCAAACGTATTTTCGTTGTATTGTACTTGTACTGTATAATGACAATACATTTGAATCTAATGTAATCTAATCAGTCACAAATTTATTTTGCGTTGTCTGTGGACTCGGTCCTGTGCACACGGTCCTCACAGGGGTCAGCACAACCGAAGTGCAATGCCCTTATACCCTTATAAGGAGCTGATGGGGCGTTTCTGTATGCAAATTCAGGTGTACGAGAACGCGCTTTCAGTTTAAGAATGAGTGATGTTCTTCATTCAGCTGAGAACATTTTGGCCATTTAAGAACACTGTTTGACGCGTTCAGGCATCCGGAGGAGGACTTTCGTCAATTTGTTTGTACAAACTACTTACGATAGTTACGAAGATAGTTACGTACACTTTCGATCATGAGGTCCAATGACAGCAGCACACACAGCACACACGGGATAATGATACCACAGCATAATAACACTTTTCTTTTCCAGGTTGCCCTGCAGATTGGATCAACTACAGAGACAAGTGCTACCATTTCTCCAAAGAGCTGCACAGTTTTGATGATGCAAACACAAGGTGTGAATCCATGTCTTCGTCGTTGTTGATCATCAATGACATTGAAGAACAGGTAACCTCATTAGTACAAGATTTATTTATGATATTTTATATGACTCATTCAAAGAATGAAATGTACTCAACATGAACTAGACTCAGGAAAGGTACAGTCAAATGAGGGCTGGGAGGTCTACTGAATATGAACGTTTACCGTCATGGATCCATGTAGGGCTGGGAGGTCTACTGAATATGAACGTTTACCGTCATGGATCCATGTAGGGCTGGGAGGTCTACTGAATATGAAAGTTTACGTCATGGATCCATGTAGGGCTGGGAGGTCTACTGAATATGAACGTTTACCGTCATGGATCCATGTAGGGCTGGGAGGTCTACTGAATATGAACGTTTACCATCATGGATCCATGTAGGGCTGGGAGGTCTACTGAATATAAACGTTTACCGTCATGGATCCATGTAGGGCTGGGAGGTTTACTGAATATTTACTGTCATGGTATGGAGTTTTACTATACCATTGAGTGTTACCATTCACATGAAACCAAATCATAATAATAAAAGAAATGTGCCGTATTGAAAGTAAAAGAAAGTAGACCATTTTGAATGAAATAGCACCAGGGCAATTGTTTTACATGATATAGACATAAAAAAAAAAGATGTCATAGCACATTGTAATTTGTACTAGAAAACGAAATACTGTCAAATACACTTATACTGTCAAAACCAAGAAAAAGATATTGGGAAATTGTATTTTGGCCAAACCTCTGAGTCAGGTACAGTTGTGTCATTGTGCTGTGTGTGTTGTCATTATGCAGTGTGTTGTCACTGTGCTGTGTGTGTTGTCACTGTGCTGTGTGTGTGTGTTGTCATTGTGCTGTGTGTGTTGTCATTGTGCTGTGTGTGTTGTCATTATACTGTGTGGTGTTGTGCTGTGTATGGTGTAATTGTGCTGTGTTGTCATTATGCTGTATATGTTGTAATTGTGCTGTGTGTTGTCATTATTCTGTGTATGATGTAATTGTGCTGTGTATGATGTAATTGTGCTGTGTGTTGTCATTATGCTGTGTATGATGTAATTGTGCTGTGTTGTCATTGTGCTGTGTATGGTGTAATTGTGCTGTGTATGGTGTCATTGTGCTGTGTATGATGTAATTGTGCTGTGTGTTGTCATTATGCTGTTCATGGTGTCATTGGGCTGTGTATGATGTAATTGTGCTGTGTTGTCATTGTGCTGTGTATGGTGTCATTGGGCTGTGTATGCTGTAATTGGGCTGTGTATGGTGTAATTGTGCTGTGTTGTCATTGTGCTGTGTATGGTGTCATTGTGCTGTGTATGGTGTCATTGTGCTGTGTAAGGGTTAAGGTTATCTATGTCCCTGTTTCACCTCAGAAATGGCTGAAGAAGCAGACGTCTGGAAAGGGTTACTTCTGGATGGGTCTGACAGACCGGCAGGAGGAGGCCATGTGGGTCTGGCTGGACGGGACACTTCCTGCCTTCATGTGAGTCCTAACCAGTAGTGGAAAAAGCACTTCTTTCCATTCAAAATCCTACTTACGTTAACACTTTGCCGCCCAACCACGAGTTAACTCGGGTTTCGGTGCCATGCGTTGAGGACCAGAGCCACGAGTTAACTCGTGGCAAGTTGTTATTGTTTTATTCCATATTAATAAACGGATCAAGATCCCCGATCGACTCTGCAGATTTACCCGCCTCCTTGAAATCGGCGACATGCAATACCGGCCAGATCCTCTTAGGGGCGCCATCGCTCCACTGCAGTATCATTGAGGGCGAATGGGGAACAAAATTATTTTACTGTCTATGGGCGTTTCATATGAGCCTGGATCCCAAGCGAACATCCTCCATCTTTGATCACGGTTCGAAGCGCAGATTTCAGCCTGGAATAATGGGATTTATGATCAGCCAATGGACATATCGATCTACCAGATGCTGATGAATAATGGGGAAATGCTGCCGGCGATCACATGGGCTGACGGTAGGACACACTTCCCCCAAATTACAGCCGGATTGGACATTGTTGTAAAACGCAAGCGATCGATCAGTGGCTACTTGAACGCACACTGTATTGCTAATCAATAATACTAATCAGCGTCCCCCGCCGCCCCCATTTCATCCATAGATGCTCTGTAATAGTCCGGATGCTAAGCAGTTTGTTTTATTTCATTCGTATATAAACAACAGAAATGCCGTTCGATATATAACGTGACTAGCCTTTAGCCCTATAAATAGCTTTCCAGAAAAAATACGAGACGAAAACTGCGATAAAGCTTATATTCACGACGCTATAAAATGACAACCAACCGATGGATTTTTATTTTCTTTAAGCAATTATGAAGGCACGGTTTATGCACTCAAGTGACAATGAGAATGGACAGATAGCAATAATATAAAGTATATATATAGCTATCCAAAAGTACATCGGTTTGTTTACAAAGCGTGGTCCTCCAGCCACATATTAGATGGCTAGGGCCGGTCGTCAATGTGTTAAAGTAGAAAAGTATGTGATATGGAACATTATTCTACATTACATTCTTGTATTTCAATGTTATGTTAAAGTGGTATGTGTTCCAGTTATGCTGCTCTGATTATGTCCTCTTGAAGTTGACAGGCTTCAAAATCATCTTCATCAATTTACGTTGTTGTTGTTTTTTTGCATGTTTTATATGCAAAATCTTTCTTCAAAGTAACTTTGAACTGATGGGTTCAGTTCAGATAAATATTTCCTTTCAAATGTAATGGTGTGAAATACTACGTTCCCTAAAATAAAATTACTACTCAAGTAAAGTACAATTACTTCAAAATGGACTGTTTCTGTTCTGAAGAAGGAGATGTTGAGAAGAAGTTTAGCGTTTGATCGCCCTCTGCTGTTTGTCTGTAGGAAGTGGAAGCCTGGTCAGCCTGACAACTGGAGCCACGGGCACGAGAGAGGCGAGGACTGCGCCGGCCTAATCCATGACGGGTTATGGAATGATTTCTTCTGTGAAGATCTCATAAGCTACATATGTGAGAAATATAGTGAGCTGTAAGTGTCTGTCTGTATATTTTTTGTGATAATTTTTTACAATAATAATAATGACAATGATATTTTATTACTACTTCCATCTTTGTATGTCAGTTGAGGCTTAGCCCTTCTCTATTTTGTGTGATTATTCTTATAATAGTAATAGTAGTAGTAATATTATTATTATTACTATTATAAGAATATACTATAATAATAATAATAATAATAATAATAATAATAATAATAATAATAATAATAATAATAATAATAATAATAATAACTAGTATTACTTTCATTTCTGTATTCAGTTGATTTTGCCCTTGTCTGCTTCTGTCCATCTCCTCTGTCCAAGTTTTCTCTTCTGCAGTGGTTAATATTTTACTATTATATATATACTATTAATTCACTCTATGTGTTGCCCCCCACCCCTCCCCCCCTCCCCGCAGCTGAATCATAGCACAGTCTTGACAGGGAAGGTGAGTAGTGTACCGACTCTACTGGACTCCACCCACATGTCATGGAGCAGGATGCAGCACATGGACAGAACAGCCCGCGTGGAGAGGAACCTATAGCGCTGCATTAGCAAAGCTCTTTCCAGCGGTGGTCACAGTCTGTGCAATACAACCACAGGGGGACAATCAATGGATGAGGATATCTGTTGTTTGTTTCCTAAATCCACAATTGATTTATTACTTTCTTTTTTTTAAATGTAAATTTTTTTTTATTGTATGTATTTTTTTGTATGACTGTATTCCATGTACAACTGAATATCTGAATGTATATTTCATAATGATTTTTAATTTTTTTTTTTAAATAGGAATATATGAATTCTATGAAGCAAAGGGCACTCACCTAGTGCCTTCCACAATCTGAAGTAGGTCTTTGTTGATGATGAAAAGGTGCAAAATGATGCGCAAAAAAACATGAATGTCGCTGATATGCCATCTTTAAAAATAATAATAATATAATACCCTAACCTCGCTATGTACAGCTCTTGTCATATACCCAAGACAGAATAAGTATTTACACACACATACAACGACAATTCTGCTTGATTATATAAGTCAAAGCTGCTAGTTTAAAACTTAGTATTCAGTGTACTGGTAATTCATGGTAATTGGTCATTCATTCATCAACCTGGGACTTGTTTGTATGTTTAAAGGTAGAATCTGTAATTTCGTCAAACAGCTACCTCTAGCCCTATTGTACTTTGTGTACATTTTTTAGTTTTGGTCTGATAGGTTGGAGTTGAGTGGGGATAGAGGACCTGCTGGCTGTTCTGAGACATGGAGAAATCCACAGCATAACGAGCTACTCCAACCCACACATCAGACAAAGAATAGAAATATAAAAAAAATACAGTACCAAGCAGGGATTTTTCCGCCTAAAGGTTGCCGTTTGACGACATTACAGATTCTACCTTTAAAATGAAGACTGTGGATCCTGTAGCGATATCAAATGTGCCTCTTTCCTGCACTCAGGGAACTTGTGTTTCCTGGTATTGTTAAAAACACTTACTTACTGTAAGTGTAAACAACACCACATTGAGACAGAAGAAACCGCCTAACTACAATGAAACAAAACATCATTAAATATGTAAAACCCTTCTGTCTGTGTGCTTCTTACCCCAATTTTAAACCCATTAGGCTCAAGTAATTTTTTTTAAATAATTTTTCATTTTGAAAGTATATTGTTAGTATAAGTTAAACCTCTATTTCTACACATGTACTAGCATAGAATTTGTACATATTGAGAGTATACTTGCAATGTAGTTTTGGTATTCTTTCTGCTTTCGTGTACTCATTTAGTAAACGTATAGTGTACTATCTTGGTAAGCGGAAGCAACCAAAAATAGACGAATAGCACAATTTCAATATATTGAAGGACATCTTAGCATTCACACTCGTGTGGTTTCAATTTAATACAACTTTAATATACTTTCTGAATAAGTATACAAAGTATGTACGTTCAGAAAATCTTTGGCATATCATAGATTTATTATGTTTTTTTTAAGGGAAAAGTTTAAATGTCTATTCACAGCAGCTGTGATGTTTCTTGTCATGGCTAACTTTAAAGTCCAACGCAAAACCTCCTTCCCTTCTACAGTAGCTACAGTACTATAGAATCTTATTCTTTGCACACAGTATTTCATCAGTTATATTGTTATTATCCTTCAAAAATACAACTACTACAGATTTTTTTACATCAACTTTAATTGTTTCTTTCTTTCTTACCTTTCTAGCCGAGGTTGAAAGCACCATGTTGATTCTCATACACTGTAGCCTGGGCTAACCTTAGGATTATTTATATAATTTATATTAATTAATTTATTAATTATTTTAAGTCACCTTTTTCTCCCAATCATTTCAACATCCTGTTTTCCACCTTTTTAGTTCAACTCCAGTCTCTCCTTCAGCTGAAGACTGACATGATCTGATAGTAGCACCTTTAACACCAACTACCTTACTATCAGACTGAAATTATCTCATAAAAGCACCCTTTTAACACTAACTACCTTACTATCAGACTGCAATAATCTCATAGTAACACTTTTCTAACACTAACTACCTTACTATCAGACTGAAATGATCTCATAAAAGCATCCTTTTAACACTAACTACCTTACTATCAGACTGCAATGATCTCATAGTAACACCTTTCACTAACTACCTTACTATCAGACTGAAATGATCTCATAGAAGCATCTTAGTTAGCAGAAATCTTAGTTAGTATTTATCTTTTTTAACACTAACTACCTTAGTATCAACACGGACATCGGGTTCAGGAAACATGTAGAAAACATAACAAGTGGAAGACTGAGTGATCAGGACGCTAGTGGCCTTACCTAGCATTCCCTACCAAAAGGTACCTTGGAATTTCCCCAAAAGTATCATGGTATTTTTGGGGGTATTTTTACCTGTAGGCTATTTAATGTAACCGCCGGACCCAATTTGCTATGAATATATATGCAGCAAGTGCACATATAGGCCAAATGCATCAGTCCAGGAGGTTAATTAAAGAAACAGTCATCAGGATCATCTGATGCTCTTTGTAGCTCAATTAGTGAAAGAAATACCAAAGCTCAAATCAAACCCGTCTCTACGCACTTAACCAGTTTGCTCATAATTAGCTCAAGCAGCATGCATTCACACACCAAGCACAGCTACTTGATTGTTTTAATATTCTATATAGTCTGGTGAGAAACACGAAACAGAAAACTCACCCCAGCTTTGTAAAAAATCCACTTTTAAAGCTCCAGCCTGTAGTTAAAACGTTTACTTCCATGTATCTTCGTGTTCTACTCTTGTTTGATGAAGCTGCGGCTGAGAATTAGACAGCAATTTCCATGGTAACGCATTTGAAGGAAAGTCATCAGATGATTGTGGAAGTGGGCATTTTAATTTAAAATAAATTTGAATTTTCCTTTTTGTGTTTCTTACCAGAATATATATATATATATAATATTAAAACAAGACGTTTTCTTTTTTTCACATTGCTTCACTTACAAAGACGGTCAAACAAACACACACACAAGCAGCATATTGCCCATATTGTCTGTTTATTGTTGCTTATGATAAATCTACGCATTATCTTTATTTATATTCTTTACCTAGTACTTATCGCCACATTCTATTAACGTATAAAATCACTGTGGTGGAAAACAACTTAAAAAATGTAACTGCCAATTGAAAAAAATAAAGAGAAACAGTTCAGGGTTATGCAACTATCATCCTTCCTCCTCCCTTCATTTAACCTTTAACCTTCCCCTGGATCCCTCCCTTTCTTCCCTCTATCTCACATAGATGGTGGGTGCAGTAGCTTCAGTCAGTGTTGTACGGTAGTACTGGTGTATTACAGCGTGCTGGCTGGTTGGATGTTTCTGAGACAGAGGAAACCACAAGGCCCAGTGCCAGGCTCCCGTCTCCTGATGGTTATTCCAGCGATACTGGACTCATTCCTGTTTCCAGATAGAGATGAACCCTGTTAATAAATACTGAGGCTGTCTTGGATTGGCCATTTGTCCCAATGGCGACGGTAGTTGTTGTTTTGCTGATGATGTGCTCTTGTGGGTTGATCTGTGCCGTGTGTAGTATTCCTGTTCCTCGCTGTTTATTGCGGTGACCAGTCCAGTTCCATGTCCGTTCGGTATCAGTGCTTTCATCAGGCATAAGGGAGGCTTTATGTCGTGGGGCTGCAGTAGAAATGGATGAGTTGGTGTAAGTGGTGAGGGGGGTGGGGTAGGTGGAGGGAGCTGTGGAGGCTGGTTCCCATGTACAAGCCAGGTGGATGGTGGTGTGGTGGTGCTAGTCATCCTTCTCCACTATGATCTCCCCGTGAAGAACCTTTCTCCTCTGACGAAGCATGTGGAAGAAGAGCTGAGGAAACACTAAGGGGAAGGGGGTAATGTTGACATTTGGAATATTTGGAAGCCATTTTGTGCCAATTCACCATTGGCAGTGGCTTCAAGTGTATCTGAAAGTATTCATCAAAAAGCCCCGTCATGGACACCTGAGGCTCCTCTATTGCGCCTTAAACAGGAAGAACATAATGTGAACATATAAGCGCTCGAATGCCATAGGGGGATGTTGATCACCTCAGATAATTTGTCACTATTTTTAATTTCTTTTTACTGAAATAGTTGGAAGCCATTTTGTGCCAATTCACCATTGGCAGTGGCTTCAAAAAACCCTCGAAAGCCTTACATGTCATGGACATCTGAGGCTCCTCTACAGACCTGTTCGCTGTATACGTCAGACTCAGTGTGCGTGCATCACAGGAGCAAACAGGAACGTAATCCTGGTATGAACATTGTTACTCAGCTGAGAGTTGTGCCCTTCCTGATGACTTGTCGTACAGAACTTGTAAGTCGCTTTGGATAAAAGCGTCAGCTAAATGACTAAATGTAAATGTAAACAACGGGGCAGACTACAATATATTTGCATTTGTTAGCCATGCTAGCGATCTAAACAATCAATCCATGCTAAAGCTAGATATGTAAAAGGTGAAAGACTCACACTCACAGCCATGCCGATTTGGCGAAATAACATCCAGCCGTTTTCGTTTGAAACAACTTTTAGTCAGGAGAGTACCATGGTTTCTCCATAGAGCCCCGTCGTATTCTTTTAGCGCAGCAGTCATGTGACTCAGTTGGTATTGCTGATTGGCTCAAACACTGTTTGTATACAGCGAACAGGTCTATTGCGCCTTAAACAGGAAGAACATGTGTGAATTCTTAAAATGGGCGGCATTCCCCTATAAGCGCTAGAATGACATAGGACCCAAATGTAAAAAAATCTAAATAAAATGATGCTGGTATTATCCTTATGAGTGAAAATGTAGGTATCCTGGGCGCCCCCAGTGGCCCACCACATTAACACACATGCTGCGTAATCGCAAAACATCCTGGGTTCCGGCCCAGAACATGTGTTGCATGTCCTCCCCCATCTCTTCACCCGATTTCGCTCTCTGACTGTCCTATCAATAAAAGCTCAAAATGCCATAAAAAATAACAAAAAAGAAAATGTAGGTATCCTTACGTGGGATGTAGGACAGCATGACGATGATGAGGCAGTAGTAGTAGTCGAAGGACACGTTATACTTGTTAGGGAGCCTCATAGAGTATATCCCGGACCGGCGTACGTAGGGCAGAGCAGCATAGATGGTCAGCAGTTCCCCAATGACCCCGAGAGGATACAAGACGAGGAACAGGTTGTACCTGAGGAGAAGAGAGATCTTTAACACTGGTAGTACAAACACATGCACGCACAGACAGACAGACAGACAGACAGACAGACAGACAGACAGACAGACAGACAGACAGACAGACAGACAGACAGACAGACAGACAGACAGACAGACAGACAGACAGACAGACACACACACACACACACAGGGTAGTTATAAGTGATGGATAACACATTGACATGCCACTGACAGTGTACTTAAGGGATAGTTCAGATCTTCTGACATTGAGTGGTATGAAATACTTGCCAGTAGTGTAATCAATGCATAACCGTTAGCTTACCCACAGAGTCCCGTGATCAGAGTTCTGGCTGGGTTCTGAGTGAACCGGGAAGCTTCAGATCGGCAGCACACAGGGTCTCAAAACTGTGTTAATCTACACCACACAACATGCAGACAAAAGATTTAACCATCCACAACAGATTCAGTAACTATGCACCAGGTTTGTTACAAGACATCGGTCTGAGAGAAGAATCAAGCATGGGAAATGCGGGTTTTCTGTGTGGATGGTTACAACTTTTGTCTGCATGTGGATTCAAACTTTTGCAACCCCTGTTTACTGCCTGTCTGAAGCTTCCTGGTTCTCTCAAAACCCACCCAGAACTCGAACCATGGTACTCTGTAGCTAATGGCTATCAATTACACTACTGGCATGAAATACATATGTCAAAAGATACAAACTATCCATTTAATACTTTCAAGTGTATGGTTTTTGGAATGTTTTCAAATAAATTTCAAGATTGAATATTGAAGATGAATATTCAGTTCTCAAAATCCTAATCTCACAAGTGAACACATACACCTGAAAGGGGTTAATGAACAAATACAGACACATTCACATTAAGTCAGAGTTCAGTCTGTCAGTTGTAAAGGATATCAGCTAGCTAGCCCACAAACAAGTAAGGAAACTAGTTTGCTACAATTCAGTTGATTTTAGCGGTTCAAAACATCCACAGCAAATGTGACAATTGATTTATCACCTACTAACAATGGTCCTACGGACATACGTAACATTTACAGCGATAAGAGAGGGAGACTAATTAATTTTGCCGCGGGGGGGGGGGGGGGGGGGGGGGGCATAATCGAGTGAGTAAATTCTGAATGGCTTGGTTCAGTGGGGGAGGTTCTTGTCTGAGCTGAACTGAAGAAACGGGACTGGGTAGAGATTTCACATCTAGTCAGTGTTAGTACAACCCCACATTGCTAGAAAACAATGCAAACCACAGGAAAAGGCCCTTTATAAGATAGTTCCCCTTTAACACCATCATGGTCCCCACACTAGAGCTAGCATTGTGACCTGTACTGCCCTGGTGTAACACCAACATGGTCCCCACACTAGAGCTAGCATTGTGACCTGTACTGCCCTGATGTAACACCAACATGGTCCCCACACTAGAGCTAGCATTGTGACCTGTGCTGCCCTGGTTTAACACCAACATGGTCCCCACACTAGAGCTAGCATTGTGACCTGTGCTGCCCTGGTTTAACACCAACATGGTCCCCACACTAGAGCTAGCATTGTGACCTGTGCTGCCCTGGTTTAACACCAACATGGTCCCCACACTAGAGCTAGCATTGTGACCTGTGCTGCCCTGGTTTAACACCAACATGGTCACCACACTAGAGCTAGCATTGTGACCTGTGCTGCGCTGGTGTAACACCAGCTTAGGAGGGCTGCGAACAAGTTACTCACATTTGCATATAAAAGCACAGATAACAACTACATTTTTATTTTTTTTTTTTTAAGTCAAGCTCTGGCTTATGGAGAACGTGGAAACATAAATTTACATTTAGTCGTTTAGCTGACGCTTTTATCCAAAGTGACTTACAAGTTCTGTACAACAAGTCAGCAGGAAGGGTACAACTCTGGCAGCTAAGGGTAAGTAAGATTGTTCGTCAAACAAGTGTCAGACTTGAGTGCTACAGTCTTGAGTGCATAGTAGTATAGACATTAACATAGTAGGTAGTAGTATAGGCAAGGTCGATTCCTTAGTAGAAAAGTGCATAATAGTAAAATTAAAATGTTTCTTCTTTTTTTCCCTTTCCTGATATTGATTGAAGGTGTGTTTTTAGTCAATGGTGGAAAAGTGGGCGGGTTTCAGCTGTCCTGACTGGTGGAAAGTTGGTTCCACCATTGTGGAGCAGGAACCGAGAATAGCCTGCTTCTCTGCGACAACCCCTCCAAAGCTCGGATAGGAGTGGGTCTGAGGCGGCCAGAATATGTAGAGCGTGGAGGTCTTGAGAGTGTGTAGTTAGAGACCATTGACCAGAGGTAGGAGTGAGCCATTCCTGTCGCTGCATGGTATGCCAGGTCACGGACCTTGAAGCGGATTCTTGCAGCAATGGGAAGTCAGTGCCGCTCTCTAAGAAGTGGGGTAACGTGGGCTGACTTTGGTAGGTTGGAGATCAGGCGGGCCGCTGCGTTCTGTATGAGTTGAAGTGGTTTGGTGGCGGTAGCTGGTAAACCAGCCAGCAGTGCATTGTCGAGGCGAGACATGACTGTTGATTGCAGGAGTTGGATGGCTTCTTTTGTCAGGAAGAAAAGTGCGGATCCTTCATTGCTCAGGAAGAATCTGCAGGTTCTAGTTATTGAGGCAGAGAAGAAGTTCAGTCAAACATAGAAGCGGTAGGTCGGCAGTAGCAAAACATCAGTTTTAGTCGTATTTATTATGTATCTGAAATGCAGGTAGTAATGTCATAGGTGACCATGTATTTTTTTATAGAAAAAATATGTAAGGGCGGCTGGGTAGCGCAGCAGACTAAGCGCCTGCCTACCACCACAGAGACACTGGTATCGAATCCAGCTGTCAGCGGTACCTCCGGCTTGGTCGGTGGTCCATACTAACCAATTGGCAGTGTTAGCGGGTGGGAAGCCGGCGGGGTGTGTATCCTGGTCGTTGTAAACAGCGACTCCTACAGGTCGGTCGGGGCGCCTGCTCAGCGAGGGAGGGAACTGGGGGAAGTAGTGCGAGCCTCCCACGCGTTACACTCCCCCGGTGAGAGTCCTCGCTGTCAGGTGAAAAGAAGCGGCTGGCTGACTCTGCATGTATCGGAAGGGACATGTGTGATAGTCTTCAACCCTCCCTAGACCGGCAAGTGGGGGGCAAATGTGCGCAACGACCAGGAAGGGGAGGGGGGAATTGGCATAACGACAAAAAAATTGGGATGGGAGAAAAATACAGAAAAAGGAGAAAAAAGTAGATAAAAAAAAAAAATTATGTAAATACTGTATGTACCGTATGTGTATTGCCCAGTAACAGCAAGGATCATGATGGAAATAAGTCCTGGACATTATCATGTTATCCTTGTTTTTTACTCTTGGGCCGCACCACTCCAGCCATGTCAGTTTACTGTAGAGCAGGGGTTGTCAAACTTTTTTATACCACAACCTCATTTTATTTAGGATTTCTTTGGCGACCCCACACTTAATGTATCGCGTAATTTCAACATGGGATTAAGGAATATCAAAATAAAAGCTCACGTTGTTGAACTTGATCATGCATATTTATTAGAACATTTAATTACAGCACTATGTTATCAATACACATTTATAAAGCAAGGCATATTTAGCCAAAATATGTTGCCAGAACATAAAAAAAAGAAGCGACCCCACTCTCACCTACCCACAACCCCACTTTGGGTCGCGAACCGTAGTTTGAAAACCGCTGCTGTAGAGAAATGGGGTCAAGGGACTGGTCACTCTATATATGCTGTATATGTGGTGACACAGGGCCCTGAGAACCCTGTATTTACTCCAGAACGTGGCACAGGCAACGGTGGAGCGACTCAGCGGATGCGAGAGAAATGTTGGACGAACATTCCATGACCAAAACAGATGGCTCTTAAAAAACAGGAGCAGCTGAACTTGAGCCCCTCTCAAGGGGGGAGTGGGGGGGGGGCTGCCGTCCCCTCCTTTGCGTAAAGGAACTCCAGAGAACACACTGATGGTGCGGGCCAGGGTGGAGGAAGAGAAATACAAAATATCTTCATATCAAGTCTTGCAAAAAAGGCACAACTTCTCTCTCACACGGTGAATCCAGTTTCTGTTATTTTCAGATTCCCTTATTTTCCGGTGAGAGCAAACTGCGTATCAGGTATCTGGTCCATGTGTTCAGGCTGACGTTCTTCACCAGGACTCAGATTTCATCCGAGCTGTTCTAGCAGAGAGATATGCCAGGCCAAGCTGCCACGTCACACATGTATTGCTCAGACAGTAGGCCAACATTATGTCACCCTACAGCTGAGAGTGGTAAACAAAGTGACCAACCATATTTGAGAAATGTGGTGATTTTTGTGTTTCTTTTTAATGCTCATAAGCGAGGTTTTTCTCAAAAAATGACACAGACCGCTATTTTTAAATGGGAACTACGGCCAGAGTAGCTCCCATGTTCGCAAATATTGACTGAACTTTCTAAGCCATGGAAATAACATCTTGGGAGTTTTTAATTTGGGTGGTGTTCCCCTTTAATGAGAAAAACTACAGATAAAGCCCACAACAATTGCTCATGATGATGTCATTATTGCCTGTGTTCAGTAAGTTAGAGACAGCAGTCTCAGAAAAGCTCCCCTTACCACGGCTCAGAGAAGCTGCAGGTACACATTGAAAAGCAGAAATTAATATATTGTGAATATATCACATCATATTAATCATGTTACATTCCCCTTCACACTGATAAAATAGCAACTGAAAATGGTAGCATATGTTCTCAAGCTACATTGTCATAGTTGCTATAGAATCTTTAGAATGCGCATTTGTCCTCCATTTCGGAGGAAACAATGGTTGCCATTGTTTGCCACAAAAATGATTATTATTGGATCTTGTAAACAAATCACAGCGGAACAGTAAAATCATGCTTTTCCAATGTTTTACCTACTCTACCACTGCAGAGAAATTAGGCATTAGGCCCACCCCTACCATAACCTCATTGGACCTCACACCCCAATCACAAAAAACTTGGTATCTCGAGTCATGGTCTATGATGTGGTCCACGAGATACCAAGTTTTTAGTGAAGCCCTCCTCTTTTGGAAGCACTTACCAATGGGTATAGGCAGCCATATTGGAAGAAAAATAACTACACAAACATTCCATGCAAGGCCTCGATTGTCAGAGTGCAAAGTTAGCTGTTAGTTCCATCGACATTCACAGAGAAAGGCTAATGAGGTGCTAATCAATAAACACACACATGCTCCATCGCCCTGTGATGCGATACCCAGGTGATACCCAGGTAGGGTTGGGCACCAAACATCGGTTCCAAAGGAATCGTTAAGAGATTTCAATTGATTCTGATGATTGATTCCCATTAAACAAATTTCACTTGTGCTAGTTATTTTTTCAAGAAATGGCTGAGAGGTGCAACTATGTGTCAAATGCAAATGCTGTAATGTATTATTTGTAGATGAATTTCCGCAGATTGCTAGTAACGTTAGTAGCCAGCCTACTGCTAAGCCAGTGACCCATTGACACTTCACCTTAGAGGCAAAAGGGGAAAACGCTTTGACCCTGCCCCATAAAAAAATGGAATAGAAAAGCGGAATCAGATTCAGAATCCATACAATGCCAAACCCTATACCCAGGTGATACCTAATACACACGACTGTACTCCTCCCTGAGGGAAAGCCAGACCGGCATGCCAAAGGTTAATACACCAAACACACAGGCCTACATGCCCACAGACACCACATCCAGTGCAGTGACCATATATATCAAACTCTGCACCTGGCCCATTTGATGAAGTAGGGCAGGAGGTGGAGCAGGTTGAACGTATAGTAGGAATATCGGGTAATCTCTGTCACCGTCCACACGACCAGGAAAAGGATTACGCTCTCTTCGTTCTGGATCTTCCAGACGGTGGGGATGGATGGAAAAATACACAAGGATGGTGAAAGAAGACTGTTTTAAAGGACTCGACAGACAAGGATGGTGAAAGAATACTGTTTTAAAGGACTCTACATACCAGGATGGTGAAATAATACTGTAGGACTCTACATACCAGGATGGTGAAAGAATACTGTTCAACAGACACGTTTTTTTACATATCGGTGTCGGCCCGCCCACATTACTATCTTCTGCAGGCTCTTTTACTGCTAGAGTGATAGTGATGCTATCATATGATATGAATATGAATATATGAAGCTAGAGATCCATCACTTCACGTCAGCTTACCTGGAAAGGGACTATATAGGGCTCAACATTTCTGATATTTTGAGGAGCAACTTTGTTCAGCAATTTGTGTCTCATTTGTTATTATTCAAACGTTGTATTTGATCAGATGCAAAAATAAATCATTATATTGGCCATCAGCCGCCCTGCTCTCTAAATAGGGTATCGGCATCAGCCACAGAAAAACCCACTGAGTCGACCACTAGTTCTTACAGGTGCAACATCATCATTACATCATCATTACATCATACACCAGTGTGGGAGCGCAAAGCAAACAGGACAGTAAGATGGGAGAGAGCAACACGTTATAATAGTCACCTGTCTGATGCTGTTGGTTATGAACCAAACCATGAAAATCCGTGAACACACTTGAACCCCAGTTACGATCACGGAAGTTCTTATGATTCCTGTAGAAGTTGAGTAAGAAAAGACGGGTAAATATAGCCGGAACGACAGTGGCTAGAGAGGTAGAGCGGTCGTCTGGTAATCTGGAGGTTCCCGGTTAAATTCCCACTCCTCCCGGGTAGCGTGTCGAAGTGTCCTTGAGTAAGACACTTAACCCCTAATTGCTCCCAATGAGCAGGTTGGCACCTTGCATGGTCGCCTGCGCTGTCGGTGTGTGAATGTGTGAATGTGAGGAACACAATTGTAAAGCGCATTGGATAAAAGTGCTATATAAATGCACCATTTACCATTTAGTTATTCAAGACATGTAATATAACAGTCATTTTTATCATTCTGTAGAGCTAGTTATTCAAAACATGTAATATAACAGTCCTTTTTATCATTCTGTAGAGCTAGTTATTCAAAACATGTAATATAACAGTCCTTTTTATCATTATGTAGAGCTAGTTATTCAAAACATGTAATATAACAGTCATTTTTATCATTCTGTAGAGCAAGTTATTCAAGAATGTAATATAGTCATCCATTCTATCATGATGAAGAGCTAGTAATTCAAGGAATAAAACAATGAATAAAAATCACATACCAATTGCGCAATGTCCCACCTGAATGGAAAGATACATGAGAATTAGTACAGTCTCAGGACCATGCTGCTCCTCATACTAGCTCCAGATAAGTAGTCACAAAGTACAAACCAATGCAAAGTCAATGGGGTCAAGCTCCTGTAGTCTGTACAAGCTGAGGTTCACTGAAATGTACTCCAATTTACTCCACAGAGCTCACAAAGTAGGTTCGTTCCCCCCCCCCCCCCCCCCCTCAGAATTTTCAATATTGTGTTGAGGTCCTTACGCCCCTAACTGCTACCAATCACTGAGACTACACACTGAAACAGTACACTGAGACTACACACAGCAACAGTACACTGAGACTACACACTGAAACAGTACACTGAGACTACACACAGCAACAGTACACTGAGACTACACACTGAAACAGTACACTGAGACTACACACAGCAACAGTACACTGAGACTACACACTGCAACAGTACACTGAGACTACACACAGCAACAGTACACTGAGACTACACACAGCAACAGTACACTGAGACTACACACAGCAACAGTACACCGAGACTACACACTGAAACAGTACACTGAGACTACACACTGAAACAGTACACCGAGACTACACACTGAAACAGTACACTGAGACTACACACTGCAACAGTACACTGAGACTACACACTGAAACAGTACAATGAGACTACACACTGAAACAGTACACTGAGACTACACACTGCAACAGTACAATGAGACTACACACTGCAACAGTACACTGAGACTACACACTGAAACAGTACACTGAGACTACACACTGCAACAGTACACTGAGACTGCACACTGCAACAGTACAATGAGACTACACACTGCAACAGTACACTGAGACTACACACTGAAACAGTACACTGAGACTACACACTGAAACAGTACACTGAGACTCAGACTACACACAGCAACAGTACACTGAGACTACACACTGCAACAGTACACTGAGACTACACACTGCAACAGTACACTGAGACTGCACACTGCAACCGTACACTGAGACTACACACTGAAACAGTACACTGAGACTACACACAGCAACAGTAAAATGAGACTACACACAGCAACAGTACACTGAGACTGCACACTGCAACAGTACAATGAGACTACACACTGCAACAGTACACTGAGACTACACACTGAAACAGTACACTGAGACTCAGACTACACACAGCAACAGTACACTGAGACTACACACTGCAACAGTACACTGAGACTGCACACTGCAACAGTACACTGAGACTGCACACTGCAACAGTACACTGAGACTACACACTGAAACAGTACAATGAGACTACACACTGAAACAGTACACTGAGACTACACACTGAAACAGTACACTGAGACTACACACTGAAACAGTACACTGAGACTACACACAGCAACAGTACAATGAGACTACACACAGCAACAGTACACTGAGACTGCACACTGCAACAGTACAATGAGACTACACACTGCAACAGTACAATGAGACTACACACTGCAACAGTACACTGAGACTGCACACTGCAACAGTACAATGAGACTACACACTGCAACAGTACACTGAGACTACACACTGAAACAGTACACTGAGACTCAGACTACACACAGCAACAGTACACTGCGACTACACACTGCAACAGTACACTGAGACTACACACTGAAACAGTACACTGAGACTCAGACTACACACAGCAACAGTACACTGAGACTACACACTGCAACAGTACACTGAGACTGCACACTGCAACAGTACAATGAGACTACACACTGCAACAGTACACTGAGACTGCACACTGCAACAGTACACTGAGACTACACACTGCAACAGTACACTGAGACTCAGACTACACACAGCAACAGTACACTGAGACTACACACTGCAACAGTACACTGAGACTGCACACTGCAACAGTACACTGAGACTAGTACACACTGCAACAGTACACTGAGGGCGGGATCCACTAAGAATGGATTGTGAGGTGGGAATTGCACCCTTAACTGTGCAGGGTTTGCACACTGGTTCTGCTCAGTCTTTGCGAGCTATCCACTAAGGACATTGCGTGGATGAGATACCAGCGCAGACACGCCCATTATGTGTGGAGTTTTCCCCTGATCTGCTCCAGTGTGCATTTGGCTCGCGGACCAGTCTGCACTCCTGACAGCGCTGTTGACAGATATCAGGAAGAAAAAGAAGCCAAAAATGAGGCATAGACAAATACAAATTAAGCAAGCTCTATACATTACGAAGTAAACGAAATACAATACGAAATGAACAGAATACTAATGGTGAAAAATACGTTAATATTGTATTATCATATTACGGTAAGTACCAGGCAAGAACAATGCGAATGCCGACACACTGTCTTATTTTTTTCCCAGTGAACCCAGGAAATGTGATGGTTGTGGAGCTGGCGCAGGCAGCTAGGGAAGGGCAGGGAGCTGAGAGTGAATGGCAGGAGGCACAGGGTAAAGATAGGGATGTTCAGGTGGTGATGAGGTGTGTGGAGAGAAGAAGGCGCCCTAGGTTGGAGGAGGTGGAGCTGGCCCCGGGGGGATAATATGATCATCATTATCAAATACAAGGTATTTTATACGTCGTATTTTTCACCATTAGTATTCCGTTCATTTTGTATTGTATTTTGTTTACTTCGTAATGTATAGAGCTTGCTTAATTTGTATTTTAATGACACATTGTGTCCTGTGTTTTTGTCACCATCTTTCCTCATTGCATATGTTTGTAATGTCTTCCAAAATGTATTCCAATTACATTTGTCACTTATAATTGTATTGTATTCTATTGTGCTATATTTAATTTAGTTTATATCCCATTTAATTGTATTCAATCTCTTTATTAAGTTTTAAAGCCCTGGCCTATATTTGATTTCATAATTATATTATATTTATACGCCACTTTGCGAAGGCTATCTCGGCCTGTGGCTTTATATTTCTCAAACAAATCATATACTGTTTATAAGATCTATTTTCTAGTGTTCCAACAAAACCTCAATCAACCAAATCCGTCCATAGATTCTGGCTGTACAGGACGAAATGTAAGGTGGCATAGTCAGTAACAGCCAGAATTGGAGCAAATCACGCCACGTTGCGAAGGCTATCTCGGCCTGTGGCTTTATATTTCTCGAACAAATCATATACTTAGTGATGCACCGATGTGAAAATTGTGGCCGATACCGATAACCGATATTAATATTGCTGTTCTGGCCGATATTTAAAATGTTTACATATTAGTGAAGACACGCTAGTGAAGACATGGGAAACGCCGGGAAACGCTTAAACACGTCATTCCCGGCCATGCTCAAGTTGCCGAAGACGCTTTACAGCGTCTTTGATATCAATATTTCAAAAATCTGGGACCGGATTCATGAAGACACGCTAGTGAAGACACTAGTGAAGACACTAGTGAAGACATGCTAGTGAAGACATGTTAGTGAAGACATGCTAGTGAAGACATGCTAGTGAAGACATGCTAGTGAAGACATGCTAGTGAAGACATGCTAGTGAAGACATGTTAGTGAAGACATGTTAGTGAAGACATGTTAGTAAAGACATGTTAGTGAAGACATGTTAGTGAAGACATGTTAGTGAAGACATGTTAGTGAAGACATGTTAGTGAATACATGTTAGTAAAGACATGTTAGTGAAGACACGTTAGTGAAGACATGCTAGTGAAGACATGTTAGTGAAGACATGCTAGTGAAGACATGCTAGTGAAGACATGTTAGTAAAGACATGTTAGTGAAGACATGTTAGTGAAGACATGTTAGTGAAGACACGTTAGTGAAGACATGCTAGTGAAGACATGTTAGTGAAGACACGTTAGTGAAGACATGCTTGTGAAGACATGCTAGTGAAGACATGCTAGTGAAGACATGTTAGTGAAGACATGCTTGTGAAGACATGCTAGTGAAGACATGCTAGTGAAGACATGTTAGTGAAGACACGTTAGTGAAGACATGCTAGTGAAGACATGTTAGTGAAGACACGTTAGTGAAGACATGCTTGTGAAGACATGCTAGTGAAGACATGCTAGTGAAGACATGTTAGTGAAGACACGTTAGTGAAGACATGCTTGTGAAGACATGCTAGTGAAGACATGCTAGTGAAGACCTAGGGCTAGATCCACAAAGAATGCACGGTGATTGATTGAATGAACATTTTATTAACAGATTGCAGAATGGGTACAATACAGTACGGCTCAATATACACAGTTGTTAAGGGGATGCAGACCAGAGAAAGACTTTTGTCTTTCATCAGGGTCCCCCATTTTCAATTCATGATGAATTGTAAGGGTACAACTTGCTCCATGCAATCCATTCTTTGTGGATCTAGCCCTTAGACCAGGGGTGGGCAATTATTTTCCCCAGGGGGCCAAATGAGCAACTAAAAATATTTTGGAGGGCCGGGCCAAAATTCCGAACTCAATTATGCATAATATACATTTTATTTCTATATAAAAAGCAGTAAATGGCATTGTTTTGACCGCTGGTAAGAGTGTATGTTATTATTTGGCAATTAAAAGGTGAGGTTAGCTTTCAAAAATATCATTTATTCAAATAGAATTTCCAAAATGATAAACAAAATGTGAAACATTTAACAAATTTTCAGTCACATTAACACTTTGGGTGCCGGGAAACGCTTAAACACGTCATTCCCGGCCATGCTCAAGTTGCCGAAGACGCTTTACAGCGTCTTTGATATCAATATTTCAAAAATCTGGGACCGGATTCATATTTCCCCTCCGCTGGCCTGAGATCCACCAGGAGGACCCACTGAGCTCTCTGGCGGTTCAGGAGCGCCATCTGGTGGCCGATCGGCGCAATTGCTTAACAGGAAGTGCCATAGAGGTTGTGCTGGACGGCCGTATTACTTCCGGGCACTCGCTATAGGTCCCGGCATTCTAGCTCGTCACAATACACAGCGATCGATTGCCAATAACTCGATAAACAACATGATTTGGACGTATATACCATTATACAAGCTGGAGATGGACCGGGTAAATCTACATCCCATAATGATAAAATTTCTACTCTACGATGATCGCCCAATGGCGCGCGGAGACTGGGGTGAGTTTTAGCGTGTAAAGTTACAGTCTTCGATACTAACTGCTATTATCAACATTTGACCCACATTAGATGATTGGTATAACGCTGCCCACGGAATTATAAACGCCCCCTAGCCCATCCGGTCAACATCAGATGACGTGTAGTAACTTCTAGAAGTACGTCTAGTTGGAATTTTTTATATCGCGCTGATTGCCATAAAACTGTATTGCATCATCAATATAATGTATTTGGGGCTATAGATCACGTTCTGGAGAAAGCTGCAGAAAGAGATGAAAACATACTTATACATTAGACCATACTTTACTATGAATATGTGAATGAAAAAGTTTAACGTTGCTACACAATGAACAATACATATAGGACTTTGAATGGGCCCTAATAATGGCAATGTAGCAATAGAATTTAAAAAGTTATAGCCCTGCAAAGAAGGGGACTTTCTCTATAGACAAATAGAGCCGGCAACCTACGGTTGATAATGAATTTAACCCATGGCAGCCAAAGTGTTAATAACAAAGGGCATTTTGAGTTTCATATACTATTGAAACAAGGATCTTCTTAGCTTTCTAAAGACATCACATCATCTTTGTAGCCAAAATAAACAAGACATGTCACTGAACTGTGTAACTGTGTAAAGAAAAGTGTCCCAGTTTTGTAGCCTTTTTTACTTTACATGCCTATTAAACATTTAATGTTTTCAGAACTGTGCAAAAAAAAGAATGTGTCCCATTTCACTTGTTATATTTCCACATTTTAGTGTTCTTCGGTTCTTTTTTTTTACTGTGCAGAAAAAAAGAAAAGGATCAAGTGTCCCATTTCACTTGTTATATTTCCACATTTTAGTGTTCTTCGGTTCTTTTTTTTCATTCAGTGTGCGAAATCCAGTCTCTTTTGAGCTTTAACAAGTCCATCAAAGTCAGGTTGAATGTCTGAGGTGGAGATGCGAAGCACAGCTGACAGATGTTCATCAGTGAGAGAGGATCTGTACCTGGATTTGGTAAACTTCATGACTGAGAATGTCTGTTCACATATGTATGTGGATCCAAAGAGAACCAACATCTTCTGAGCATGTCTCCGCATTTTTGGAAAGTTATCCTCCTTGAGCAGAGTAGAACTCTAGCAGTGATGCTGACTTAAAGTGCTCTTTCAGTAGTGAATCAGACTGCAGGTCAATGAGTTCAAGCTGAACATCAGTGGGTGCACTATCAACACTGCAGGTAAATGGAGAGGAAACCAGCTGCATTTCATCCTCAACCTTTTTGAAATCTTGAAAACGCCTTGAAAATTCATCATGCAGTGCTCCTAACATGGATGAGTACCTGTGCCGGTGATCAGCTGATGGTTTGACTTCTTTCAGGGTTTTCATGTGTTCGATATTGTTGCTGCCTAGTTGCCTTGAAATTAATTGCAAATAAAAAAAATGTAATCTACCTACCTCAGTTGTGAAAAAAAACAAATAACCACACTTTCGACAGTTTTCGGCTTGCCATTGCCCCGACTGCTTTGTTGTTGAATTGTCAAATCCTAGGTAAGCGTATATTGTGTGTGTGAACGTTGACATGAAAAGAACAAATGTAAAAAAAATAAAAAATGTAAAAAATAAAAATTTTAGATTTTTTTTTTATTACCATGTAATCTTTTGCGGGCCAGTCAGAATCATCCCGCGGGCCGTATTTGGACCGCGGGACGTACAATACCCAGGTCTGCCTTAGACTGCTCCACCCCCCCCCCCTCTATTGTGAGCTGCTAGGGCTGGAATTTTTCTTTTAAATTCTATTTTGCAGAACATATCATTAGCCATTGCACTTTAATGTTTTATCACTGTTTTGTCCTGTTTTGCACACATTTTTATCTGTGAAAAAAGTATGCACTGTACTGGAAATGCTGTATCACGTTCCTATGTGTTTTTTTTGTAAACATAATGCAGATTAAAAGTGATCTGAATCTGAATCAAATTACATTTCATATTCACTGTTAAGATAAACCTACAGTATATTTGCTCCGTCACACCTGGTAAATTTCTCGCTCAAGTTGAAATATTTTTAACTAAAGCGAACATGGTTGGTGCCGCCAAGAGCAAAGCTGTGTCTGTTCACCTCTGTTGGTGTCTTTCCATTGACTTTGTAATGCATTTACGTCATTTCTAAAAATGTGTTTATGAGGTCATAGTCACACAGTCACTATGATCATGTGAGGCCGTAGGACAGTAAAACTCTCACCTCAACTAATGCGAAGGTCTGGAAGAACTTGAGTGTCCTCGCTATGCTTCTGTACAGACCCTTGTGTGTGCCTTTCTGGACATAGAAGCGCATCATTGACATCGCCAAAACCAGCCACCTGGAGAAGAAAGGGCAACATTAGATAACTGAATGATAGTGCTTAGCATGATTAAAGATGTTAAAGATGTCAAGACTAGGGATGGGAATTGATAAGATTTTATCGATACGATTCCATTATCGATTCTGCTTATCGGTCCGATTCTTTATCGATTCTCTTATCGATTCCCGATACATTTATAATTTAAATAAATAAATTGGAAATGCAACAGAACTGAGCTGGTTAGAATAACAACATGCAACTTGACATTTCTGATTGTCATTTATCATTTATTGTTGAGCCCCCATGTCAGAAAAATACAAAAACTGTAAAAAATAAATGAACTATACACACCTAAATAAAATAATGTATTTGAGAACTAATTTAATCTATTGAACTGTAGTTGCATTAAACAGGTCGTTATTGCAAAAGAGAATTTGTTAGCAATAACCTACCTATATAAATAAAGGCCAGCTCAGTGTTCTCTCTCTGTCTCGCTCTGCAATGAGCATGGCTATTTAGCTAGCTAGTGGCTAACGTTACTTTACCATGGAAATGAACGACTAGGATGCAAAGCACTTTCAGTTTTCACTGCACACACAAAACGGTCGCAATATCGAGCCCTTTAGGTTTTCCTAGTCAAGGAATCAAATAGTCTGGTATGGCTGCATGCGTGGCGCTAACGTTATTGTTTTTAAATGTGCAACTGTCGAAAAAACATGGCATCGATAAGAGGAATCGATAGTCACGGAGGCATGCGATTCCAGGAATCGGACAATTAGGAACCGGTTCCCAATCTATTTCGATTCTCGATTCCCATCCCTATTCACACGCCACTGATACAACCACATTAAAACATGTGACACACTGCAAACTGAAGTGAGGAACTCTATAAACTAGACATTACATCCCTGAAACGGCTCGAAACCTCAAGCCACCTTTTGACCACGCCCCTAATCTGGTCAAACAGGTTGGCTTATCAACCGTCCTTATACAACTTTTAAATGGTGTCACTAGATGCCACACATGAGATTTAGTGAGGATCACATGAACGGCCTAAGAGGAGTAGGACACTGAATGTAAATGGTGGTCATTATCGTTTTATAGGTCTAAATGCTAGGATATCACTAAGTAACTACACATTTAAAATATCATCATGATCACAACGCTAGGATATCACTGAGTAACTACACATTTCAAATATCATCATGATCACAATTACTAGGATATCACTAAGTAACAACACATTTCAAATATCATCATGATCACAACACTAGCCGCCAGTGAGGAGTAGTTAATGCTTTTAGTTTTATGAGAATAGCACCACCATGAAGCCAGAAGGATCTGACCTTCACAAGCCTCCTGTACACCTAATGCACAACGTTATGCCCTTTGACTGGTGCCACTATCGACTAGTTGAGTCTCAGACAAAACTAAAAGTGGAAAGAATCACATTATTTAGGTAAAGTGCAGTAGAAAGCAATATCATCCACTTGTTAAACAGTAGAAAGCAATAGCATCACCTTGTTAAACAGTAGTGGCCTAAATACATTTGCGTTTCAAATGATATACTTTTTTTTTTTTCGGTGACCCATGACCTTTTCTCTAGTGCCACCATCAGGTCAATACATTTTAAAATTGGTGCATCTCCTGATTTGTTAGTCATACAGTCATGAAACTGATATCCAGCAATGTGTCTACTCATTACTGATGGACAACCAAATTGCTATAAGGACATATAAAGTCTGCCATATTGGAATTGCCGCCATTTCAAAATAATTATTTTAAAACACTATTTACCCTACTCTCCTAGTCTGTTCACCTGATTCTAACTGAACTTGCTGTCTGGAATCTAGGGTGATTTGTTATTTGTGAAGACACTGTCTGATCTCCGCCAAGCTTAACATAATATATATTTGCCTTACAATAGCAAGGAGGGCCTGTGAGGTTGCCTTATGGTGGCGCTATTCTCATGAAAGTAAAAACATGAACTGCTCCTCAGGGACTAGGATTACTGTAGGATTATGGTCAAAAGGTGGAGAATTCAAGCTATTTTGGGGATATAACCGCTGTCAGCCACAAACAGCAAATGTATAGCTAAACATCCCCTCCATGTGTTAACAAATGTTGTATATTGAATAACAAGTAACAAACAAATTAACAAGCCTGAATCTATCTTGTCTCATCTTCATCTCATATGCGTCTGTCTCATCTTTGTCTCCTATGTGTCTGTCTCATCTTTGTCTCCTATGAGTCTATCTCCCTCTTTCCAACAGTTTTTTTCTCCAGGCAATCACTCATGAACAAATAACACCAATTACTTGCTACCTGCCTGCCCACTACTTTAGTGTTTAGTTTAGTGTACCATTAGTATTATATGCTATATTCTATTTTAGTACGTTTAAACAGTATTATATGCTGTATTATATTTTAGTATCATTTGTAAACAGTATTATATGCTGCATTATATTTTAGTATCATGTTTAAACTATATAGACTGTATTAGACTATGGCGATGTAATCTATATGCATGCTCCTTCCTCCCTGCTTAAAAAGCTGGATTTTGCATACCATACTGCCATACGTTTTGTAACGGGTGCAGGCTCTCGCACCCACCACTGCACTTTGTATCAGTCATTAGGATGGTCCTCTCTGTACCAAAGAAGACAATCACACATGTTGATTTTTATCCTTAAGTCATTGCTAGGTAAGCTGCCCTTATATATCTCCAGACTTCTGTCCTTTTATACTTGCCTTTTTAATACCAGACGAGCAGCAAATGGGATGCTGTTAAATGTTCCTTTGATGCAGTCAGAGCTTGGTAAAGCTGCATTCTCCCACTATGCTCCCTTTTTATGGAATACGCTGCAAGTGAAACTTTGTCTACAGGCACTTCCTACTGTGAATGCTTTTAAAGGTATGCTACGATTAGCCCTTTATGAAACATGTAACTGTTTTACCTGATGCTATTGTTGATGTGATTATGCTCCTTGCCACTGCACAAATGACCCTCTGTATTTATATTTGAATTGTATGTTTTTTGTTTAATGCCCTGTTTTATGTTGAAACTTGTTGTGTGCTGTGTTGGTCAGGACTCCCTGGAAGAAGAGATCTTGTATCTCAATGGGACATTCCTGGATAAATAAAGGATAAATAAAAAATAAAAAATAAAAAACAGTCTTATATGCTGTATTATATTTTAGTATCATGTTTAAACAGTATTATATGCTGCATTATATTTTAGTATCATGTTTAAACAGTATTATATGCTGCATTATATTTTAGTATCATGTTTAAACAGTCTAATATGCTGTATTGTATTTATAATTGTTTTTAGGCTGCTGATTGTGCTGCTTTCCCCTCACATGTACTGTGTTCAGACGATAAAACAATAAAGTTATATTCTATTCAAGCCGCTCTGTGTTTTAGCTAATTCGTCTTCAATGCCTTTGCGCGTTGTTTCATAGAGGTCGGGAATTACTTTGGTGCTGAAGAATGTAAGAGAGGGCACACTCATTAGATAAGAGAGGGCACACTCATTAGATAAGAGAGGGTACACTCATTAGATAAGAGAGGGCACACTCATTAGGTAAGAGAGGGTACACTCATTATGTAAGAGAGGGTACACTCATTATGTAAGAGGGCACACTCGTTAGGTAAGAGAGGGCACACTCATTAGATAAGAGAGGGCACACTCATTAGATAAGAGAGGGCACACTCATTAGGTAAGAGGGCACACTCATTATGTAAGAGGGCACACTCGTTAGGTAAGAGAGGGCACACTCATTATGTAAGAGAGGGCACACTCATTATGTAAGAGAGGGCACACTCATTATGTAAGAGAGGGCACACTCTGGTAAGAGAGGGCACACTCATTAGGTAAGAGAGGGCACACTCATTAGATAAGAGAGGGCACACTCATTAGATAAGAGATGGCACACTCATTATGTAAGAGAGGGCACACTCATTAGGTAAGAGGGCACACTCATTCTGTAAGAGGGCACACTCATTATGTAAGAGAGGGCACACTCCTTATGTAAGAGAGGGCACACTCATTAGGTAATAGGGCACACTCATTATGTAAGAGAGGGCACACTCATTATGTAAGAGAGGGCACACTCATTAGGTAAGAGAGGGCACACTCATTAGATAAGAGAGGGCACACTCATTAGGTAAGAAAGGGCACACTCATTGGTTAAGAGAGGGCACACTCATTAGGTAAGAGAGGGCACACTCATTAGGTAAGAGAGGGCACACTCATTAGGTAAGAGAGGGCACACTCATTAGGTAAGAGAGGGTACACTCATTAGGTAAGATAGGGCACACTCATTAGGTAAGAGAGGGCACACTCATTGGGTAAGAGAGGGCACACTCATTAGATAAGAGAGGGCACACTCATTAGGTAAGAGAGGGTACACTCATTAGGTAAGAGAGGGCACACTCATTAGGTAAGAGAGGGCACACTCATTAGGTAAGAGAGGGCATACTCATTAGATAAGAGAGGGCACACTCATTAGGTAAGAGAGGGCATACTCATTAGATAAGAGAGGGCACACTCATTAGGTAAGAGAGGGCACACATTAGGTAAGAGAGGGCACACTCATTAGATAAGAGAGGGCACACTCATTATGTAAGAGGGCACACTCATTATGTAAGAGGGCACACTCATTATGTAAGAGGGCACACTCATTAGGTAAGAGAGGGTACACTCATTAGGTAAGAGAGGGCACACTCATTAGGTAAGAGAGGGCACACTCATTAGGTAAGAGAGGGCACACTCTGGTAAGAGAGGGCACACTCATTAGGTAAGAGAGGGCACACTCATTAGGTAAGAGAGGGCACACTCATTAGGTAAGAGAGGGCACACTCATTAGGTAAGAGAGGGCACACTCATTAGGTAAGAGAGGGCACACTCATTAGGTAAGAGAGGGTACACTCAGTATGTAAGAGGGCACACTCATTAGATAAGAGAGGGCACACTCATTATGTAAGAGGGCACACTCATTAGGTAAGAGGGCACACTCATTAGGTAAGAGAGGGTACACTCATTAGGTAAGAGAGGGTACACTCATTAGATAAGAGAGGGCACACTCATTAGGTAAGAGAGGGTACACTCATTAGGTAAGAGAGGGTACACTCATTAGATAAGAGAGGGCACACTCATTAGGTAAGAGAGGGCACACTCATTATGTAAGAGAGGGTACAATCATTAGATAAGAGAGGGCACACTCATTATGTAAGAGGGCACACTCATTAGATAAGAGAGGGCACACTTGTTAAGACAATGTCTACATTTATGTTTGTTTCATATTATATATTATTATATTATATATATACAATGTGGGAATGGTTCATTTTTCCTAATACATTCTAAGGGGTATGATTTGTGACAAGATGGCCGCCAACCCTGAGCTGCTGTGATGAGAGTTGATTGCTGCAGGGGGTAATGAGCAGCAATGCAATTCAGGTGTGAATGCCATCTTGGGGTGGAATAGGCAGAGGGGAAAAAATTCTTTGCAGCGGAAGGACTAGTTTCCTTCAGTGGGAGAAGAATGCCCATTTAGAATTAGAAAAGAGGGTTAAGTGAAAGAATCACTCCAGAGACGCCATTGGTATGTATGTTTGTAGTTGTGTAATTGTCAATTTAAATCACTATAAATTGTACCTGTGGAGGGCTGGGTTGGTGGCAATTTTGTGGGAATCATTCCAATTAATGAATGTTTAGGTGTACTGTGTAACTAGATAGGAGGGGATCAAGTAACAATTGTTTGGTTAAATGTAATTCAAACATAATTGATTTGGTCTGGTTAAATTTAAAGTAAAATGTATTTGGAAGGTTGGTTAAATTGAAATTCAAACTAATTGATTTGGTCTGTAAAATAGCCAAATAATGTATAAAATGTAATTTGGTTAAATTGAAATTCAAACTAAATTGATTTGGTCTGTAAAATAGCCAAATGATGTATAAAATGTAATTTGGTTAAATTGAAATTCAAGCTAATTGATTTGGTGTGTAAAATAGCCAAATGATGTATAAAATGTAATTTGGTTAAGTTGAAATTCAAACTAATTGATTTGGTCTGTAAAATAGCCAAATAACGTATAAAATGTAATTTGGTTAAATTGACATTCAAACTAATTGATTTGGTCTGTAAAATAGCCAAAGAATGTATAGAATGTAATTTGGTTAAATTGAAATTCAAACTAAATTGATTTAGTCTGTAAAATAGCCAAATGATGTATAAAATGTGTTTGGAAGGAAGAAATAATCATATACTGAAAATACTACAATTGAAGTGTATTTGATTATTTGGCATGCACTTGTTATTTGTGGAGTGGCTAATTTTTGTGTTTTTCTTTAAAGGTTTCAACCTACTTCTGATGATGCAACAAATGATGATGTGTTGGACCAAAAAGTCATTAAAATCTGCAATACTGAAGTCGAGTTGTCCCAGCGTCCTCTGTTGAGGTTCAAGCCGTTTTCAAGTTTGGGCAGCACTGGTACCAAAGGGGGGGGGGGGAAACCACATAACTTGACAACACTCATTAGGTAAGAGAGGGCACACTCATTATGTAAGAGAGGGTACACTCATTAGGTAAGAGGGCACACTCATTATGTAAGAGGGCACACTCATTAGATAAGAGAGGGCACACTCATTATGTAAGAGGGCACACTCATTATGTAAGAGGGCACACTCATTAGGTAAGAGAGGGTACACTCATTATGTAAGAGAGGGCACACTCATTAGGTAAGAGAGGGCACACTCATTGGGTAAGAGAGGGCACACTCATTAGATAAGAGGGCACACTCATTAGGTAAGAGGGCACACTCATTAGGTAAGAGAGGGCACACTCATTAGGTAAGAGGGCACTCATTAGGTAAGAGGGCACACTCATTAGGTAAGAGGGCACACTCATTAGGTAAGAGGGCACACACTCATTAGGTAAGAGAGGGCACACTCATTAGGTAAGAGAGGGCACACATTATGTAAGAGAGGGCACACTCATTAGGTAAGAGGGCACACATTAGGTAAGAGGGCACACTCATTAGATAAGAGGGCACACACTCATTAGGTAAGAGGGCACACTCATTATGTAAGAGAGGGCACACTCATTAGGTAAGAGGGCACACTCATTAGGTAAGAGGGCACACATTAGGTAAGAGAGGGCACACTCATTAGATAAGAGGGCACACTCATTAGGTAAGAGGGCACACTCATTAGGTAAGAGGGCACACTCATTAGGTAAGAGGGCACACTCATTAGGTAAGAGAGGGCACACTCATTAGGTAAGAGGGCACACTCATTAGGTAAGAGGGCACACTCATTAGGTAAGAGAGGGCACACTCATTAGGTAAGAGGGCAGACTCATTAGGTAAGAGAGGGCAGACTCATTAGGTAAGAGGGCACACTCATTAGGTAAGAGGGCACACTCATTAGAAGAATGTAAGAGAGGGCAGACTCATTAGATAAGAGGGCAGACTCATTAGGTAAGAGAGGGCAGACTCATTAGGTAAGAGGGCACACTCATTAGGTAAGAGGGCAGACTCATTAGGTAAGAGGGCAGACTCATTAGGTAAGAGGGCACACTCATTAGGTAAGAGGGCACACTCATTAGAAGAATGTAAGAGAGGGCAGACTCATTAGGTAAGAGGGCACACTCATTAGGTAAGAGGGCACACTCATTAGGTAAGAGAGGGCACACTTATTAGGTAAGAGGGCAGACTCATTAGGTAAGAGAGGGCAGACTCATTAGGTAAGAGGGCACACTCATTAGGTAAGAGGGCAGACTCATTAGGTAAGAGAGGGCAGACTCATTAGGTAAGAGGGCACACTCATTAGGTAAGAGGGCACACTCATTAGGTAAGAGGGCACACTCAGAAGAATGTAAGAGAGGGCAGACTCATTAGGTAAGAGGGCACACTCATTAGGTAAGAGGGCACACTCATTAGAAGAATGTAAGAGAGGGCACACTCATTAAGTGACGAAAGCCCACATCCCCATCCACCGAAAAGGGCTGCAAATCTCTTGATACCCCACTGCACTTGTGTTTTTCTGAACCGGTAGGATAGGCTTGTTGGAAGGCATCAGCGAGAGACTGCTATTTTTTCTAACTGTGTTGTTACCTGCTCCACTGTCCTGCTTGCAGACATTGACAGCGCTGGGTGGTGGTGGTGGCGGTGCAGATGTGCTCATATTGAAGTGTTTCCAAATACGTGGCAACACGTTAGGGCTGCACGATTAATCGAAAAGAAATCGCGATCTCGATTCATAGACCTATGCAAACTCATTTCTAAATTATGACTTGTTTTTCTTTTACTTTTAAAACTTTTTATTTTACATTTTTACTTTTTTAAATGATGAAAAATAAGAATCGTGTGAGAGAATCGTGATAAATTCGTAGAGAAAAATCGTGATTCACATTTTAGCAAGAATCGTGCAGCCCTAAAACACGTGTGAAGCAGTCATGTTTCTGATGAACAGCAACTTCCTCCAACTAAACAGCAAAACAACCGAGGCACTTTTCATCTGCACGGTCCCCACACCAGGTTCAATCTTCACCCATATCCCATCTCACCTTTGACGGCCAGGTCATCCCCCTCTCCCCCTCAGTCACAATTTTGGGGGTTCGGTTTGACCCCCACCTGACCTTCAACATCCACATAAAACACCTCTGCAAGACCTCATTCTATCACCTAAGAAATATCTCTAAACTTCGTCCCACTTTAACCCTGTCAGACGCAGAGAAGCTTGTCCATGCCTTTGTCTCCTCAAGACTGGACTACTGTAACAGACTTCAGCAGGATTCCTGGCAAGAGCATCCAAAAGCTGCAATACATCCAGAACAGCACTGCCAGGATCCTGATGAGTCCGTAAACACGATCACATAACCCCCATCCTCCACTCACTACATTGGCTCCCTGTCTCATCCCGGATCAACTACAAAATCCTTGTACTGCATAAACGGACACACACCCCTATACCTACAGGAACTCATCAATCCACAATCCTCCACCCGTACCCTCAGATCTGCAGGTAGCCTGCTCCTTCGGGTCCCCAGTACCCGGCTCTGCACCATGGGGGACCGAGCCTTCTGCTCGGCTGCACCACGCCTGTGGAACAGCCTCCCCATCCAGCTGAGGGCAACACAGAGCCTGGACTCTTTTAAAGCAGGACTGAAAACCTTCTTATTTCAAAAGGCCTTTGATTGCTAGCTATTTCTTGTGATTAAATTCTTTTTTATTATTAATAAATATATTTCTTTTAACTGTTTTAACCCTGTAGCACTTTGGGATCCTAGTGAACGAAAAGTGCACTACAAATTAAATGTATTATTATTATTATCCGTTAACTATTTTCATTCCCTCATTGTATTCAACACCAATGTCCCCACACCACTGATCTGTAGGGAGGTGGTGCGTCCTCAAATTGCTGCCTCTCAACTCCGCTCACAACAAGTGTTGTGTGAAATGTGACTCCAGGGTTGCTGTCACCCCAACATCTGAGCAGTGATTGGATATTTACTCACAGGGAGTTTCACACACACACACACACACACACACACACACACACACACACACACACACACACACACACACACACACACACACACACACACACACACACACACACACACACACACACACACACACACACACACACACACACACACACACACACACACACACACACACACACACACACACACACACACACACACACACACACACACACACACACACACACACACAGCTATTCGATTCTGAATATTTAAAACATTTCAATACTCATTTCCCGCAATATCGATATTTAATTATTCATTAAAAGAAAAAGAAATATATATATTTTTTTTGTATAAGGAAGTTGCATTGTTCATTTCAATACCTGTAATAGTACAGTAGTCCACACACACACACACATTCAGTTAAGTTGGAATATGACTGTAATACAAACAGTTCAGTTTGTCAGGTACATGCTACACAGATTACAGTTTACTTAATTTCTAAGATTATATCATTTAGTTATTTTTAAATGTGTGATCTAAAGATAAACAAAGGGTTTTAAAAGTGTTATATTTATCTTCTCTTATAGTACCAGAGAGAAGCTGAGGAGAATCAACCAGCAACAAAAGCAAAATTTATAAAAAATATTATATATATTTATATTTTTTTTCTTCTTGACATTTTAAGATTGAACCTTTTTCCCTGTGGTATCGAAAAAGGGTATCGAATATCGATACTTTTCAAGGTATCGTATCGAAGTTCAAAATTCCAGTATCGTGACAACACTAGCCGCAATTCACAAGTGCGTATTGATCGGTGGATGGCGTACCATACGGTACAATATTATATTGAAAACCGTGGCATCCCTAGAACGTACGGTTATATCTATAACCATAGTTATATGAGTATAGTGACGCTCTGCGTCTACTGGAATACATCCCTGTATCAGTACTAGCACTGAATAAATCTCCACATGCACCTTTACACACCTATTCGCCTGGCCACACCCCCATCCACTCCTCTACATAAGCAGGGGTGCGGCCACACTAACAGCTCCTTCCCAAGTCTTTCACCACCAAGGCGAAGACCACGGGGTCCTCAGTGAGCCCGACGCAGAGCGTCACTATACTCATAACTATGGTTATAGATATAACCTTACGTTATAGTGTCGTATAGCTCCGCTCTGCGTCTACTGGAATACAGGAGCTGAGCAGAGCGGAAGCTCGTCAAATGTACCCGCTGAGGCCCCCCACAACCATCAGAACCGGGGAGGACTTGAGCCCCCCGGACCCCCCTAGTGGAGGACGGGAGGGAATCGGATCAGACTGTGCGAAGAGGAGTCTAGCAACTCAAACGTGAGCAGACCGTGGGACTTACCTTGCCACAGAAGAACCCACGACTACACAAATGCGCAACCCACATGCCACTAGGGAACGAACGGGAAGAATAAAACCCCCATCACAACCCCTAACATCATGGGGTCAAGGGCAAAACCCCAACCCCATGGCAAGGCCGTAGCAGCGGAGCGCGAAAGAGGACCCAGCCCCAGGAAGGGACTGGACCCCCCCGGAAAAGGGGGCCTGGAGAGGCCAACGACGCCGCAGCATCGAGACCCCACCAGGCGGTCACTAGTGACACCAGCCCCCACATCGCCAGCGTATTCGGACAGGGCCCATCCAAGAGCAGGCCCTTCCCCCCAACAGCACGCCGCCCCGAAGCACTCAAGAGGCAACACCCACAGCGGGACCAGGCAGCGCACCGGGGAGACAACCCTCAAAGAGGTTGATCCCTCAATCCAGGCAACAGGCCACTCGACCTGAGCCTGGAGCACTGCGGACTAGACAGGCGCCAAAGGGGTCTGCTGAAAACAGCTCCCCGGCGGAAGGGGCATACGCTGGTATGCTGTGCACCATGTCGCAGCCTCCACAAAACCTCCCCCCCCCCGACCCTCTAGAGGGGCCAAGGCAGAGAAGGCTGACATGACTGGCAGACGTCATGAAAGGTGTGGGGGCACACTCACAGGCAGACGGGGCCAAGCCCGGCCTACCCCGAGAGTCGACTCCGCTACCAACACACCAGGAAACCAACCACCACCTTTGTTCTAACATGAGGCGGTTGTTCCTATAACCCCCCCAAGAAAAAACTCAAACACAACTGCGGGTATACACTGGCTATACAGCAGTACAAGTGTTTCAGTTTTCAAGAAGGGGTTAACCCAGGCCAACAGGTCGACGAGAACGAGTCCGGACCTGGGCCCGGCGGACCGGGACGTACACAGGGATGCCAGAGGGGTTCTACAAGAACCACCTCAACAGCCCCCTCCCAGCCCCGCCAAGCAGGAGAAGAGAGGGGTGAAAAATAATGGAGAAGGACCAGGCTCCTTTAGCACAGCGCAAGGTACAACACAATATGGACCAAGCAACAGTGAGGGATAACACGCAGTAACATAACCACGAACCCTGCAACGCCCGGGCCGACCGGGCATTTCCCCCCCGAAAAAGCACAAGTCCCTCAGGGTACCAGAACAGCAGATCTGCGCCCCGGCGGACAACAGGTTAACTGACCTGGTCCGGCGCAACCAGAACCAGTCCTGTGTCCTAATCACGCCGCCATCCCCAGTCCCAGGAGGGGGGTAGGTATGCGTGCCGATCCAAAACATCACAGAGGGCGCCACCCAGACGGTCAGAACACAAAGCAACACGCCCGGTGGCCCACCCCAAGGGCGTGAGACCCCTCTACCAATGCTTTGATCTATTCCGTTATCATCCCCCAGAGATGAACGAGAATTCATCGAGACAAGCCTAGTACACTGGCGCTCGGAAGAGACAAACTCCATCCCAGTTGCCCCATAAAAAACGCTGTTTCAAATGATGAGCAACCAAGGCGCGCAAGCCCATGCGTTGTTCCTATCAGAAGCACCCAGGGCCAGCACTATGTACACGTCAAGACCCAAAACATATCAATGGTAATTCTAACAAGAACCCAGATATCATTCCTCCAAGCCGCCTGGGAGAACGACAAGCCGCTTTTTTTACAGAAATAATACGGACATGGGTCCCATATGACGCGGCCGAGGGAAAACACCCCATCAACCTTCTCCATAATAGAGGGGACGGGGAACCCCCAGAGAGACTTCCCACGTGAGCAACAAATTGAAAAGTTTATGTAACATTGAGCCACGTGACCAAAAGCTCAAGACACACATGTATAGAGCGCAGCAGAACTCTTGAGTTCCCATGCACCGCAACACCAACTTGACAACAACAGAGGTCCACATATGGAGCCTGTAAAGAACTCACGGAAGTCGCCAACCAATAGAAACGCGCCCAGTGACATACTCTATGGCGGGGGGAATCCCATGACTCAACCGACCAAAAGGCGAGGAGTCAGGGAACTCCCCTTTCCCTACCCCGTGCCGTGCTGACCAACCAGTGCGGCAGGGAACCTGAGGACAGAAGGCCAAACCCCCTGACCAATAAGAAAAGAGGGAAGGAGGGGTTTATCAGTTCACCCCTTCATGACCCCACACCCCGGATACGATAGGTATCGCCGCTAGAAAACAAGCCATTAGCGGCGATACCTATGTAGCCAGCATGCTAAAATGGAGAAGCGTATATCCAACCAGGATAAGCTAACCCAACGCACGCTAGTCACAGACGCCAACTCGTCTGCGAACAGGGTTTATAAACAAGGCCGAAGGCTTATGTGTGAACACGACACCCGTGTTTCATGTTTCAAGAAAAAAACACAGAAGGTTGAGAGAGGGTCTATAAGACCTTGGTACAAGCTATACACACGAGCACTTCTGTAGGCTAACACTCCAAAGCTGTGGACTCAATGCCATTGTTACCAATGTAACAGAACACACACAACCCCCTCAGACAACGGTAAAAATGTACCACTATAAGAAGAAACATATTTCTTCAGGATGAGGAAAGAAAAAGTCTTTCGACCGAGTGCTAGCCACAGGCCTTGCTAAGCACATATATATGTAGCAACCAGAATGACTAAAAGTCCTGCTCTCCTAAACAACCCCACAACTAGGCGAGGGTTCACACATCGTATCCCCAACATATACAGTGAATAAACACACTACCAGGAGGGACCCTTTATTTAATGTAACAAAATCATATGGTTGGGGCGGGGAAGGGAACAGGGGTAAACAGGGGGGGAAAAGTCACTAGCGGCGCCTGCCGCGTGCAGCCCGGTGCTTGCTCCCACGGGGAGCGGGCCCGGAGGGACGGTTCTGGGGTGCCTGGACACGACGATCCCTACAGTCACCTCCGGGCGTGGGTCGGCTGGCTGCGGCGGACGAGGCACCCTCTCCGCTCCTGGCCTTCTTGGCCGAGGGCCCAGTAGCGGCGGCGATGGTGGCGGTGGCGACGGTCACGGATCCCCGGCGACGTGGCCTCCGTCGGACCTCACCGGCAGCGTCGGGTGGGGGAAAATGGGGCTGAAGCACAGCACGCTCCTCCTCCATGTCCCTGCATGCAGCCGTCATTTGCTGCATGGCAGACCCGAACAGCCCAGCTTCGGAGAGGGGGGCCGTGAGCAGGGGAAGCCTCTTCTGCTCCGGCACCCTCGCTTGCTCCAGCCAAAGGTGGCGCTGTTTCAGAGTGGCCAGGGCGCGTCCTTTCCCGGCGGCGATTGCCTGCAGCTGTATCAGGTGCAGGATGGCTCCAGCCGCCTGGGCGTGTAGGTACAGATGGTGATCGTCCAACACCGACCCGCCCGCCATCATCCCCGACATGAAGCGCGCCAGCTGCGCGATGTTGGATGTCGCAGCCAGGCTCTGTGTCGCGGCGATGAATGACTGGTCACTCCAGTTGGCCAACTGCCTAGCCGATTTCCCATGGGGAACCGGCTTCCGCAACGGCTCCCACACCACGTTATGTTACCACGTCCAAAACCAAATGCTTTAAAGAGGACTGTTGTTTATCGTGCCATCAATCATTGGAATAACTGCCCACTGAACATAAGTAAATTGAATAGTAAAGTGTCTTTCAAATACAACCTGAGAATGCACTGCACTACTTAAATATGTGAGCAAAATATTCTGATGTTGATAATGATGTCTACAATGTTTTACTGTTTTTAGACAATGTTACAATGTTTTTAGATAATGATGTCTACAATGTTTTACTGTTTTTAGATTATCATTGTTAATTGTGATTGTCATACTGTATGTATCTCATGTTATGTTTTGTGTTTTCTGTTGTCTTTCTATGTGGACCCCAGGAAGACTAGCTCGCCACTTAGGTGACAGCTAATGGGGATCCTTTTAAACAATAAACAATAAACCACCTCAGGACAAAGAATAGATGCCATCGGGCTATCAAGCCGAGGCACCCCTTCTTTCAATCCCTCGACCAAACCCGCCACCCGCGTGACTCGCACGTAGGCGGGGGTAAGGCCGGTGATGCGGGAGATTACCTGTCCCTGACACACGTAGGCCTCCATTCAGGGGAAGAATGGGCAGACAACGCCTGTCTCCTTCACAGGACGACGTTGCCATAGATGACCCATCAAGTCATCAGGGACTGCATTCCTGCATCCTGCATTCCTGTGTGTTAGTTGGTTGGATCCACTACACTCCGGTTACGGACGTGTTTTTGCGGACCTCCCAAACTTTCAAACTTTAGACTGTTTTCTTTCTTTCTACCATTTTTTAACCAGTGATCTTAACTGATCACTGTGACTTTTGCTCTTATCGTTTATACTGTTGGATTTATTGGTTTTATGTGACTTTTTACTGGACGTGACCTAAAGCTATCGGCGCTTGTTGTTGCCATAGCTACAGCTACACGCTACAGTACTCACAGTGCTAAACTCCCCCGAGGAAATGGCTCCAACATCAGATGTCGCAGAAATGCGAACGGAACTGAAGACCATCGAGATACTAGTAATGGATCTTCTCAAGCGTCAAACGGAACTCATGTCCAAGCTGGCTAGCATGGAAAAAGCGGACGCAGGCTGCACCAGTAGTCCCTCCTGGGCGACAGTGGTGAGGGGCCGAAGGAAGCTCTCCCTTCCTCTATATGATCCCTTTGATTCACCTCAACTATCAAACCGATTCAATCCTCTTTGTAATGATTCCAGCCTCCTAGGCTCTCCCTCGCTTCCGTCTCCTGCTGCTAGTACTGTAGCTTTGCTCAAAGACTATCCGATGCTAGCTACTAGCCTAGCTACTAGCCAGGCTCCAAGCGAAGCTGCCAGGACGGCGGCCCTCTCCAACTCACAACTCAACCATGGAAATATATCGACTACAACCCAGAGCAGAAAGCGCTCTGCCCTGTTTGCTCTCGCATCGCCAAGCTCCCCAGACTCACGCGATGGGTCCGACTCCCCAAAGTTTAAACGTCCTCGTCTGCGGTGCTCTGCAGCCCATACCAGTATGATCATTCAAACGGCGAGTGTCATCGATGGAAATGCCGCTGTGAACGAGCCCCTCCACACGGCGCTGCTGCCCGACCAACCGTCTAACTCCGCCAGCAATGCAGACGCTACTCCTGCGGCTTTTCACCATAGAAACCTGGCCATCTACGACGGGGAATGCATCCAAGAACAGCCAGAGATCCTACTCATCGGAGATTCCATCACCAGGTTTTTGCAAATACCACACGGCATTACGTATTGTTTTTCCGGTTTAAAAGTTACTGACTTACTTGAGTGTACTCCCGAAATCATCAAGAGATATCCGTCCGCCCACACCGTTATCATTCATATCGGAGCAAATGACGTAATGGCTAGACAATCCGTTAAACTCCAATCTGACTTTGAATCACTAATACTCACTATTGAAAGCCTGGGTAAAATATGCATTGTGTCTGGCCCCATTCCATCCATAGGTCGTGGATCTGAGCGATTTAGCCGTCTGTTCTGGTTGCACAAATGGCTACAGACCCACTGTACTACTATAGGACTTTGCTATATAAATAACTTTGATCTGCTCTGGTCCAGGAAAGACCATTACAGACCCGATGGCATCCATCCAAACATATCAGGGGTAAATGTGCTAATACATAACGTCATACAAAGTATAGCATCACTGGCCTGACAACCAACCATATCTAGCTCTGTAGACTATATACAGAAGCAGCCTAAACTACAAAAAAACACGTTGAGTGTCATCCCGATTCTGATCACCAAAAGACTAATCAATTACTCATTATCACGTCCCATATGTAAATCTAACCTTATCAATATCAGTGTTCAACCACAGACTCTCACACCCCACTACAGAACCCGTACAGCTAAAACTAGCACTGTTCAACGTTAGAGCGCTGAAACAAAAATAATTTCTGATAAATGAACTCATAGTAAAACATGGTGTACATTGTATGTTTTTAGTAGAGACATGGTTAGACAATATCACTGGTGTAGCAACACTGATTGAGACCTGCCCTTCCAATTTTAAATTCTATCAATCAAACAGACAGAGTGGGAGGGGAGGCGGAATAGCAGCAATTATCTCCACTCAATTTGTGTGCAATGATATTGACCTGGGAACATTTTTATCATTTGAATAACTTGCTATTGTATTGAAAACAGAAATGCCAGTAATATGTGTGACATTGTATCGACCACCAAGGTACTCGCCACTCTTCATACAGGAATTTTCAGAACTCATATCGATCTGCATTACCAGGTATGATAGAATCATTCTTAATGGAGATCTAAATATTCATATCAACAAAAAGGATGACCCCAGGGGTTGTGAGTTTCTGAACCTACTGGACAGTTTTGGACTGATGCAACATGTTCACGAGGCCACCCACCAACATGGCAACACTCTGGACCTACTAATAACAACAGGGCTAAACATTGAGAATATATCAGTAAAACAAATTCCAATTTCTGACCATTATTGTGTGTTCTATGGTACAAGCCTAATATTACATAAGACCAGAAGCGAATTCCTAGTTCACAGAAGGCTTCTGGACGCTAGAGCTGAAGCAAAATTCTCTAGTATGATGAAATCATATGACCAATGCAGTGAATCCTCCTTAAATCAGCAAGTGCAAAACTTCCACAGCACCTTGTCAACTATGTTAGATACTGTTGCCCCTCTAAAGGTTAAAAAGGTAAAAACTGATAGAATCTCTCCATGGCTAAATAAAACCAATGTTAAAGATAACAAGAGAAAATGTAGGATAGCCGAGCGAAAATGGAGGAAACTCAAACTCACAGCTCACTTTAATTTATACAAAGACGCCATGGGCGCATACAATAAGGCAATACAACTTGCGAGAAAGGAATATTTTTCCAAAATGATCTCAGAAAATTTGGGTAACTCCAGGGTACTTTTTTCCACCATTGACCGGCTGATTAACATACCACCCCCCCATATACCGCAGCAATCAGCCACAAAATGTGAAGAGTTCGCAGTTTTCTTTAATGAAAACATATCATTGATTAGAGCGAGCATTACCGCTGATATAGATCTGGCTGTGAGTGAAACCCCACCTGAGATAACTATGGGGGAATTCACATGTATTACATTACCTGACCTCTGTAAGATTGTCTCTGAGTGTAATTCCGCCACCTCCTGCCTCGATCCTATACCAACAGCATTTCTCAAGCGGGTGTTTGATAGTGTCTCAAATCATGTCCTTGAAATAAATATGTCTCTTCAAACAGGCACTTTTCCTGATGCATTTAAAACGGCTGTAGTAAAACCACTACTAAAGAAAACAAACTTAGATGTAAACGAACTAAAAAGCTATAGGCCAATATCGAACCTTCCATTTATCAGCAAGATATTAGAAAAGATAGTCTCAGTACAAATAAACTCCTTTCTCAAAGATAATAACATCATGGAGGAACTACAATCAGGTTTCAGAACAAATCACAGCACTGAAACTGCCCTTACCAAAATAGTTAGCGACCTCAGGCTAAACTCCGATGCTGGCAAAGTCTCAATTCTTGTCCTATTGGACCTTAGTGCAGCGTTCGATACGATTGACCATAATATCTTGATCAGTCGTCTTGAAAGACTGGTTGGCTTTTCCGATCATGTACTAAATTGGCTCATAACATACATTAAGGGGAGAAGGTTCTATGTTAAGCTTGGAGACAATGTATCCGAGGAACATGACAGCAATTTTGGAGTCGCACAAGGAAGCTGCCTTGGTCCATTACTCTTCTCACTATATATGCTGCCCCTCGGGGACATCATTCGAGACCACAATGTATGTTTCCATAGTTATGCTGATGATACACCAGGGTTTCCGTTAGAAAAAATTGTTGCCGGTCTCCGTGACCTGCAAGATTTCAATCTACCGGACAAATGAGATTAATTCCGGTCATAGTTTATTTAGCTTTAAAACAATTGATAGGCAGGCTATATAAAGAATGTCATCCTCAAGGCATGTAGATTTATAATATTATTACTTAAAACTAGGCTACTTTTGCGTATACAGTCATTAATATATTCCAAATAAAATAAGTCCCTCGATACTCCGTGCTGCTGCTGACTTGAAATAAAATAGACTGTGTCTGTGGACAGTCGGTCCGACACTAAACAGCAGTCTGTTATAATCACATTTTTATGAGCTAACGAATTCCGTTATATTGGACATTTGTATTAATTATATCAAGCGAAGAACTGAGAAAGCAGAGAGACGGCAACATTATCGTGGTTTGCGTGACGACTCTCCACCTCGCAACGACTTATTTGCAAAGAGTATGGCGCTGCAGGGCAGCTGTTCAGCTGTTATTGGCTCTTTTCTGGGAACCGCACAACAGCGCCCCCCACCCAACATTGGCTGAAAATGGCTGAATTGGAGTACTGCTGGAATATTGCATTGTACTGCTGGTACTGCGGCTCTACAGCAGTACCAGCACTAAGCTCTCGCCGACAACGTCGTTGTCATTATTAGAAGCAACGAGGAAACAAATGTAATGATCGTTTCGTTCATCGCATAGGCTATTTAATTTTAGCCTATTTTAATACAATTCAAATAATCAAATTGTGCTTAGACTCAGGGAATTATTTTCACCGGACATTAAGACCGGAGAGATAAAATATGTCGGACTTAAACAGATTTTGCCGGTAAAATACCGGTAATTACCGGCTAACGGAAACGCTGTGATACACAACTATATATCTCCGCAGAACCAAATAACACTACAGCCATACAGTCCATTACAAATTGTCTGTTAGCAATAAACAAGTGGATGAACAATAACTTCCTAAAATTAAACGAAAGCAAGACCGAAATCCTATTGATCTGCCCAAAAGCGAAAAGGGAAGTGCTTTGTAAAAACCTGGGGAGTCTGTCATCCTATGTAAAGACTGAGGTTACAAGCCTAGGTGTCATCTTGGACTCAGACCTGACCTTTAAGTCTCATATAAATAAGGCCATGAAAACGTCATTCTTCCACCTAAGAAACATAGCGAAAGTAAGACCTTTCGTAAATAAAAAGGATGCAGAGAAACTTATTCATGCTTTTGTATCAAGTCGGCTTGACTATTGTAATGCACTGTTCACTGGTCTTCCCAAAGCAACCATTGGGAAGCTTCAGCTTATCCAAAACTCTGCAGCTCGATTACTAACTCATACAAGGAGAAGAGAACATATCACTCCAGTCCTGGCCACTCTGCACTGGCTTCCAATAACTCAGAATTGATTTTAAGGTCCTTTTCCTAACATATAAAGCTCTTAATGAGCAAGGCCCAAAATACATAGCAAATTCCCTAGTTAGTTATCTGCCCTCAAGAACGCTACGGTCATCCACTACAGGTTTACTAGACACGCCCAGAAACCAAAAAAGGATAGGAAGTATGGCATTTGCCAACTATGCCCCAAAACTATGGAACACACTACCAACACACATCAGAAACGCCAGCTCTATACACATTTTTAAAGGAAAATTAAAAACGTACCTATACAGTCTAGCTTACAAATAGTTATGGCTTGGAAAAACCTGATGGATCCATGAGGCTAGGATAAGCCTTGTGGACCCAACTTTTTAGATGAAGGAACGGGTACATAGGAGACACGCCTCCAGTTTTTCAAAAGTTTTTGACACGCCTCAGCTTCTGAGCTGAACGGTCGTGTTTTTGCGGACCTCCCAAACTTTCAAACTTTTTAGATGAAGGAACGGGTACATAGGAGACACGCCTCCAGTTTTTCAAAAGTTTTTGACACGCCTCAGCTTCTGAGCTGAACGGTCGTGTTTTTGCGGACCTCCCAAACTTTCAAACTTTAGACTGTTTTCTTTATACGTTTTTCTTTTTCTTTCTTTCTACCACAATACACGGCCACTGATGGATCCATGGGACTTGGTAAAGCACTATGGACCCAACTATGACCACTGATAAAAACGTAACTACACTAGCGTTATAAGAGCTAAACATTGCTACCTACCATACAAGTGCATTGGTTTAGTGCACTTCCGGTTGCCACTGAGCGGAAATGTTTGTGCGGACCTGTTCTCCCAAACTGGTAAGCAAATGACTGTTTTTACGTTATTTTCATTTTTACGTTACTATTATTATTATTATTATTTTTTTTTTAAACATTGATCTTAACTGATCACTGTGACTTTATTGCTTTTATCGTTATATATGCCTATAATTGTGTACAGCACTTTGAGCTACATGACATGTATGAAAGGTGCTTTATAAATACTTACTTACTTACTTACTTACTTACTTACAGGTGCAGGCAGTGGCTGCGGCAACGCCACACCATTAGCGGCTGCGGCGGCCGCCATGAGCTCCGGGAACAAGGCACGTAATTCCCCATGCGCACCTCGCTCCACGCAGCCCGCGTCCCTCACATACAGGAGGCTGTGTGGTGCCACCATCCGACATAGTTGATAGCTGGGCATCCCGTCTCCGAGTCGGAGGTTCTAACCCAACACCGGAGGACGAGGGACCCCAAGGAGACATACCACCCCCTGCCACACCCTGAGGGGGAGAGTGATATGTCTCCACCGGGGTGTCAAACAAGAGCGCTCCCGCTCTCTCCATCGGACAAGGATACCGAGCAGGAGCACCCTCGTCTGGCTCCAGCAGCTCCCCAAAGCCAGGCCGTTCGCCCCTGCAGCTCACCATCTTACGACGGGAGCGAATAGAGGCGAAGAGCTTGCGTCTCAGATCCTCCGCCACCAGAGGAGCCGTCGACCTATCGGCCGACCGTCCACCGGCGGGGGAACCAGAGCTGGAACTAGGCCATCTCACGGGAGACGGCCTTTGTTCAACAGCTCCTCGGAGAGGCAAACTCTCCACCGGACGCCGCTCGGGTGCGTCTGACTGCCATGACCGTGGAGTCAGCGCAGCCCCACGACGGAGGCGGCAATGGAGAACCGCTGGTGAAGGGTGACGTTGTGAGCGCTCAAACCCTCCGATGAAGACATTATAGCTTAGCCTTTTCTCTAAAATTTGTGAGAGAGAAAAAACAAGAAATAATGTCTATGCAGCTCCTCTTCAAATATTCAAATATTTCACTAACTCAAAGTGGTGTATACAGACACTCGCCGTGGGGAAAACAAGGAAGGAGCTGTTAGTGTGGCCACACCCCTGCTTATGTAGAGGGGAGGATGGGGGTGTGGCCAGGCGAATAGGTGTGTAAAGGTGCATGTGGAGATTTATTCAGTGCTAGTACTGATACAGGGATGTATTCCAGTAGATGCAGAGCGGAGCTATACGATACTATAACCTACCCTGGTAAATAAAGGTTATAAAGAGAACCTACCCTGGTAAATAAAGGTTATAAAGAGAACCCACTCTGGTAAATAAAGGTTAAAGAAAGAAAGAAAGATACACGTTTGATTATATTCTCTTAAATACATACACACAACACAATGACTTTTAATGGAGGCTACTTTCCTCATTAACAGTCAACCGCCAACACGTGGAGCTGGAACCATTATGCCTTCTTTTCAAAAACTGCTCTAAAAACCATACTTCTAACATGAGTAACATTAAACAAAGTAGACCCAGGTAATATTATGTTCTGGGTAGGGATGCACAATTAATGAGCATGACAGGAGAACCATAGAGAAGCTGCCCCTGAACTGATGTGAGCCAATATAATGTAGGTCACTTTCCATGGTAATATGTACTTTCCATGGTAATATATGTACTTTCCATGGTAATATATGTACTTTTCAAGGTCATATATTTACATTTCAAACACTGAACAGTTTCTACAAAGGCAGTTTTCAGAAATGCATCTGGCAAAAGTAGAACTACATTTGGGGCAGCATTGGCCTAAACTTTCCTAAAGGTTAGAGAAGCAGGTTTAAGTGGATTTACCCTCCACTACATCCTGCATCCGACAGCCTGCCTGTGTCTTATTTAGGGTTGGATACTGAACTCTGTACTTTTAAGGGTACCGGCCTAATTACGTCGGTACTACAGAGTACCGATTCATGTTAGATCAAAGTTTTTGTGGTGGGATAACAATGTTGAAATTGAGAAGTTTAGACTTTAGTTTCATTTTACAACTGAAATAAGTCAAATGTTTGTTATTACAGAGAGAGTAAAGTACCAAAAAAGGTACCGTCAGGTACCGGTATCGATTCCCAGGTAGCTGTACCAGGACCGGTATCGGTTCAAATGTGAACAGTACTTGGGGGCGGCCGGGTAGCACAGCGGACTAAGCGTCTGTCTACCACTGCAGAGACACTGGTATCGAATCCGGCTGTCAGCAGTGCCTCCAGCTTGGCCGGTCGTCATACAGAGTCAGTGGGAGGGAAGCCGGTGGGTGGTAATCTGGTCGTTGTAAACAGCGACTCCTACAGGTTGTTCAGGGCGCCTGCACAGCGAGGGAGGGAAATGGTGAAGGTAGTGTGACCTCCCACGCGTTACACTTCACCAATGAGAGTCCTCGCTGTGAAAAGAGGCTGCTGGCTGTCTCCTATGTATCGGAGGAAGCATGTGATAGACTTCAGGGCTCCCTAGACCGACCAGTGGGGGGCACATGCGCGCAACGACCAGGAAGGGGAGGGGGGAATTGGCATAATGACTCAAATTGGGATGGGAGGAAAATACAGAAAAATAGGAGGAGAAAAAGTGGATCAAAACAAAATATGTGAACGGTACCCAACCCTAGTTTTATTGTTAAATGACTCCAAACAACATTAGTGCAAAAGCAGAAGCTGGTTCAACATAAGCAATTCCTTTGCAATAGACCAGGGGTGGCCAACCCGTGGCTCGCGAGCCGCATGCGCGTTCAATGTGCGGCTCTTCCATCCATAAAAAAAAAAAAATCATAATATTTTCTTTTTGTACTTTCTTTTTTTCTTTTTTCTTTTTTACTTTATTTTTTTTAAGTCACTCATTCCACAAGGACGTAGAATAAATATTAAAAAAATTGTTCATTTGCATGTTCTTGGTATCTGAATCTAGGGACATATATGGATCAGTGTCAGAAATAGTGTGTCTGTTACTAGGCTTGAGTAAATTGTAATGAACCAAAGGAGAATATCAATTCTATTTAAAAAAAAAGAAAAAAAACGTATATTTGACTGTGAATAACACCATGCTAAAATTGACCAGACCTGAAAAATCTAAGCAAATGAATAAAGGGAAGATGATTAAACAGAAGGTTTTGTAGATACAGTACTGAATTCTGCCATCTTTTTTATAATGTAAATTTCTCTACCATTTTTCATCGTATTGCAACACCGTTTTTTGCAAGACGTTCACAGAAAGGTAGATAAACTAACTGCGTTCTGTTTTATGGCAATAACGTTCAGGTTTGTGGGAGATAATCCCAAAAAATAAGAGAAATAAAAAAGTTAATCCAGAAGTCAGATGATTGACAGGGGCTGGTGTGAGCTGGGTAGGGTCGTTTTTCGAAATTCGAAAGCCCCGAGTCTCTTCCTTCAAAAGACTACACTCACTTTTGGCTGTGCCACTTCCTCCTGTGAATATGCGCCGGTTTCCGACTCAATGCCCTGAGATTTCTATAATCTTATATTTCACTAATAACAGTTAAAATTAGGGATGCTCGATATTGGCTTTTTTACCGATACCGATATTCCGATATTGTCCAACTCTTAATTTCCGATACCGATACCGATATCAACCGATACCGGTATATGCAGGGTTTCCCCCCCAAAAAACTGAATAATTTCAGGTAACTAATAATTTCACTGGATGCATTCAAAAGGCTTTTTAAATGTAAGCATTATCTGTGCAAAATATGATCATTAAAAAAGTTAAAATTAACATTACATATCTCTTGTTGAATTAAACCAACATGCATACTTTTGACAATAAATAAAATAAGAATTGGTTCTTACTTGCTTGCCTGGGTAAATAAAGGTTAAATAAATGTAAAAAAAAAAAAAAAAAAAAAAAATCTTTTTTTACCGATACCGATATTTTCCGATATCACATTTTACTGCCGATATCGGCCGATAATATCGGTCGGCCGATAATATCGGACATCCCTAGTTAAAATAATTGGTAAACAAACGTAATGCTGAAAATATATACTTTTACTGTATATCTCGGGCATAAGAGGTTAAACCCTGTGAGGCCCAAATTAAAAAGACATTAGCAACTTCAGAGGCCAGAGGGTGGACATATAAATACATTTACTATCAAATAGCATTGTGAGGCTGAACAACAGGACCAATTGACTATACATGTGCTTAAATTTTTTTAAATAAACATTATTTTTTTAAATGGCTAAAAGTGATTTTGTAATTTTGCAACCGTGGGTCTCACAGGGTACTTTTAACCCTGTGAGGCCCAAATAAAAAAGACATTAGCAACTTCAGAGGCCAGAGGGTGAGACCTATAAACACATGAAGGGTGCCGTGACTGAAAAAAAAGGTTGAGAAACGCTGGTATATGGTGTGGTTCTTTGTGGTACCACAGTCATTTTTGTGGCTCTTAGTCTCTGACTGGTTGGCCACCCCTGCAATAGACTGTAGCCACAAGCTAATAGCCAACAACAACAACATCTAAACTACTGTAGCCACAAGTTAATACCCAACATCCAAACTATTGTAGTCACAAGCTAATACGCAACCATGTCTAAACTACAGTAGCGAGTAGCCACAAGCTAATACCCAAACACATCCAAACTACTGTAGTCACAAGCTAATACGCAACGTCACTGTAGCCACAAGCTAATACCTAACAACAACGTCTAAAAACGACTGTAGCCACAAGCGAATACCCAACAACAACTCAACTACTGTTGCCACAGGCTAATACCAAACAACATCTAAACTACTGTAGCTAGAAACTAACACCCAACAACATCTAAACTAGTGTAGCTGTAATGGAGGTCCATGAGTATATCCACAGTCACGATAAACGCGTGTGTTGAGAAGTGACTGTGGCAGTAAGCGCTAAGCGGGCTGCGAGTTAAACCCACTTCCCCATAACAGGGTTAATAGACGCATAGGTACGGTACCCAGGAGTGAATTCACCTCTTAGTGCAGCGGTCTATGTTGTCGCCCGCAGAGCGGGAGACCCGGGTTCAACTCTCCCTCGGGGCATCAGCATTTAATACACAGCGGAGAGGAGTCCGATACGATCTGTCACACTGGTGCCGCGTGACCCGGATGTCCTGAGGTGACGTGAGTTTAGGGAGGCGAGTGTAACGGAGGTCCGTGAGTATATCCACAGTCACGATAAACGCGTGTGTTGAGAAGGGACTGTGGCAGTAAGCAGGCTGCGAGTTAAACTCACTTCCCCATAACAGGGTTAATAGATGCATAGGTACGGTACCCAGGAGTGAATTCACCTCTTAGTGCAGTGGTCTATGTCGTCGCCCGCGGAGCGGGAGACCCGGGTTCAACTCTCCCTCGGGGCATCAGCATTTAACACTTTCAGTGCCAGCCATGCGGGGCGCTAAAGGGCTCCGTATGCCAGCGTCCACTTCAATGATAGAGCTCTCATATTTGCAAACGCATAAACTATGTCTTAAATTATGGCTATGTGTCTAATCTGGCTGTCGCTTATCAATGACTTGTTTGCAGTCAACATTGTCGAAACGGATTGTTTTTTTTTTTTAAATCGGTTCATTTCCGTTTTATACCATTTTGAAAAACGCTAGTTTTTTTTTAAGTTTCAGGAAAATATAAAGATTCTGTGATAAACGCCCTTTACTGGAATATTCTAGAATACACAAAAAACATTGTAATTTTTCGGCCTATTTATGAATCGTTTTCAAATAAAGGCTAGATTATCGATAGTATATGTGTACTTATGCACGCTATATAAGCTGGCTGAAAAATCGAATCTCTTATTTCCTGATCGCACACACACACACACATACACACATGGCACACACTGATATCTGTGAAAAAAGTTCTGATTATCTGGTAAGACTGGTAAAATAGATTCCTTACCTCAGATCAGATGTTCTCCAAAAAGATTATTCCAATTCCTGATCGCCATTCGAAATATCGATCATGTTTATTGATCCAACGCTGGATACTGGAAATATGTATTCCATGCTGTTTTGGGGCTCGGAAATTAATCTGATCCTCTTGGGTGGCTTGCCCGATAAGTAAAATGAGGAAGCTAATTCCAAACTATATCTAAACTACTGTAGCCACAGGTGAATACCCAACAATATCTCAACTACTAGCCAAAAGCTAGTACCTAACAACATCTAAACTACTGTGGCTAGAAACTAATACCCAACAACATCTAAACTAGTGTAGCCACAAGTTAATAACCAACGTCAAGCCGCAGGGGTTCCCAAAGTCAGACGATTTCCAAAAAAAAAAAAAAAACATTTATTTAAAAAAAAATTTAATGCAGTCAGGCCACTGAACTTAGAAGCAGGCCAGGACAGTGTTTCTAGTTGCAGCAGCGCAATAGTTAGATAACCTAGGTGGGGAACACAACCAGGAGATCACTGCAACTCACACAAGTTGGAGAACTATCTCTCTCTCTCTCTCTTGCTCTCACACACACACACACAAAGGGAGCCGCATGTGATTGGTGGAGGCGGGACCCTTACAAAAAACTGTTGTTGCTAATCATTGACACATGCTAGCCTGTAATAATCCCCCCCCCAGACAAATCTACTTTGCATTTGATATATTGCAAATATATGCCATCACACACACTGGCATTTAAAGGGTTAAAATTATAAAATGAATATGTGGTGTTATGATTAGGGATGCCCCGATCGATCGGCCACCGATCGTTATCGGCCGATAATCAGTATAAATATGCGATCGGTGAATTCCGATAATGAGTCATATTCGCCAATCGCGGAAACCGATCAAGCGGAGATCTCACTCACTGTCTGTCTCAGACACACAGGACCTGCAAACTGCCGCTGCTCCTCCTCCCTAGCCCGCCCGCACCCGTGTACAGTTTGTAAACACAGAGGACTGAGAGGAGGCTCCTCTGCTCGAGTCTATAGTGCATTCGACCATGAGCTAACGTTAGCTACCTAGCTATCGTTACTGTTTAAACAAAATTACCCAGTTAACTATTCACTTTTAGTAAGCATTGTCTAACGGTATTTAGCCGGCTAGCTACTGATAGCTCCTGATATCAACAAATGCTCCAGCAAGTCTAGTAGTCCATGTTGATACCTCCGTTAGCTCGCGTTAGCTGACGTTAGTTCACTGTTCAAAACGAAATGTCCCATTGAACTAAATAGTTCACTGAGGCGTTGTCTTAACGTCATCTAGCCGGCTAGCAGTAGCTACAGATAGCTCCTGATATCAATGTCTTATAACATTGATTCAATGCGTATTCGAGCTGAGGGCTTGCTGAATGTGATATGACCAAAGCACAGTAACGTTATACCAATAGGGTCCAGCTGCAGCACAGGAGAATCCTTGCTGGAGCTGGAGGCTACTAGAGTACACACAGACAGTGGAGCTGTTTGCAGATAGCGAGCATTTTGACTTGTTGCGTGGTGGCGATGTCTCGCAGATAATACAAGTACAAGTCTAATTATATAATATATATATTTTATATAAAAAAATTAAAAAATTATATAAAATAATTAAAAAAAAATGTAATCAAAAACGATCGGTATCGGATCGGTATCGGCCGATATGGCTCACGACGATCGGTATCGGTGGCAAAAACGTGATCAGGGCTGAAGTTGAATAAAAGATTGTATTATTTTCAATCCGACATTAAAAAAAAACTGAAAATCCATCAAAATCAGTGTTGTTGCTAATCATACATATGCTAGCCTGTTTTTTAACAATAATTTGTGATGCCATCACAAACACTGGCATTTGAAGGGTACAAATTAAAAAAATCCTGCACCAGAATGCAGGAAATGAAGTCTTTGTAACAAGAAATTTCCTGGTGGGGGACCCCCAGACCCCCTGCTTAAAAAGTGGCCTGACAGGGGCTATATTTTGCACTATATGTCCTGGCCTGAATGATTTCCCAAGTCCGGCCCTGGTTAAAAGCGTCCAATGCTTATTAGTGTGTGTGCGTTTGAACGTGTGCATGTTTCAACCATACATTTCCATTTATAAAAAAAAATTTAATAAAATCGCGGCTCTCTGACAGTTATTTGGGGGTCGCGGCCTGAAAAGTTTGGGAACCCCTGGTCTAAGTTCTAAGGTACTGTTGCCACATGCTACTAATACCCAACAACATCTAAACTAGTGTAGCCACAAGCTAATACCAAACAACCTCTAAACTACTGTAGCTAGAAATGAATACCCAACATCTAAACTAGTGTAGGCACAAGTTAATAACCAAAGTCTAAACTACTGTTGCCACACGCTAATACCTAACAACATCTAAAATAATGTAGCCACAAGCTAATACCCAACACCTAAACTACTGTAGCCACAAGCTAATACCCAACAACAACATCTAAACTACTGTAGCAACAATTAATACCCAACAACAATATCTAAACTACTGTAGCCACAAGCCAATACCCAACAATAATATCTAAATGACTGTATATCATGTCTATGTGGTCAGGCTGGGTCTCTGTATTAATTAACCAATGGTTTGAATTGATTGATTGATTGATTGATTGATTGATTGATTGATTGATTGATTGATTGATTGATTGATTGCAAACTTTATTAACAGATTGCAGAATGGGTACAATACAGTACGGCTCAATACACACAATTGTTAAGGGGATGCATGCAGACCAGGGAAAGACTTTCGTCTTGTTTACATCAGGGTCCCCCATTTTCAATTCATCAGGACATATATGACATACATGAAATACAGATAGACAGTACTGCTGCTACATCTATACATTTATGACATACCAGATTTGCAAATACAGTACTGTTTGTGATACAAATGATGATATTGATACAATGTTATAGGCCTATATTGTGACAGGTGTGTGGCCTACAGTAGGCTATTTCTATCACCAGAAAACATGGCCGATTTAGTTTATTTGGATTATAATCCTTTCTACAGCATGATCATTACTAATGGAATTCTTCCCAACACTAATACTAAACACTAGTCAGCTGGAGAGTTTAAAGATGGCAGACTTCACTCCACTGTGGAAAACACTACACCTGTTAAAATGTTCATTTCTCAGTTTTAATATTATGAAAAGAAGCAGAACATGTCTATGTATATTATAATTATTTGCTTGCATTACCACTAGGGATTTCAGTATTAACCGGTTTCACTATAGTAACCTTATGTCAAGGTATACATTTTAGAAGCTATGTATCCGTCTATAATATTCAAATTTTTATTTTATTTTATTAAACGTACAATTATTTGTATTTGCTTTTAACCAAAAATAGTCATATGCCTACTTCTTCCTTTACAGGATCAAAACACATTTAAAATAGAAAATGCTTATGAGTCTTTCACCCTCCATACATAATGTTACAAAAATAAATCATGGGATAATAATAGTAATTACTCAACCGTGCCCTCAAAATCACATACTGTACGATGACAACGAGAATTGCCACTTTCTGATATTAATGAATGGCAAGTAAACGTGTAATGACGCTTCATAGCGCGTACTGTATGTAGTTACTTATTTAAAAACTGTCTTCAGACTCTCAGAGCTCAGTGTCAGCAGCTCTACTGCTAAACTTATCACCGCGCCATGACGCGCGCACCATGCGATCCACCGTATTTGGAAACCTGCGCCAGGGCGGCGCTCCGCCACCAGTGGTTACTTTTCATTTAATAAAAGAGATTTAATCATCTTACCATTCATTATGACTTAATTGGCCACATGTTTGTCTCAAGTCGTACGCTTGAGATCTTTCCTCTAGTAACGTCGGGTCACCGCGGTCGGTGACACAGTGACACTAAACCCAGAGACATTGTCCTATAAACAGCAACACCGCGCTTCCATACAGAGCGGCGCGGCAGAGGCAGGGTCCAATAAACAGCAACAGACCGCTTCCATACAGAGCGGCGCGGCGGAGCGGAGGGAGCGCGTATAACAGTTATTAATCACAATAATCCACATACCCGGCCGTCATGGCGATGTTGTAAAATGTGAGCCATGCGGTAGCGAGGGTACTTTTCGTTCTCTTCTTGTTATTGTTGCTCTCCTTCTCCTCCACCGAACCGTCCTCCTCGCTGGACACCATGGCACCGGGGACCGATTGGGGAAATCAGGAACAGCTGTGGCTCCATCCATGTGTCCATGGCCCCTCTCGCGAGACTAACAGTCCCTCAGCCTGAGTCATGCAATTAATGTTTAGCCCTACTGGCATAATTACTCCATATAGACCTGTTATACCATCTACTCCCTTCACTGTAAGCACAACTACTAACCTCAATCTATAGTCTAACACTGTATGATAGCCATGTACAATGATACTGTATAGCATTATACATGTACACACATTTGCATACTGTAGCCTACTTCTGACTACATATTGTATCATATGATATCCCATACCACTCTTACCACTGGCCAGTATGGCTTACTACCATAGTGCATTTATACCTGTACATAATTATACTGTACATATATCAGTTTAGCATATATTACTGAGTAGTAGCTTGTTATTTAATATCACATTTAATCACTATTGTACATTGTATATTGTTATTAATGCACTTTACTGTTACATTTGCACTAGATGTACATGTATTTCCGTTGTGCTGTATGATGACAATACATTTTAATCGAATGTAATCTAATCTGATCTAATCTAATTTTAGAATTATCATCCTAAAGTGTTAAATCGATTAAAAAAGATTACACATTTAAATTGTAAACGTTTCTTTTGGATGTGAACATTTGTTTTCCTGAGTTTGACCCCTTAATGATAAAAGTAATGAGTTTTACTCTTTAATGATAAAGTAATACATTTTATTCTTTAATGATAAAGTAATGAGTTTTACCATTTAATGATAAAGTAATGAGTTTTACCCTTTACTGATAAAATAACGAGTTTTACCCTTTGATTATAAAGTAATGGAGCACAGTGATTGTGATGCTCTTCTATTTACACTTGATAGCAATTTGCTATAAGCTATTTATACTAATTCATTAAAATAACCAGCGCTTGTTTTTAAGAGCATAATAGACTAACAACATTTCGACTTTATCACCACCAGTAGACAAGTGTCCATTTAGCATTTTGTGGATGTTTTATGTAAACGTTCTGGTGTCTTACATGGGAGCAGTGGCTCGGGAGCTAGAGCTGTCATCTGGTAATCCGGAGGTTCCCGGTTCAATTCCCGAGCAGCGTGTCGAAGTGTCCTTGAGCAAGACACTTAACCCTAACCGCTCCCGATGTGTGGGTTGGCACCTTGCATGGTTGCCTCTGCCGTTGGTGAGTGAATGTGTGAGTGAATGGGTAAAATGTGAGGAATAAATAGTATAACATTTTGATAACTGCGCTATATAAATGCAACATTTACCATTCATTTACCAGTAGTGTACATCATATTTTACAATGTTATCTCCCCAAATGGGGACTCAAACTCAAAATGTTCAAAGTGTATTACAATGTGCTGCTGCAGGTAACATGGCCCATCAGCTGTTTCAAAATGGTAGACTGTGGGTTTTGTTTTTATCCAGGTGACTCTTTTGCACTTCACCAAAAAACAATGCAGATTTAGTTTGCACTTATTCTCACACACATCCAAAAACTCTAAACAGTTCTCTAAACACATTCATTTAGTTTGACAGTTATTTGGAGTACATGAGTTTGAATATGGCCATCAGGGATGTCATCGGGGACATTGAATCCTTGTGTTGTGTTGATTACAGCTCAATGAAATTATAGCAGTTCCTATAAGACAAGGTGTTGCTGTTTCTTCACCTACAGTACATAATTTCATTGAGCTGTAATCAACACACAAGGATTCAATGTCCCTGATGACATCACTGGTGGCCATATTCAAACTAATTTACTCCCAATAACTGTCAAACTAAATTAATGTGTGCAAAACTGATTAGTTTATGTGTGAGATTATGTGCAGATTAAATATATATATATATATATATTGGTGAAGTGCCCCTGTCCAAAAGTCAGAAATATCCTTTTACTAAATTGTAGCAAAGTAGTTGCATTACTTGTTTGTGGACTTGGTAGCTGATATCCTTTACAACTACTGACATACTGACAGACCAATTAGAGTAACTGAGTAGATGATGCAATCTAAGCTAACGTGGCTAGTGATTATGCTTCATTCGTTTATGGAAGTGGGAAACGCATAATCTCCGATCTACACAGAGATGCTCACGCAAAATCTTTGGCCAATTTTTACAATTTGTCTCGCATGAATTACAACTCACAAAGACAGTTTACAACAACATATATAGCTAATATACTTACAAATGTACTCTTAAAACAGCTAATAACAACATTAACATTTATACGATATGGGTGGCCATGTTGAAATTACGTCAAATGATGCTGAGGCTTGAACTGGGGATTGAGAACATAGATCTATAAAGACTAGATGGCGTAAAGCGGAGTCTCCCGCGTAGTTCACCGGCGGCCATCTTGCTACAGTTAACTATTCTGGTACGTATTTGTTAAGAGCTACAGGTGTCTCTATCTATCTCAACACCGATTCGAGATAAAACCCTGTGGCCGCTCAATATCCCTCAGCGAGGTGCTAAACTCGCCAAGTTCTTGAGTCAATTCCCAATCCTAATCACGCCATGTATTAAGCCACAGAACCTCTGATTAGTTCAACAAGTCCATGGACCACTTAGCCTTGGTACCCCTCACCACAGCCTCCTGTTGTGAAGAATATCAAGGCCGCTGGATAAATCTCATGTACCGGCTGACACAGAGTCTCTGGTGCTTGCTTGGCATCCCTTCCAGGAGATTTGCTTAATTCTTCATGGAAGTGGCCAAGTTTGTATTTTATTTAATTCTTATTTCATAGTCACTGGTTAGTTTTATCCATTTCATATGAAATATAAACTTATAAGAGTTGTTAACCTCTTCATTGTTTGTAATAAACAGAATGTCTGCTTGGGAAAACTCCTTTCATTGAATAGTCATATTCACAGCAATACTATTTAATAGGTAGTACTATTAATAATAGTGTAATATTAGTGTATAATATTAATAATAATTTCCATAAGCCAGGTCGAAAACACGCTCAATACAAGGGTATCTGCGTTGAAGCCCTACTTTTGACTCCAACCCGGGTACAGACGTAAGAATTACTGAATAGTCATTGATATAACTTTAGCTAGAAGCAGTAACCAGCAATTGATTGAATCTGTAATCAGGCTACCAGGACATATTACCTCCCGCTTACCTCAGATGAAAGCAAGGCGTGGCCAGCGTTTTGAAAGATCATGATGGAGCTCGTAAAAGAACGCGGTCCAAGAGTTGAATAAAAGTATTTAACAAAGTTTGGTTTAATTAGAAAAAGTAGTTACAATAATACTGTCTTGGAAAGATCCAATCCAGGAAAATAACAAAGCACTCACATAAAAACTCATCAAAGACTAAATCAACATATTTCGCCTGAAGAACAATAAAACCTCTATAGTTTAAGAATCATCACAAAAGATGAGCTAAGAGCCTAGCACAGCTCTGTAAATCTAATACCAAAAAGTGACAGAATACCATCCTAGGGAGAAGTATTCTTCCAAAACATCCTTATATTCAAGTCCCGTACACCGCTCGACATTGAATTAGGAGATAAAAAAGCGACAGAAAAAACCGAAGAACTTTTCATGTGCGAACATTACTTTTTATACACAGTTCAGTAGCGTCATATTGCAAGCAAAGATAAATACTCCTTCTTTCAACTGTGTCTTGCCATTGGCTCATCGCTACTCCAATGGTTAGTAACTTGAAAAAGTAAAAGTAACAGTTTAACTGAAACAGATTACTGTACTTCGGAATTCCCCCAGGATCCCTCTCATCATACATCAATGTCATGTGCATTTGCACTGGTCTAGTAGGAATAGCCTGTAAGCTTAGATATATACAGATATATACAGATATATATACATACAGGTACAATACAGACATATAAAATAAACATACTTAATCATGTTTAAGCTTAATCATCACCCGTTGTGTTTTAAACACACGTACAGCAGGTGCAGCGGCCCACGGGAGTGTGATAGCAAAGGGTTAAACCTCTCTTGTACCAATCAGCGAGCTGCATCTTAGGATTCTTGGGCGCGACCGGAGGTCGAACTGCTTGCAAAGTGAGACAGTAGTAACTCTTCATCCGAGATTAGGTCGTAGCGACCAATCAGCACACAGCAGTCTATAGGGTCCTGGGACGCCGACCGGAGCAGGCTAGCAGGCCCACAAGGTCATACACAGGGAGGGAAAGATAAGCTGCCTGAGTATCAAGCTGAATATACTGCCTTCCTGCTTGGCAGTAGGTATATAGTATGTAAGTATACTAAGCATTGATTATACTTTCTAGTTTATTTAACATGTGCAATCAACATATACTGATCATTTCAGTTATACGAGTGAAACACAGTGAAAGAACGTATTGTAGGCACAGAGAGTAACTATCCTTGGACGAGCTCCTCATTCTGGAATGTGCCCTGTCCGGGGGAGGGAAGCACACAGTCCTGAAGCACACAGCATTAACAGAGAACGGAACAATTGCACTGCTGTGATATACAAGATAATACATGTTCTTTAATCATATCATCAACGGTGAAAGAAAGTAGGCACAGAGGTCACTGTCCTAATAACGTCTGTGAGGGGGAACGGGATGGCAAATGCTGGGTCACGCTGGCTGTGACTCTCAACAGTATTATGGTAGCTTTAAGGTGAGTGATCTGCACAAACAAAAATACTCTTAACTCGCTGAAATCTTGACAGATTTACAAACGGTTTGGTTTATTACAAACGTTATTAACGTATGA